>NC_134286.1:24504684-24849684 GCF_949628215.1 Phalacrocorax aristotelis | reverse complement strand
GGGCAGCCCAGCACCGGCCCGGCAGCGCTTTCTTCCTGCTCTCGCAGGCCGCGTTTCCCCGGCAGCGCCGGGCCGGCACCCCAACCCCACAGGGGGCCGGGCCCAGCCCGCCTCCAGCAAACCGCGGCGGCAGCAGCCAGGGTCCTTGCCTGCCTCGCGGGCAAGGGGGGACCCGCCCGGCACCACAGGAGCCCCCGCCGGGGTCGCCGCCGCCGCCCGACCCCAACGAGGAGCAGCCGAGAGCCGGGTGGGGCTGCCCCTACTTCCCCACGGCCGGGCACGGGCTCGGCCCCAAAACCCAACCACCGACCCACGAAAGCGCTGGGCCCGGGGCCACTGCTGCCCGCAACCCCCCCCCGGGGACTCCGCGGACCGGGAGACCCCACAGCCGAAACCCGCCGACCCACAGCGCGCCCGGCCACGCGGCTCCTCACCTGCCCCCCGGCGCGGCTCCGGCTGCCCCACGGCCCGGCACGGAGCCGAACCCGGCCACCGGACCATCCGCCGCCCCCCCCACTCCCCCACCCCCCCCGGACGCTCCGGGACGGTTCCCGTCCCTTTTCGCTCTGACGCCTCGAGCCGAGCCGGCCCCGCTCCTCCGAGCTACCGGCGGTGCCCGCTCTGCTGCTCGGGGCCAGGCCCTGTTCTCGCCCAGCCGCGAGAAGCCGCCCCGGGGTCTCCTCGGTGCGTCCAGCCCCGTGCCGTGCCGGAGCGGGGAGAGCCGGGTACGAGCGCGGAGCCCTGAGGCAGGGGTTGCCCCAGTGCCGCCGACGGTGTGTGGAGGGGTGTCGTCGTCCCCCGCCCCACGCGGGGGGCGCACACACGGTACACCCGCGGGCAGGGGCATCCCCGGGGAGCCGTGCAGCCGGGCTGCGCCGTAGGAGGGGAAGGTGATGTTGGTTTCCCATTTTCCCCGCAGCCTGATCCTCCCCCCTCCCCCACCCCTTCCTGCGCGTTACAGCCCGTGAAAAAGCTTTTAACAACCCGATCGACAACACTCCCTTTATCCCTCTTCCAGCAGCAGCAGCGAGAGATTAAGCCAACTGCAGCAGAGAGGAAGAAGGCAAGGAGAGCCTTTTCAAGCAAGGGCAGGACAAAAATGCACAGCGTGGACAGGCACAGGAGAGGCTGCATTATCTGGAAAGCACAACACCTACCCAACGGCAGAAAATAAGGAACGAATCGTTTCCAAGGAGCTGCAGCAGACGAATCACCTTTTTCTTTATTGCTCTCCTGCCCTTTGTTATCCAAACCGACAGGCTTCACCACCGGGCAGAAAATATCTGCCTAGATTTACACGGACAACCAGAAACAATCAAGCCACCCAGGAAAAAGTTCACAGCAGAGGTATAACACATCAGCAGCTAAAACATTTGTTACGCAGGCACAACTAGGCACTAAACAAAGGCTTTCCAACACTGGAGGTCTAGAACAGGTAGACATTAGCACAGAAGCACAAGGGGCTCTGTCACCCTGCACAAATCTCCCCGTGCCTACACACGCACACGTTCAGAAGTTATTTATCAGAAAACGCCCAACTGAGCCATTTCCCACAGTCACCAGACTCACGACGTGATAACACGACATGACATACGAGGTGGGCTCAGAGTTTTAAGGCAAAAATACCTCCCCCGCCCCCCACCCGAGATCTTTCAGGCTCCAGACCTGCCATCTCCCCGCACCAAAACTACCCGGCCAAAGGGTTTCAGGTGGCCCAAAACACAGTACACAGAAAATAGACGGGGAAAGCCCTACATTGTGCAAAAGCGAACGATGCCCGACCAGGGCTTCTCTGCGGGGCCCGGGCCCGGCACGGAGCCGCCCCCCACGGCCCGGCACGGAGCCGCCCCCCACGGCCCGGCACGGAGCCGCCCCCCACGGCCCGGCACGGAGCCGCCCCCCACGGCCCGGCCCGGCCCGGGCCCGGGCCCGGCACGGAGCCGCCCCCCACGGCCCGGCCCGGCCCGGGCCCGGGCCCGGCACGGAGCCCCCACACCCACCCCGGCCCGGGCCCGCACGGAGCCTCCACCGCTGCCCGAACTCACTCAGCAGCGCTCTCCGGCCTCTGGCCACGGCCGCGCTGCTCTCCCAGGCGGCTGCCGCAGGCGAGGGTCGGGCGCTGCCAGGCCTCCAGGAGTCCTGAGGAGCTGGCGGCCACCGCAGGGGATGGCTGCCTGCGGTCGGACTGCCGCGGCGCTCCCCGCCCAGCTCCGAGCAGTCTCCGCCGGCCACGGGCTTCCCACGCCGGGCCGCAGAGGGGCCCCGGCACCGCAAAGAGACACCTCGCGGCGCAGCCGCCCCACGCACCGCTCCCACCTCCGCTCCGCCGCGCTGCGCCACCGGAAGCCGGAGCCCCGCGGGGCGGCCCTTAGAGGGCGGCCGGAAGGACCGGCCCCCACCGGCCCCTCCCCCGCGCCGGACCGCCCCCGCGCCCAGCCGTTGAGCGCCGGCGCCCCCTGCTGGCCGGGCCGCGCTCAGCTCGCGAGGGCGCCGAGGGCCGGGCGGGGGGGGACGCGCCGGCTCGGGGCCAGCTCCTTTCGGGGCGAGCGAGCGAGCGGGAAACCCCTGCGGGCCCCGGTCACGGCCGGGCAGAGCCGCGCGCCCTCCGAGAGCTGCTCGACGGGGCTGCCCCTCGTGACACATACCGAGCCGTCCGCGACGGGAGCGAGCAGAGGAGGAAGGGGCCGGCGGCCGCGGGGCCCTGGCCGCAGGCACGGCGGGGGGTGGGGGGCTGGGGCCCGTGGGGCCGCCCTGCTGGGTCACTGCCCTGCGCCGCACCGCGCTGGGGGCTGGGGCCCGACCGGCGCCGGGGGACCGGGGGCAGCCACGAGCAGAGGGCCTGGGCTTAGCCACGGCCAGCAGAACACCCCGAAGCGTGAGACGCTGCAAGGCCAAGGTGGTCCTTGGCAATGGGGGCGCCTGGGCTCAGCCTCCGCCTTACCCGTCCTGGGTCTGCGCAGCGTTCCAGGGGAATGGTGTTTTCCTTGTGCGGAAGGTGGGCTGGCCGGTCGGCCGTGCCCCGGCCGTTACCGATACTGCCAAAGGCACTCGCACGCTCTGGCCCATTACTGCTGCGGTGCCGCGCCGTAGCAGAAAGGTGTTGTGTTATCTCACAAAAAGCCTCCTATGGTCAGTTGAAGAAATAACCTCTTTCCGTGGCACTGACTCTTTTCGTACAGTCCATAGCCGGCTTTCGGCTTTTGTCTTTACAGCATTCAGTTTGCTTTCTGCCAAGCTTTCTACCTGCTGTGAAACATTTGGATGGTTTTTTTTGTTGTTTTTTTTTTCCCCTACTTGCTCCACAACTCCCACACCAACCACCCAGCGCGGCTCGCCTTTCAGCCCCCAGACCGAGGAGCCTTGCCCTGGGACGGCCCTTACATGTCAGCAGAGTTGTTCCAGCTCTCACCCTGTCCCTACCCAGCTGAGGACGTCTGTGTCCGTGGGAGACACCCAGAAACTCCCCCTGCTGCGTGGCAGTCCCCTGCCCCGTCAGAGAAAACTGCGGCAATATCGGCTAAGTTTAAAAGCGTCGGCAGGAGGTGCAGAATACGTAAATAAAGCGGCGGTTGGCTGCCGGGTATGGGTGCAATATAAATACATTTTGTTTATAGGCCTTCGTGCCTATTCAGCGTTGAACGGCACCGCAGCCCACCCAGCCCGGGGCTCGGAGAAGGGTCTCTCCAAGGGCACAACCTAAGGCAGCGCAGGAAGCCCAGCTGCCACGCTCCCAGTCGCTACGGGACGCTCGCTTACAGTTACACTAACGAGGGTACGGATGAGGCTGGAACTAGCAGAAATGCTGACTCTTCTGGCCTTTTATTTGTGGAAGGTACAGCGCGCGAGCCTCAGCGGCTCACAGGAGAAGCGTGCAGTGCTGCCTGACTCTCATTCTCAGCTCACGTACTACTGCCAAAGCTCCTGCCCTGTGCTGTGCCAGATGCCGGCTGGCGTGAGCACCTGGGCTCCTGAGGGACCCCCTTGTCCTGAGAGCCAGAAGTACTCACTTCCCTTTGCATGAGGCCTGTAGGAGATATACCCTGCAATTTTAAAAATCTGTATCAAATGTGGCAGACTCAAAAGGGGGCATTTTTAAAAAAGCAGGTTTGTTTTCTTTTTTAACTTTACGATCTACAGCCTAGCAAAGAGCTCCCTTTCAGTGTCAGTCGCTTGGCTTTCTCCCCTACTGACGAGGTCCCAGCCTCCCGGTGAGATCTCGCTGGAGATATTCTCAGTTTCCCTCGAGTACGTGGCTGCCCTGGCCCGAGGCCAGCGAAGAAGCTGACTTTGCCCGTGCCTGAATCAGCAACACGTCCAGCAGGCGACTTGCAGAGCCCAGGGAACCCTCGTAAAGAGGTTTGGGGGTGGGGCGCGCCACATCTGCGGCATCGGCCGTGGGAAAGGACCGGCGCAGTAAAACAGGTGGGTGAAACCGCGGTCCGCGCCAATACGTGCTGCTGCCTGGGGCATCGCTTTGCTGTGGGTCAAGTCAGATGCTCTCTGTAAGAGCGAGTCAGGGTAAAGGCAGCAGCAGATTTCTTTTCTGCTCATTTTAACAAAGGCTGGACGGAGCCCATAGAGGAAGGCACTACGCGTCTTGCTGGGTTTGTTTCCCTGCCTTCTCGTAAGCTGTCGCGGAAACTTGCACGAGGAAAGCCTGTGCAAGCTGATGATGACAGCCACACACGGTTGAAGAGGGAGCAGATGGTGAGAGCAGAGGTACGCGCTCAGGCTGTGCGCTGGAAGCTAATGCTAATGCTGCAAAATAAAGAGTGGATTTTCTTTTTTGGGTTTAGGTGAGCGCTAAACATTACATGTGCGTATGTGCGTGTGTCTCTCGCAGGTTTTTGTCATACACCCCACCCTCCCACCCCAAAAAAACAACCCACACATGCCACGCGTTAAACCGTGGTTTTCCATTGTACTTAGACGTGCTTACATAGGTGTGTTGGTTTGTTACTTTTTTTAATGCAGAACCAGCAATACGATAGATTTAATACAGCTAGCAGTTAGACGGGTGTAGCTTTAGAGCGTCGGCTGTTTACAAAGCAACTGCACACCTTCTTTAACTCACAGTTTAAACAAATGAACTTGCAGTGCATCACACGTGCTTTGTACAGTCACGTTCCACACGGCAGGTCAGATGCTTCACCCTGCCTTGTCCTTGTTCCCCCGACTCCGACGGGACCGCCGAGGCCATCCTGGGGACAGCGCCACTTTCTAGCAGCTGGGTTGCTTGCCTGGACGCCCCACAGACAAACAATCATTTCCCCACTGAACCTCTTCTCAAATATTTTCCTACCCCTGCAGGCCCCACGTCCTTTGGTTCATATTTCCTTTTTTCCGGGCTTTATGCACAGGACCGATGATTTCCAGAAATAGAAACAGAGGCTGATTCAGTCCAGGCTAAACATTCTCTGACCTAAACCAAACTGCCTTCGAAGAGATAGCTGTACTGTAGGCACCACCTCGGGAACAGAAGTTGCCCTGTCATAAAAAAAAAAAAAAAAAAGAAGGAAAACAAGGCATTTCAGGCTGAGGAGGCTGAACGGTGTGCTGGGGGCGGTGGGGAGTTGGAAAGAAACAGTTCAGACGATCAGAGCGAGCTTAGCATTGCAAAGCGTGCCATTATTTTTAATTTGGCAGTCAGAAGAAAATAGATTCTGACACTGATTTCCTGTGTGCTGTGGGAGTTCTCGCCTCAGCATTCCTGTGCACCATTTTACTTCTGTGTCCCGTCTGCTTTGCTTTTGCGTTGTAGCTCTCCAGTTCTAGCTATGCTTCCCACCACCCCCGTTACTCTTTGACAAGCCCAGCTCTCACTGTGCTTCCCTTCCCGTATGCGCGTGCAGGGAAAAGCCTGCGCGTCTGCCACTACAGGACACGCTCTGGGAGGCAGGAGAGATGATGACGCTCCCTGACAGAGGACACAGCTGAGGGGCGGTCCGCCGGGGCTGGGGAGATGGCAGCACCTTCCCTCAGCTGCCCCATCCGAGCACAGGTGCAGGTGAGCACTGAGGAGAGACAAGCAGGCAGGAGCCGCAGAGCGAGAGAGAAAATAAAATTCACGAGTGGGTGCTACTTACGTCTCATTTTTAGCGCAAGGGATGAATTCTCAGCACATTCTTGGAGCTGCCCCTTTGGGACTCACGGAGAAGAGGGAGGTTGGCCACACGGTGCAGCCCAGCTCTGCTTCCCCTAAATGGTTTTACTGTTCAGGTGTTGCCTTAATCTGGCCGGTACCCCTGCAAAGAGTTTGGGATTTCTGCTGCCTCTCCGGGCCAGCCACAGACCCTGACTTCATCGCAGCGAATGACCCTGCACTCCTCAGAGTGGTTGCCGAGTCACATCCCGCTGCCTTCCCTGCAGAACTGGAGACCCTTTTTCAGCCCTTGCCCCCTCTTCTCTCAGCTCGTTGCCCATCCCTTTATCAGTGCCGGCACCGATCCTGCCTCCAGCTCGCCCTGTCTCCACCTGCGAGCGCCCAACAGGAGCTAAATGTCTCCTCAAGGATGCACGGAAGAGACGCGCAGGCAACCCAGCACAGACCCCCTGCAAACATCTTCTTTCCATTTTCTTTCCTCTCCTGACACGAAGAGATGACTTAGGAAAAGCGTACTGCTCGCATTTCACCTGCACTGCTTCTACTTTCACTTTCGCTCTCCTTGGCAGTAATTAATAGCGGTGGTTGGGGAGGGCTGGGGCATTCCCCCAAAGCGGCTGCAGTTACATCCGGGCGGTTGTGGCACTCCATTAGCTTTGTAATTTTAAATCTAAATCTTCTGGAATTGTTAGTTCTCGTCAGGAATCACCCGCACCTGCAAATTTTCTTAATGCCTACGCTTGAACCCAGCCACTGTTTAACAGCTCACCTTTATTTCTGTTCATTTAAGAATCTAAAGCTTCGTTTACTGCTTGGGTTGGAAGCAGGAGCTGTCGCTGCCTCTGAACTTTCTAACAGCCCTGTTACAATTTCAGTATTACCCACTCCCAATTTAGCTTTCCAGTTCAATTTTCATTGTAGATTCTAAAACTTTCCTTATTTTGTTTCTGATCAGGAGTCATTAATGCCTGTAGTTGATTTAATAACGGCTGTATTTAGATTGAGCTATTAATGACTCGCAACTCTATTTATGGCATAAAAAAGGACTGCCTTTATTTTTTTTTTAATTACAGATTAGGAATAATGACTGCCTGGTTTGCTCAGTAATAGCTGCGATTAAATTTAGTCATGACTCCTCCCTAAATAAAATGTATTTATTTGCACTCTAACAATTTAACCTTCCCTTTACCGGTCAGGGGCACCGACAAGTGCCCGTGCGTACCTCCGCTCCCCCTGCGCCGGCTCCCCAGGGAACAGCCTCTTACCCTGACCAGAGTCTGCAGCGGCCCGTTGTCGTCCCAGCTCCTCGCCCTCGAGAAAGCGGCCACCTGAAGCAGCAGCAGATCCGCTGCTGCCCAGAGGGGACGGAAATGGCGCGGGGTAAATGATAATATGAAATGATAAATGAATGAAATGATCTCACAAGGGGGAAGAAAACCAGCAAAGCAAAAAACAAACCCCAAACAGAACACCATACCACTAAACCGTCTCACCGCCCCCTCAGCGCCCGAAACAACATCCCGGGAGAAAAAAAGCAAAGCAGGCCACAAGGGACCTTTCTAGTACAGATGCTGCCAAAGAGTGCCAAGCTCTGGAATCCTTACCTCAGGCAACGCCTCCGCTTCTCTAAACGCCAGAGCACGCCTGCCCGGGGGGCTGAGACAGCCCCAAAGCTGCGACCGCCCGAGGGAACACGGGAGCACCGACGGCAGAGAAGCCCAGGGGCAGCAAGAGCTGCCCGAGCCCCGGCTGGGGCTCTTCGACCCCCGGGCCCCGCCCCCGCCCTTCCCACAGCGCCCCGCAAAAGGGGCGGGCCGAGCCCCCCCGAGGGATGAAGGCTCGCAGGGTGGCAGCAGAGAGCAAAGTGCACCGCACAGCACCAAAGTGGGTGGGTGGGGCCAGGTGGGTCGGACATCAGACGGCCCGCCTGCCCATCGCCGGGGGCAGGGCCCGTTGCTAAGAGCGTGGCGAGGGGTATCAGGACCACCCTCAACGGGCTATCGCAAGGGGTCAACACCTGTCGCTAGGGGCTGTGCCTACACGGTTCCGGCCCCCACGGTGACGTCACCACGTAGCGTGCGGGGGGTCACTAAGTGGCGTGGAGAAGTGAGCGCGGCAAAATGTCGCTACAGCCCGTGCACGGCTGCTGGCTGCAGTACCGCAGTTTGGTCGCACGGTGGCAGCAGAGAGCTAAAAGGTCGCCACTGCGCATGCGCGGCTGCCCACATGCAGTACGAGGGTTTGGGCGCTCGGTGGAAGTAGGGGGCAGAAAATAAAGCGCCACCGCGCATACGGAACTGCCTGGCTGCAGTACCGGCATCTGCTTGCACGGTGGGAGCAGCGACCAGAGGAAAACTTCAGCCTGGGGAACGGGCAGCTTCCCGTCTGCAGTACCCGGTTTTGATCGACCGGTGACTGCCGCGATCGGGTAAGGGGCGGGTGGAAATCTCTACCAGGGTAGCGCAGCTCCCGCCTGCAGTCCCGGGGTTCGGTCGCTTGGTGGAAGCAGCGAGCAGAAAACAAGAGGTGGCCACTGCGCATGCGCGGCTGCCCACCTGCAGTGCCGCTGTTTGATCGCACGGTGGCAGCAGAGAGCACAAAAGGCGCCACTGCGCATGCGCGACTGCCAACCTGCAGTGCCGCTGTTTGATCGCACGGTGGCAGCAGAGAGCAGAAAGAGACGCCACTGCGCACGCGCGGCTGCCCATCTGCAGTACCGCGGTTTGTTCGCACGGTGGCAGCAGAGCACAAAAAGCGCCACTGCGCATGCGCGGCTGCCCACCTGCAATACCGCGGTTTGATCGCATGGTGGCAGCAGAGAGCAGAAAGAGGCGCCACTGCGCATGCGCGGCTGCCCACCTGCAGTACCGCGGTATGATCGCACGGTGGCAGCAGAGAGCAGAAAGAGACGCCACTGCGCATGCGCGGCCGCCCACCTGCAGTACCGCGGTCTGATCGCACGGTGGCAGCAGAGAGCACAAGAGACGCCACTGCGCATGCGCGGCCGCCCACCTGCAGTACCGCGGTCTGATCGCACGGTGGCAGCAGAGATCAGAAAGAGACGCCACTGCGCATGCGCGGCCGCCCACCTGCAGTACCGCGGTCTGATCGCACGGTGGCAGCAGAGAGCAGAAAGAGACGCCACTGCGCATGCGCGGCTCCCCGCCTGCAGTACCCCGGCTTGGTCGCACGGTGGCAGCAGAGAGCAAAAGGCGCCACTGCGCATGCGCGGCTCCCCGCCTGCAGTACCGCGGTTTGGTCGCACGGTGGCAGCAGAGAGCAAAAAGGCGCCACTGCGCATGCGGGGCTGCCCACATGCACTGCGAGCGTTTGGGCGGTCGGTGGAAGCAGGGGCAGAAAGTAAAGCGCCACTGTGCATACGGAACTGCCTGGCTGCAGTACCGGAATCTGCTTGCACGGTGGCAGCAGCGACCAGCGGAAAAACTTCACCGTCGGGAACGGGCGGCTGCCCGTCTGTAGTACCCGGTTTTGATCGCTCGGTGACTGCCGCGAGCAGGGTAGCGCAGCTCCCCCCTGCTGTTCCGCGGTTCGGTCGCTCGGTGGCAGCAGCGAGCACAAAAAGGCGCCACTGCGCATGCGCGGCTGCCCATCTGCAGTACCGCGGCTTGGTCGCACGGTGGCAGCAGAGAGCAAAAGGCGCCACTGCGCATGCGCGGCTCCCCGCCTGCAGTACCGCGGTTTGGTCGCACGGTGGCAGCAGAGAGCAAAAAGGCGCCACTGCGCATGCGGGGCTGCCCACATGCACTGCGAGCGTTTGGGCGGTCGGTGGAAGCAGGGGCAGAAAGTAAAGCGCCACCGCGCATACGGAACTGCCTGGCTGCAGTACCGGAATCTGCTTGCACGGTGGCAGCAGCGACCAGCGGAAAAACTTCACCGTCGGGAACGGGCGGCTGCCCGTCTGCAGTACCCGGTTTTGAGCGCTCGGTGACTGCCGCGAGCAGGGTAGCGCAGCTGGCCCCCGCTGTTCCGCGGTTCGGTCGCTCGGTGGCAGCAGCGAGCAGTGACACATCGTCGCCACTGCGCATGCGTCTGTTCCGAGTGCAGTACCGCACTTTGGCCGCACGGTGTCAGCAGGGTCCACCATCGCCACTCCGCATGCGCGATTCCCGGCTGCCGTAGCACAGCACGGCGGCAGCGGCACGACGTCCGTGACTCTTCTCTGGGGCAAGACCCGCGCCGGCTCTGGGTCACGTTCGCCGGGATAACGGAACTGTTACTGCGTGCGCAGAGCTCATGTTTCTCTGCACCTTCCCCACTCCCGCAGCCCCAGCAGTGTCAGTCGTTGCCTCCGCACCGCCCACCACCAAAGTGCCTCGAGCATTTTAGTCCTTCCGTCTCAACTGCTTTAAAAATCAGGTGGCCGTTACCGTCCTCCCTCCTGCCCCACTCACCCCCACCCCACGCCCTAGGGAGGAGAAGCAGCACAAACGACCTGGGGAGAAAGATCCCCTTTCCCACCCCCCACCCCGCCGGAGTGAGCCCCATCAGTTGCTGTAGGCCTGCGGCATCAGGGCTGTGACAGGGAGAGCAGCAAGTCAACAGGTCCTAGAGGGTTAAAGAAGAAAATCAATCAGGGGAACACAGCTGCCCTTCTGAAGGCAGGCTGCCTGGGGTGAGGGGGGCAGCTGTGCTGTCAGGGCACGGGGCAGCCAGGCAGACCAGGTGCCAGTGGCTGACCTGCAAAGGACTTGTGCGCTGCTGAGCCTTGGGCTTCGTTGGCTTGGCAGCGCCTCGCCTCGCCTCTGCACTGCCAGGACCCTGCTCTGCTCATCCTGCGTAAGCACAAGGCTTCAGCGAGCACAGAACAGGAGGCCAGGGAGAGGGAGGACGTCACCGGGGAAAAAAAAGTCATGCGGGGGGGCCATGTCAGGGGAAAGCGTTTGGGAGGGCACAGACACACGCAGAGGAAGGGCGGGGCAGGAGGCGGACACCGCTGGACAGGGGCATGTCTGGGCAGACACGCCACGGGGAACATGCATGGGGATGACTGACACCAGGGGGTCCCCCCAGGATAATCCACAACGGGCAACTCACCTGGGCTAACCTGCAGCAGATGATCCGCTCCAGATAACTGACCCACTCCGGAGAATCCATTCCAGATAAGCCCCAGCAATGCCCCTCAAACTGCCGGTGTTTCACCCCAAATTTTCCCCAGTTTAGGGTTTTCGGTGGGTTTATTTAGTTTTGGTGATTTCCGGTTGGATGGTTTGGCTTTTTTTGTTGTTGTTCGGGTTACTTTGGTTTTGTCCGTTTGGGGTTTTTTTTTTTTTTGCTTTTCCATAAGGTAAAAGTTGGGATTGCTTTTCCAAACGGTTCACTTCCGGGTTTTTTTCACCCTTTCCACAACATTGAAATTGGCGATTTTTTGCTTTTGTGCATGAGAATGGTTAGCAGGGTTCCGCCCCCCCACCCCCGCTTTTTTTACCCCCCTCCTTTCCAACTGCACAAACCCAGCAGGAGTGGGCTTTCCCAAGAGCCCCGAATTGTTTTCTTTCCCCCAAACCTGTTTGGGGTTTTTCACCCCCCATTGCAGACCCAGACTCAGGGGCTTTGGAGTGTGTGTCTGCCCTGGCAGCAGCTCCCAGGCTGCCTACGCAGCCCCAGAGGGGAAAGTCCCCATTTGGGGGAATCGGCCCCAAATCGGGATGGGAGAAGGAGAACGGGGAAGGGGCAGCATTTGAAAGCGCTTTTGTGCCTTCAGTTGATTGGGGGGTGGGCTGTGTGTCTAATTTTTAAATCTTCTCTATAAACATCTCTATCAACGTGGTTTCTTTGCATTTTAAAACCTTACATAGCATAGACATTTGCACTATGTGTCTACTTACACATCCTTACGGAGTACATCTATATTTTATATATACTATCTGTTTTACATTTACATACAACATCTGTTTAGACTTAGCTATTATATTTACACTTACACCTATTTAGGCTATTTACACTTACACAGAATATCTCTTTACACATACCTGTTTAGACTTCCATATTAACACGTACATAAAACAGCTATTTAGGCTAGCTATCTGCTTACTTACCCTTTGACACTTCAATCTTTTTCGACTTCTCTATTTAGACATCTACTTACAGTTATACCTCGGCTTATTTCACTCTATATAACCTCTATTTAGATTACAAATCTACTTAGACTATGTAACACACACTAAGCGTAGATGCTCGCTCTAGTCAGACTTTCTTCTGCTTTGAATTCCTTCATCTATCCTTTTCACTTTAAACTCCTTTATTTTTTGATCTAGATATATGGACGGTCGAGTTACTTTTGTGTTTTAAAACCCTGCATCTCGATGCAGAATTTTTGTATCCCGAAATCCGTTATATAATATAGGAGAGATAAGTTCTTATCTCAAAATCCCTTTATGCATCTATAAATTAATATTACACATGTCAATATATATAAGAGGTTTTTGTAATAGCCCCCCTGAATTTTCAGGCATTTTGGGGCTGTAACCCCCCTTTTTGGGGGGGAACCCCTACATGACGCCCCCACTCACCTGTTCCTCTGACGCATTATCAGCTCCCCCAGTGACACCGGGGCACCCCACATGACATCATCACACCCCCCCCAGGACTCCCCCAATTTTATTCACCCCCAAGAAGGGCACTAAACAAGGGAATCTGCGCCAACCTGCAGCTCATTACTTTAATAGTGCCATTTACAAAGGTACACGCACACCCCTCCCACACCCCCCAGAAAAGGGGGAGCTCTGCTAAAATCTAAAAGGTGGGGCAGCCCCCCAAACAGCTGCAGCCCCCCCAGCCCCTGTCCGCAGGCTGGCGCCTGCCCCACGGCAGAGCAGGAGCATGCCAGAGGACGGTGTCACGTCTCTCTCGGGCTCCGCTCGGACATGTTCCCGCACTGGGACGGGCTCCCCGGGGTGACAAACAGCCCCGGTCCCTGGGGGCCCCGACTCTCCCCACCGGGCAGCCCTCGCGGCCGCACCTGCGGGGCACCCGCTGGAGACAGAGCCAGGAGCCTCCAGGGCGAGGGATGGCCCCTTACCTTCACCACGCTTAACGACCGGCAGGCATCTCTTGAGCATCACGAGACACTTAGACGACATCTGAAAAACAGAAATCCCAAACTATATTTCAGCACGTTAATAAAATAGCACAGAAGAAAATGGAGGAGCTCAGTCAGCATAAGGGGTAGGAAGGAAATTGAGCCGCAGGAAGATTCCAGGCAAACGGGTCACGTCAAAACACAACACATCCTTTAAAAGCTAGAGTGATTGGAACACTTGAAAACGGTATTAAGACTAACCGATACCATTTTGAACAGATCCTTCGCGTAACACTGAACGCTCTGGCTGGTGCTGGAAAACGTCTCATCCCTTCCTTACGGCACCGCTGCGGGGAGATAACCCCGTGAGGCTGCGGGGCAAAGTTGTACCGGAACCGGAACCTCCGCTTACAGACCCACCGCAGCAGCTACAGCCCTCGCCCTGCCGCCGCACGTCTTGCTGCCTGGCTCCACGAAGCCTGAAGTGAAGCGTGTCAAACTTGAAAGAGTAACGTAAAAAATTAAGCATAAATCTCAGTAATTCACTTTGTGCTGAGAAGGCGGGCGCGTGTTTACGCACATCCAATATGAGCGTCTAGGCTCTAAAAGCTTTCCATTTTCCTTCTGCGTTCATTCAACTCGCACAGCCGTTCACGCCCGCCATAAGATTATCTATCTCCAAAATACACAGCAGCAACGTGACTGGGGGGTTTTGGCGTGTTACGGAGTCGGGAGGGACATCCGCCCGGCTGCCCCGCCCAAGAGATGCTGCTGAACTGCCAGGGAAACGCGCGTCGAAAGCGAGACTGAAATAAAGTACTTAAGAGCGCTCCCTCAAAATACCGGCAGGAAACACCCCCCCACAACATTCAGTCGCCCCTCATTAAATATTTACAACAAATACCTACCTGCTTAAGTACACCTAACAAATCGTACCCTACATCTGCTTGGCAGTTACAGCTGAAAGAGCGCAAGTCACGTCGTAAATCAGACGATGTTAGCTTTTTTTTAAACTTTCATTTATGACAGAAGAATCGGTGAGTGAAGAGATCCCCGATACAGTTTTACTTTTTTGGGGGGGAAAAAAATACCACAACAAAAAACCACACAAATCAAATCCCCTGTGTTGCAATACACGGGGCTACCAAGAAGGACCGGCAGACCTGCTAATGCGTTCGGCTGTACCGAAGCATGCAGGGGAACCGTATTTTATGGTATCTCGACTGTTACAACTGAGAACCCAAGCACTACCAATGCCATCAACCTTTGGAGTATGTGCTGTGCTTGGATCTCCGCAAGGACCATGGATTTTTTTTATCTTTAAAAAAAAGCAATACTTTGCAAGTCTTGTGCTGATGAGTTCTACTGACAAAGACATCGTCTCTAAGATGCACTCTGATGGCAAGTTCATAGAATGCAACCTCACTGAATAAGAAATATCTCAATTCTTCAAAATCTCTTTCTAACCAAAGTCACACTGTGGGGCTTTCAGATGGGTCAGATTATGCATCCTTTCACAACAAGAAACACACCAGCTAACCAGGATATTCTTGCAGTGGCCAGGTGCCTCTTCATCATAAGAAAAAAACCCAGAGCCAGCAATAAGTATCACACAGGTCAACACAGATCTCTTCCAGAGCACCCCCCTCATCAAAACGAACATGCCCATCGGCTCACCTGCTCTGCACAGATTCCAGCATCACACCCCGCTTCCGTCATCGCTTGTGGCACCAAACGTATCAACACACAGTAAACTACCGTTACGCTCGTGAGAAATCACCGCCCCGTGACTTCCTCATTACTACCCAGCTCACTTCTAATGCTCATACGCCATTCCAAAGATGGCCCACGTGTTACCTACAAAACTGAAGAGCTCGACGACGGACCACAGCATTCTCTGGTCTTAGATGCTGGCCGCTGCCCCACCTTCTCAGACCTCTCATAGGCGTGCGGCAGCAGCACTCCGAGCCTGCTAGTGGCACCTGCAAAAAGCCAAGCGAAAAGGCACCTCCTGAGATGCTGCCCGATGCCACAGCCTGCCCGCACCAATCCCCGTCTCGCACCCCTTTCCCTCGACAGCCTCCCACCCGGCCTACGTCACTTGCAGCTGAACACGGCACCTCGCCCGCCGTCCGTAACACCCAAACGACACGCGTTGCTTATAACTTCACCAGCAACACAACACCTCAGAAAAGAGCTGCTACTTCAGCCCACCAATCACCACTCGCCTTGCTCGACTTGCCTCCTTTGCTCATTGCTACGCTACTTCAAAACCAAAACAAAAGACAAACGCAAGGAGCAACGGAGTCACAGAGGCATCGGTCACATCTTCCCTCTATATACACCACGCACCAACTCACCCGCTTACATTGGTCCCCTCAGTTCCCCTCCGTCGCCCTGCACGACTCGTCCCTCGGCATCTCCAAAACCAATACGAAACAAGTCGCCTGGTTGCACAGCAGTACCTTAACTGTTCCTGAACACCGACTATAACCTGCCATTAAAAACAAACATATGACATCAAACATGAAGCCCTACGCACGTACAAGCTTGAACACCCTGCAGATGTCATCTGCTCAGCTGAACTCTAGCTGCCTCTCCCAGATAGCCACGGTCACGGCCTCCGAGCCCACAAAACGTCACGGTGATTACGGTCCTTGCCTGCTGAGGAGGGCCACTCAATCCGAGATGACGGTACCACCTTTCCCCCAACAGCCTTAGCATAGCAACAGATGAACCCTAAGCTCTCATCGCTGTGCCACCTACCCGACTCTACACGGCCAGCAAGGCGGCTCCGAGCCAAACTCACAAAACGCACACACCAACGCTATGAGAAACACTACAAACTGCGCGCCTCCAAGACGAGAGAACGCTCTCGGCAAACACAGAGACAACTGGACGGAAGAGCTCGTCCAGCAACAAGACCTGCAGAACCCTGACAGGGATGCAAGGAGGCCCTAACGAGATCCAAAATGATTAGAAGAGCGTCAGGGCCCGTGACAAGAAGTTCCTCTCAAAACTGAGAGGGAGGAGGCACAAGAAGCCCAGCTACAAGACCTAAGAACGTAAGGATGCAGGGAAGAAATCACGCTCCCTGAAAACAGACAGCGACAGAGCAGAGCTGTTCACGCATCTGGGAACGACGCCGCAGACGACAACTGCCCAGAAACTCCTCAAACATCAGAGCGATCCACACTTTAAACTGTAACGCAAAAAGAAGCACCCGATGGGCGCCAGCCCCACAATTAGAACCTTGCCAGCCCCTAGGGATAGCGCTGTGCTCCTGAGAGCAAAGAGAACAAAGTCACCAGCCCCATGCGCCCCCTCACTGCGACCCAGCTCGCCTGAAATGCTCCTCAAATAGCCTTCGGTCGCATCTTCCCTTTAATCCCGCACACGGACCCGCTGCCTTAGTGTGCTCTACTCAGCTCTGCTCCATCACCCTGCACAGCTCCATCTTCATCCTCTGCAAGAACAGCATGATAGAACAAGTCACCTGGACGCACAGCAACAGCTTAACCATTCCACAGGTCTTGCTTCCACGTAGGAATACCATCTAGAGCCCAACTACTGCATGCCATTAAAGGAAATACCTTCAATCAGATGTTAAGCCCCACGCACGTACAAGCTTGAACAGCTGAGAGGTGCCCTCTGCTCAGCTAGCACTCTAGCTGCCTCTCCCAGGCAGCTACGGTCATCCCCTCGGCACCCACAAAACACCCCGGAAATTACCATCCTCGCCCGCTGCCAACGGCCACTCGCTCCGACGAGGGTTGTACGGGCGTTGCCAAAACAGTCTATGCATATTAACATTAACCATATACTCTTACTGCTATTCTTTCCCCCGCTCTACCATTGCTACACCCCCAGGTGGAGCAGCTCTGACACAGGCATCGACATGCACGGACCGACACCGCTCACAAATACTACAAGCGACGCGATCGAGGCACCTAAGAAAACTCTCACCGAGACGACGGACTTCCGGCCCAGAGATGCCACCGGGCGAGAAGATCTATACGGCAGCGAGGAAGAAGCTATAGCATCCGCAGAGAAGTCACGTACCATCATCACCTGCAATAAAACCATATACCCACAACTAGGACGATGTACGAGCGACAAGCCACTCTTAAAGACCTCAGAACGTTCAGGTGCAGGGAACAGGTCCCAGAAAAGGGCTCTGCGTATTCAGACTGCTCCTCAGCAGCAGTATTGAGGCCGCCTTAATCACCGCTGCAAAAAGATGACCTTCTATAAAGGTCTAATATTTCAGACACAAGACAAATCTATGCAGTAGACTTAAAATGCGAGAAAGGAAGCTCTCGGTTACCATTATGCCGATGAGCCAGGGCTTGCAAAACCCTCAATATTGCTACCTAGGTGCCTGCTCAGCACGGAGAACAACAGACACATCGAGACCCGAGTACAGTAAGGAACAAAGACAGACTACAAAATCCACACAACAGCACAAGCACAGGCAGGAACTCCCCTGCCTGGCAGATGCTTCTGTTTTGCAGAAAGGACACCACAACCTCTCTCGGCCCAAACGTGTCCGGTCTCTGAACGGTACCCTCCGCTGATTTTACAACCCCTGCCTGCCCCACCTGCGCCTCCCCCAACCGACCGGCCACCCGCACAAAGACCGCATCGGCCCCTCAGCTTCCCTTCCAAATCTGGGGACTCAAAAGCCATCCTTTAAAAAGGCCACACAGGCTACGTAGGATGGGGCTGCGGTCACACGGATACTCTTCATCTCCAAACGTGCGGTGCCATCACTCAGCATCGCACCACTCAACGCCGGCCACTTCCGCAACAACAGCCTCCTCGGAAGCGCCGTGAACTTCTGCTCCCCCACGCTCTAATGAGGCTGGATGTCGTGGCCGCCGCCACCTACGGTGCCTAGAGAACCAGAGAGACAAGGCGACCCCTGCGCCTGGAAGCGGCCGCCCGCTCACAAACAATTCCACACCTCAAAAATAACAGCTGCTACGGCTCCCTGTTCATCGCTCACCTTGCCCAACGAGCTCGGGGCAGACATCCCGCTTTGCATATAGTTTTGTGAGTCCCTTCATTAACTAGTCACATAGGTGCTCACACTGCACGACCCCTCCGTTGTCACGTGCTGACCTACCTTCTCACGATGCTCTGTTCGCCCCCTCCCTTCCGTGTCCGGCTCCCTACCGTGCATCTGCACCAACAGCCACATTCCAGACTCATCCTTTCCCCTACCGTGCCAACACGGCTCCGCTCACCTCCCAATCCGTGCCTCCCGGGTCAGTGGCCACGTCAGGTGCCTGCTCGCATTCTCGGTCCGTCCCCGATGGCTGGGGAACCGTCACCTTCAATGCCGGGCCCACTTCTGGGGAAATACGGAGAGGCACACAGATGTTGGACACTGCTTTCCAAAAGCAAGAGCTCACCACGCAAAACAAACTAACAAATCCTTTTGACTGACTTGTTCGGCAACACAGAGACCCCAAAGGCAGAAATCCCAGACGAGTGACCTCACAGCCCGCCCCGTCACAGCACACGACGCCATCTGCTCGCCTTTGCCGTCACGCCTCGCTCGACTGTCCTGCTTAACCCTCGACCTGTTACTTAAACTGCAAGAAAAAGTCAAACCACGCAACACACAAAAATCACAGTTCGTGTCAGATGACTCAAGCACAGGCGGACACTGATAGGCCAAACACCAAAAGCAGTATGGGAAGCAAACGGGCGTGGCTGGTGTAGCGACACACTCTCCCTTTGTAGGTAACTCACTCCTGAGCGACTCCATGAACAGCCGCGTGGAGAACCTCTCGGCAGACAGCACGCTCGAGTGGCCGCGCTGACACAACTTGCACAACGCACAGGCAAAACTGGTGGAAAAAATATAAGGTTCTACCTTCAGTCAAGTCAAAATTCCTGGAAAACAAGACAAAACAAACAAAAAACCTACCACACACAAAAAAACCCAACAAACCACAAACAAAAAAAACCCAGACAAAACCATAACACCCCCACAAAACCAAATAATCCAAAACACACTATTAGACCATCTTGCTACCCCTGAACACCCAACACAAACTTACTGACCCAAGGGAAAACAAAAGCTCGTACAAGTGTACTTCCTAATATATATCTGCTGCTCAACTTTGACGGCTCCTTAATCTCTTACCTCAACCAGAAACCTCCCCATCTCTGAATGTCAAAACACACCTACCCAAAGAGCTTAGACAGCTCAAAACCTGCAACCAACTCAAGGAACAGTACCAGAGAAGCCCAGGAGCAGAATGAGCCTCCCGAAAAAAGGCTGGGGCTCATCTACCCCAGCAGAATGGCAAAGCAGAACGAAATCTTTTAAGAACCCCTTCTCAAAAAATATCTCTGGTTATAAAGTAAATCATTTATTGTAAAGCCATCAACCATTCGGAGTCACCTCAACGCTCTCTCTCGCTCAGTCCCTTAACAGAATTAGATCAGTCTCAAAGGACAAAAAACACGAAAAGAAACGTGGAAATACACAAGCGTATCGGGAACCGTATGAAGCAGCTAAATTAACACCTCAGTAGCTGGGGCAAAACTAAATTGTAAAGGACAACAAAAAAACACCCCAGGAGACACATGGATAAAAACAGATGAAGGCTCTCTCTTCTCGCAGAAGCTCAAGAAGAGACCTGAGCCAACGGTACACAGCTCTGGGGTATCGGATACCGAAAAGAAACATACTCGAGACAGAAAACAGACTGCTGTGGAGCACAAAGGTGGCTTTGGCAAAGGTTCTGCCGGGACAAGAGTCACAGTTACAGGGAACGGACAGCGGCCGGCAGGGGAAACGCCGTCGGCGTGGAGGGGCCAGCGGGGTAAATGCCGCCCTCAGCTAACGCTGCGCTATCAAGCCTTAAGCGAAAACTGCAGAGTAGTTACAGGAGACGGGCATAAGATGGATGCTGAATATCACTTGATGGTCACAAAATCTCATGGGGATGGGCACCACGTAGCCTCATGGACACCCCTTAGACCCAAACGCTTAACGAAAGACGCTTCTTGCCAAAACACAAGCTCGACGAGGAAAAGCCAAAGCTGATGCGGGGGCAACTACTAAAATCTCAGTACGTGAGCAGGCATTACTTAAGATGGCGCGGTGGTTCTGCCGGGTCCGTCCAACCTGAGCAACGGGTTCTAACGCCTGTCCAGCAGCGTCCATGATCTCTCTCACGGCCTCCCACGTCAGAAACCGTCCCTGCCCAGGACCGCGTTTTGCATGTTCCACCCCTCCCCATCCCCACAATGAAAATCAAACACAACAAATAAGCAGTCTACTTCATCTTCTTGGCCTCCAAAAGAAGCTTCCTTCCTCTGCTGAGCGTCGACACCAACATCCTCGTGCCGTTCCTCAAAAGCAAGCTGGTCCTCGGGTGCCTGTACTGCCAAAAGAAGAGAAAACGATTATGCTCTTATAACGAGCTCCATCATCCTCTCCTCCTTCAGGAAATCGAGTCCCGATTGCTACATACCAGAAGTTTGTGCAGTAGATGGCCGAGGCCAGCCCCGTAAATGAAGCACTCTGTGACCCTGCTTTCTCTTTTGGCCACAGCACCCGCCACTGGGGAGCCCCAAACCCCTTCGTGACTCCCTACGAAAACCAGATACAACTAGTTCAAAACATCTGGCAGGTGAGAGATGACCGACAAACACGTACAGCCCACCTTACCCTCAAACCAGCCAGAGAGCTGACTTCCTCCCCCACTGAACTCTCATCTTCGACAAATTCACCAAACAGAACAATGTTTACACTGAACAGAACAAAACCCTTACCCTCTGACACTCTGAAACGGGTTTGTGCACCCACAAAATATATATATTCATGCTACCGACCCACGTACCACACTTCCTCAGGGTCAGCCCCACAAAGACAGGAGAACGCCCAATGCTCTCTCCATGGATACCCCGATGCTCCGCTCCCTTCTTTGCTGCTCCTGTCACGGGAAAACGCTGGGAATAAAAAAAGGTTCAGAGAAGCAAAACAATAAACAATAGGGAGAGGGACCAGCGCAAAGGAATAGAGAGAGGAAGAGATGCCCAGGAAGGACAGACAACCCCATCCTGAGCACAGCCTCTGGGAGAGGGAAAGAGGAAACAGCAACCGTTATTACCGCAGATCAACCCTGACCAAAGCCTCCTTCCACAGGGGCTTCTGGACACACCGCTCCTTCCCCGCGCTACTGCTACGGGCCCCTGCGCCGAGGGGGAATCCAGTGCAGGCAGAGAGAGGCAGAGAAAAGTAGACACAGGCTACAGGACAGAGAGAGGGAGGACTGAAAAGACGGGGAGGCAGGGAGCCACTCAGAGCGAGATGGAGAAAGAAGGTGCGGGGGGGCGCAAAAAAACCAAAACAAAACAAAAAAAAATTTTGCAGCAGGTAAGGAAAGAGAGGGGGCCAGGGGAGAGACAGGGAGGGCCCAGGATGCACAAGAGAGGCAACGGGGCCCCAGTGGCCCAGGACACACCGCGACTCTCGCTCTCAGCGCTGCTGGCACAATTTAGCCGTTCAGATGCTTCTTTCCCCTCCTCTCCTCCCTGCCTCTTCTGCAGCTCCAGACTCTAGGCCGACCTCCACCTAAAGAGGATACGTGGGTGTCTTACCGCTCTTACGAGATGAGGCTTCCTAGGCACGCAGCCTAGCTCGCTCGTGCCCTACACGCCCGTACCCAACTCCGGGTTACGCGTACAGACCCTGCGGTGCACGTTGGTGGCCTGGCCCGCTGCGGGCTATGAAGGGGGATCCTTCCTCCCTCACCTGCAGGGACAGGCTCTCTCTTGCCTGCAGCAGGAAGGCAGCTGGCAGCCAGAGCGCCTTCAGTTTCTTCTGCTTTACCTTTCGTTGGCGTCTCCAGCTTCAGCCGAGGCAGCTCCTGTCCACAGCCGGGAAGGGCTCTGTGTGTCCCTTTTCGCCCCGGCGCTGCGAGGATGGCAAAGCCGGGCAGAAAGAAGCCACGCAAGCCTGAGACGGCCGCAGTCGACGGCGTCCCCGGGGGAAGGACAGACAACCACGTCCTCAGCACGGTCTCTGGGAGAGGGAAAGAAGGAACAGCGACCGTCATTACCGTCGATCGACCCTGACCAAAGCCCCTCCTTGCGCAGGGGCTTCCGGACACACCGCCCCTTCCCCGCGCTACTGCTACGGGCCCCTGCGCCGAGGGGGAATCCAGTGCGCTTGAGGGCTGGCTCGCTGCCTTCACGACAGGGCCTGGGGGCGGCCAAGGGCTACGCAGCACGCTTCAGGGGAGGTGCCGGGGCTGGGGGCAGGCGCACGGGGCAAGGGGGGGCCAGGGGAGGCTGAGCGGGAGCTCCGGCGAGCCGGGGAGGCGGCCATCATCTGCGCCCTGGGCAGGGGGAAAAGGTCCTCCTCCTTTCCCTCTTCCCTTCTGTCAGCTCCCGGGGAACTCACCGCTTCTCGGGGAGCGGCCGCACCTGGAAGCCCCCAGAAATCAACACGAATCCAACCCCAAAAATACACCGCGCCTACCGTACGCGGCACGGCCGCCCGGCACCCGAGCGCCGGAAGACCGCGCCTCCCGCCACGCCCCGGCGAACCACGTGACAGGGCCGGCAGCCACTGCGCCAGGACTACACCTCCCGGCATGCTCTGCGCCACAACACGGCCGCCCCGCAGCCGCGCGCCGCAAGGACTACACCTCCCGGCATGCTCTGCGCCACAACACGGCCGCACGGCAGCTGCGCGCCGCAAGGACTACACCTCCCGGCATGCTCTGCGCCACAACACGGCCGCACGGCAGCTGCGCGCCGCAAGGACTACACCTCCCGGCATGCTCTGCGCCACAACACGGCCGCACGGCAGCTGCGCGCCGCAAGGACTACACCTCCCGGCATGCTCTGCGCCACAACACGGCCGCCCGGCAGCCGCGCGCCGCAAGGACTACACCTCCCGGCATGCTCTGTGCGCCACAACACGGCCGCACGGCCAGTCGCCAGGCGCAACACCACAGCTCCCGGCACGCCGCCAGCCCGCCCTCCCCGCTCTCGGACCCTGCGGGCCACCGTCCCTCCCGCCGATGCACCCGCAAGCCCCACCGAGCCCTCAGCACAGCCTCGCTCTCCCCACCGCCCGCTCCGACCCGGCGCTGCCCCGCCGCAGCCCTCCTCGGGGCTTGACCCGGGACGCAGCGCTCCACCACCCAGCCCCCGCTCACCTCCTCCCTCGCTACAGTCGCAGCCCGCTGACGCTCGGCCACAGCTCCGCTCCGCTCCGCCCTCGGCTCACACTGGCCCCCCGGAGCCGGGCACCACCCCTTTTCCAGGGAGGAGCCGGCACCGTCAGCCCCACCGCCCGCACCTGGGGCTCCTCCATCCAGACCCCGCCCACAGCTGAGGCGCAGCAGCAACGGGGGGCCCCCTCCCCTCACCCCCACAGTGCACCACCTCCTCCCCTGGGCTCCATCACAGCCCCTTGCCCCACGCAAAGGCAGCGCAAACGCAGCCCTGAGGGCAAAGGAGAGGGCAGGTGTTTGTGCAGGCGCGCACGTAACAAGTCCCAGGAGCCATTCGTGGATCAGGGTCCCCAACGCTCCCCCTGCCCCAAGGCCACCTCGGCCGCCGTTGCCGCAGCCGCACGGAGCTGGTGTTGGCTGCGATAGTGCTCATTTTCTCCACAGTAGCTAGGAAGGGATACGTTTTGGATTTATGCTCAAAACACCGTTAATAATGTAGAGATGTTTTGGTTCTTGCTGAGCACTGCTTCCACAGTCAGGGCCTCTTCTGGTTCTCTCAGTGCCCCACCAGCAAGTAGGCTGGGAGAGGACACAGCTGGGAAAGCTTTCCCAGCTAACTGACCAAAGGGATATTCCATACCATTTGACATCATGCTCAGCACACGCAGCTGGGGGAAGAAGGGGGAGTCCTTGGGGGGCGGGGCGGGGGGGGGGGGCTACGGCATTTCTCTCCCTAAGTAACCGTTACACATGACAGAGCCCTGCTTTCCCACGAGTGGCTCAACACCTGCCCGCCGAAAAGGAGGAGTGAATTAATTCCTTGCTTTGCTTCCACGCACAGCTTTTGCTTTACCTGTTAAACAGTCTTGATCTCAACCCATGATTTTTCTCACTCTTACCCTTCCAGCTCTCTCCCCCAGCCCACTGAGGGTGGAGCGAGCAAGCAGCTCCCTGGTGCAGAGTTGCCAGCTGGGGCTAAGCCACGGCACGCGCTTGTCCTGGTTTGGCAGGGAACGGACCGTCCGTCACCTGGCTCCTGGAGCGACGGGCTGCTGGGCAGGGGGGGAGGCCACCAAAGGTGAGGAGCAGGGCACGGGACAGTAGGAAGAGAGAAGAGAAGAGCGGCATCCGGCTGGACGGGGGCGGGGGGGCGTGTGTGCGTGTAGTGAGAAGGCACGAGGCAGGGAACAGGACGGCCAGAGAAGGACAGGGAGCCTGACGGAGGTGGAGATAAAAGCAGCAGAGAGAGGGGAAGAGAGGCAGCAGAAAGAGGGAAGAGCAGGACACAGACCAACAAAGAAGGAAGAGGAGCAGGCTGGAGACGCACAAAGAACCTGGGGCAGGCAGCACGACAGCGAGGGAGGAAAGAAGAATAGGGGCAGGAAGCTGGACCGAGCGCGATGGAGAAAGACAAGATAAGCGACAAGAACAGGGCAGAAAGGGAAGAATGAAGCCACGGGGACAGGGAGCCGAGACAGCCAACGACGGAGGGAAGGGGCCGGGGAGGGAACACCACAAAACAAACCACGGGGCTACGTGGTACAGAGCACGAGAAGGCAGAGAATTAAGAATTAGGGACAGGGAGCCAGAAAAACAACAACAAAACAACACCCAAAACAAAGGGAGATGGGGAGCAAAAGGAATCGCAATGCGTACAGAAAGAAGAGAGAAACAATTCTAAAAGAGGGTCACGGGGAAGCCAGAGACAGCAAGATGGAGAAAGGACAAAAGCTACAGGCTACAGGGCAGAGAGGGAAGAATTAATGGATAGACACAGAGAGCTGGGCAGAAAGAGGTGGAGAAAGGCTGAAGATCACAAGGCCGACAGGGAAGAGAGAAGAGAGGGAGGAATTTTAAAAACAGGGGCAAGAAGCCAGAGAGAGGGAGAGGGAGGCAACACTAAAATGGGGACAAGCCACAGGGCGGCGAGGAGGGAACCGATGAATAAGAACAGGAGACCAAAGAGAACACAACGTAGAATGGAAAAAAGGAACAGCGGCCCAACAGGGAAGGAGGAATTAAAGATCAGGCACCGGGAGGCAGACAGAGGCAAATGAAGAAACAAGTGGGGGAAAAAAAAAAAACAAAAACCACAACAACAGCAATGGGCTACAAAGACAGAGAGAGAGGGAAGAAATAAAACATAGCAGCAAGGAGCTGGACAGAGAGAGATGAGGACAAACAAATAGCACGGGTCTACGTGACAGAGAACGTGGAATTAGAACACGGAGAGAGGGAGCTGGACAGAGAGAGAGGCCGAGAGAAAAATCTAGACGGGCTACAGCGGGCAGAGGCAGGAATTAAAACCTAGGGACAGGGAGCTGGACAGAGAGAGACGGAGATCACAGGGAACAGCGGCGGGTGCAGGAAGAACAGGAATTCATGAACAGGGAAAGGGAGCTGGACAGAGAAGAACTCAGAAAGGCAAAAACAGTAGCAGGGTACAGAGCAGACGAATTAAAAAGCGCGGCGGGAGCGTTGAGGCAGACAGAGAGAGATTAAGAAAAAAGTCACGGGCTACGTGGCAAAGCAGGAGGAATTCAGAAACGGGGATGGCAACCAAGGGAGAGTGAGCTGGTGAAGGATCACGGGCATTCAAAGTGAGGGACGGGGAGCTGGGAAAAGCGAGGCAGAGAAAAACAGAATCACAGAGAGAATCAAACAAAGCCAAAAAAGAAGAAACTGAACAACAGGAACAGGTGTAACCAAAGCGATGAAATCAACCAACCAGAGACGGTGTTCCATTACGGGAACATGGAGCGTACGAATCAGTGTATCCGTCGATCTGCATTTTAGTCACTAGGTGATCGTTAACGTCAACAGAACAACAGACAACGTGCTTCTGTCAGAAAAGGATGACAAAACGCGGTTTCGTGGAGCGGACTGAGAAAACTAGCCAAGGCCGCCAAGATTAAGAGCCAAGAAGGCAAAAGGCAATTCTGGCAGGGGGAGATCGCGACCACCGACTCACGGACCACCACCGACCCAAGTAACACCACCTACTCAGAAGAGAAGAATGGAAGAGGACAACGGAGCCTGCGCAGTGATTTACATACGGAACGAGCAAGTTTGTACCGATCAGTAGACAGGGCAATAATGAATATGTATGAATACGTAAAATTTTGATCTACAAATTGTACGGGAAAGGTGCGTGAGGTACGCACGCCAGGAGGAGCGATCCCCCGTGCGTCTGGCGCTGTGAATAAAGAATGCCTGCTCTTTAATACTAGATTTGTGTTGAATAGATATTTCTGATTTTACCGCGTTTTTCGGTAACAGTTTTGGCACCCCAGATGGGACCCTGCTTTTGAATCTCGACGGATCCGCGGGACCGTGGGACCTGCGGCCAGCCCCAAGGAATTCTCGGGGAGAGCTTCCGATCCCCAGGCCAGAGAATTCTGAGCAAGATCCCTTGGACTGAAGTAAACAAGGCATTCTTTTAAGAAGAAACTTAGGTAGAATAATACGTGGCGTTAGCTTCCCACATAGGATAGGATAGTGGGTTTGAGTCCCACGGGCCTGCCCGTAAGGCGCGGCAAAAGCCACGCAGGGTTGGGGCCAAGAGGTACCTCGGTTGGTAAGTCTCTGCTAGGCGAAAGCCTGTGGAGCGGGACCCGAGGGTAGGGGGGTCTTCAACAGGGGGTTGAAGTCTCCAGGGATATCTAGGGGCGCTACAGATCCCAGTGGCGGATTTCCAGTGAGACCTCTAACGGGGGTTGGAGTCCCTCTGACTACTATTTGCGATAGCGCACAATCACAACTACTAGTTGACTGGGAGATGGGAGCATTTCTGAGTAAGAAACCTATCCCACAGAGAACACCTTTGGGATGTATTTTGAAGCACTGGAAAGACATCGGGGGTGATGACCTACTAACTCGGAAACCATTAATTGAATATTGCAATCATTGGTGGCCAACGTATCAATTGGAAGGTGGGCACAAATGGCCAGAACATGAGACATTGCAATATCGTACCATCTTGCAATTAATGTTGTTTTGTAAAAAGGGAAGGCAAATGGGAAGAAGTGGCATATGTTGATTTGTTCTTTACACTGTGGAATCATCCAGCGTGGCAGAAACAGCGTGAGATATGTCCACAGGATTCTACGGCAATGTTTTTGGAGAGAGGAAAATGTGGTGAGAACTTGAAGTGTTGCTCTACTTGTGATACTGGATACTTCACTTGATGGAACTGACAAGAAAATAGTATTGAATACAGCCAGAAGGCAGGTGCAGGGAGCACATGCTAACAGGAATTTACAGAGAACAATTAATAAGAATTTTCCATCTACAAATCCCGAGTGGGACCCTAATCAGCCAGGACCCAGGGGAATGTTGACTAGATGTCAGAGAGAGATTTTATTTGGAGTAAGACATGCAATGCCAAAAGCAATAAATGGGTCAAAATTTATGAAGCGAGACAAGAATTAAAGGAGTCCCCTTCAGCCTTTATGGAAAGACTGAAGGTGACTGCCAGAAAATATACTCATTTGAACGCAGAAAAACCAGAAAAAGCAATTCAGTTGGTCTCTATATTCATAAGACAATCAGCCCCAGATAGTGGGGGGCGGGGGAGAAGAAACCTTCAGAAGCTAGAAGAACCTGAATCCAGAGATCTGGGTAAAATGCCTGAAGTAGCTTGGCATGAAGGAGACCAGGGGAATCAACCCTAGCTGAACACCTGGTTACACTGAAGCTAGGGAATGAAGAAATAGAATTTTTGGTAGATACGGGAGCCACTTCTTTGGTATTGAATACACGTAAAGAGAAATTTAATCATAAATCCGTAGGTGTTGTTAGTGCGACAGGGCAAAGAAAAATTAGCCCCTCTCAGAGCCATTAAAGTTTAAATTGGAGAAGCAATGGGCAACTCACCAATTTCTGTATATGCCTGAATGTCCACTGCCTCTGTTATGATGAGATCTATTAAGTAAATTAGATGCTCAAGTAACTTTTAAAGATGGAGAGATTAAATTACTAATACCAGAATCAAAAGCCACAGAGGCGAGAGCGTTTATGTTACAGGATTCCTCCAGGGAGGAACAGGTTCCCGAAGAAGTGGAAAACGTAGTAATTCCTTTGGTTTGAGCGAGCGGAGCTCCGGAGCGATCTAAGGGGGCAGAGCCGGTAAAAGTAACCTTAAAGCCTGGAGCCAAGCCGGTAAGACAAAAACAATACCCTATTAAGCGAGAGGCTCAAGAAGGATTAGAGAAGTTAATTACAAAATTTTTCAGAATATGAGCTTTTAGTGGAATGTGAATCAGAATATAGTACTCCTGTGTCGCCAGTAAAGAAATCTAGAGGCAAAGAGTATTAGCTAGTTCACCATTTAAGGGCTATATATCAGGTGGCCCAAGACATACATCCGGTAGTAGCTAATCCATACACTTTACTGACCTCTTTTAAAGGAGGAGCATAAATGGTTTACTGTACTAGATTTGAAGGATGCCTTCTTTTGCATACCTCCAGGCATAAAAAGTCAAAGCCTATTTGCTTTGGAATGGGAAAGCCCCACCACAGAATGAAAGACACAGCTAACATGGACCGTACTTACACAAGGATTTAAAATTAGTCCTACGATATTTGGGACTCAGCTGGCAAGAAAAAAATTAGAAATATAGAAATGTATAGAAAAAACAGAACCCAGGGAGAGGCATATTGTTACAGAATGCAGGTGACATTCTGATAGTGGCAGAAAGTAAAGAATAATGTTTTGAAATTTTTTAATTTTCTGGGCCAAGGAAGATGCAGAGTTTCCAGAAACAAAACCCAAATAGGAGAAGCAGCAGCCATTTATTTAGGATTTGAAATATCTCAAAGACAAAGACAATTAGAAAGTGAAAAGAAAGAAACTATTTGTCAAATTCCCAAACCTAGCGGCCCGAAGGAATTGAGAGCTTTTCTGAAAATAGTGAAATGGCGTCAGCTCTGGATTCTGAACTACAGACTGTATGTAAAACCATTATATGAGGCATTGAAAGAATCAAAGGATAAATATTTAACCCGGACGCCCGAATGCCAAACGGCATTCAAAGAACTGAAAAGAGCCTCGATGATGGCCCCTGCATTAGGCCTACCTGATTTCGCTAAACCTTTTGAGTTGTTTGTCCACGAAAGACAACATTTAGCCCTTGGAGTGCTGACACAGCGACTGGGAACCTGGAAGAGACCTGTGGGCTACTTCTCCAAACAACTCGACCACGTGAGTAAAAGATGGCCTAGGTGTTTACGGGCAGTAGCAACAACAGCGCTGCCGATCCAGGAAGCCCCAAAGTTAACAATGGGACAGAAGATGACAGTATGTGTCCCGCACATAGCGGTGACTGTTTTAGAACAAAAGGGGGGTCGTTGGCTATCCCTTAGCAGAATGTTGAAATATCAAGTTGTTCTGTTAGAACAAGACGATGTGGAATCGAAGACTACTGCTATACTGAATCCTGCTATGTTTTTAACAACAGAAAACCTTACGGACAATTTCGAACACGATCGCTTGCTAACTATTGAACAAGTCTATTCCAGCAGACCAGACCTGAGACACAAACCTCTGGGAAAATCCTGATCTGGAGTTGTTTACAGATGGAAGAAGCTCTGGGCGAGAAGAGAAGCGAATGGCCGGATATGCTGTCGTTATCACCGCCGAGGGAACGGAGTCAGGGGTGCTGCCTGCAAACACCTCAGCACAGAAAGCAGTATTGGTAGCATTGAAGCGAGCTCTGCGAATGGCAGAAGGACAAAGGATAAATATCTAGACTGATTCCAAACATGCATTTGGTGTGATCCACGATCATGGAGCTATTGGGAAGGAGAAAGGACTGCCATCAGCCCAAAAATCATCGATACAGCATAAAGAAGACATTCTCCAACTTCCGGAAGACGTGCAGAAACCAAAAGAAGTGGCGGTAAAGCGTTGCAAAGCTCATCAATTCGGCCAGACGGCTGTAAACATAAGCAAACGATTGACAGATAAAGCTGCAAAGAGGACTGCAGAGCAAGGTATCCTTGCGCTAGTACCAGTAAAACAGATCAGAATTCCAAAGTTGAAACCGAGATATAATAAATTGGATGAGCAATTAGCAGAACAATTGGAAACATCACAAAACACAGAGAGGTGGTAGATAACACCAGAAAAACAAGTAATAATAATAACAACCCCACAAGTTATGACAGAACTTGAAAAGAAAAGCATGAGCAAACACATTGGGGTGTAGACGCTACGGTTTTGAGTTTAAAAACATCTGTAGCGTGTGTAGGCATGACAAGAATAGTTAAACCCATAGTAGCTAAGTGTCCAATCTGTCCTAGAAATAATCCCCTGAACCAAAGGAAACAACCTTTAGGAGTAACAAAACAAAAAATTCTCCCGGAAATTATTAGCAAATTAAGTTCTCTGAGTTACCCAGACAAAATAGATATAGCAGTATTTGTTAGTGCTGATTGACAAATTTTCTAGATGGCCAGAAGCTTTCTCGTGCTGCACCAACAAAGCTAGAGTAGTAGTTAAAACGTTGCTGAAAGAAATAATACCAAGATTTAGAGTGCCAACGGGAATGTCCTCTGATAGAGCACCACATTTTTTTGCAGAGGTAGTTCAACAAATTAATAAAATTTTGGGTAGAAAATGGGACCTGCATACACCCTGGAGACCACAATCAAGTGAAAACTTTGAGAAGATGAACCAAACACCAAACTGACATAGTGGAATATTATTGATCTAGGATGGAAGTATTGAGAAAATTATTATTTCAGAACTTCCATACGGGGGAAATGTAACCAAAGCGATGAAATCAACCAACCAGAGACAGTGTTCCATTACGGGAACATGGAGCGTACGAATCAGCGCACCTGTTGATCTGCATTTTAGTCCCTAGGCGATCGTTAATGCGAATAGAACAGACAATGTGCTTCTGTCAGAAAAGGATGACAAAACGCGGTTTCGTGGAGCGGACTGAGAAAACTAGCCAAGAAGGTAAAAGGTAATTCCGGCAGGGGGAGATCGCGACCACCGACTCACAGACCACCACTGACCCAAGTAATACCACCTACTCAGAAGAGAACAACGGAAGAGGACAACCGAGCCTGCGCAGCGATTTACATACGGAACGAGCAAGTTTGTACCAATCAGTAGCCAGGACAATAATGAATATGTATGAATACGTAAAATTTTGATCTACAAATCGTACGGGAAAGGTGTGTGAGGTATGCACGCCAGGAGGAGCGATCCCCCGTGCATCCGGCGCCGTGAATAAACAACGCCTGCTCTTTAATACTAAATTGGCGTTGAGGAGTCGTTTCCGATTTTACCGCGTTTTTCGGTAACACAGGGAGTCAGACCAAGAGGGCCAGAGAAAGACAAAATACCGACAGGCTACAGGACAGAGCAGGAGGAATAAAAAAACGGAGCCAGAGCCAGGCAGAGAGAGGCGGAGATAGAAAAAGGAGCCACAGGCTACAGGACAGAGAGAGGGAGGACTGAAAAAGACGGGGAGGCAGGGAGCCACTCAGAGCGAGATGGAGAAAGAAGGTGCGGGGGGGGCCCAAAAGAAAAAATAAAATTTTGCAGCAGGTAAGGAAAGAGAGGGGGCCGGGGGAGAGACAGGGAGGGCCCAGGACGCACAAGAGAGGCAACGGGGCCCCAGTGGCCCAGGACTCACCGCGACTCTCGCTCTCAGCGCTGCTGACACAATTTAGCCATTCAGATGCTTCTTTCCCCTTCTCTCCTCCCTGCCTCTTCTGCAGCTCCAGACTCTAGGCCGTCCTCCACCTGAAGAGAACACATGGGTGTCTTACAGCTCTTACGAGATGAGGCTTCCTAGGCACGTAGCCTAGCTCGCTCGTGCTGGAGCTGGGAGCAGGCGCACTGGGCAAGGGGGGCCAGGGGAGGCTGAGGGGGAGCTCTGGTGAGCTGGAGAGTCGGCCATCTTCTGCACCCTGGGCAGGGGGAAAAGGTCATCATCCTCCTCCTCCTCCTTTCCCTCTTCCCTTCTATCAGCTCCCGGGTAACTCCTAGGGCTGCCCTCACCCACTCGCCTTTAGCATACCAGAAGCCTGCCTCGGCGGGTCGTTTGAAGCTTCCCATCCCACCAGCCCCAGTAGTGCAGGCACACAAGGAGACACCCCTGCACCCACCAAAGGCGCTCGCTCACCTCGCCGGCAGCCCTAGGCCTCACCCGACACAGGGAATCGTGTCCGACACACCACCACGCTGCAGCAGGAGCGGAGGAGGCCTTTCCTTACCAGGAAGCAGCAACGAGCACGGCGGCATCACCTCGCAGGCACCGCAGCATCGCAGGGCTGTTACCTGCGGAGAGAGCAATGGGGATCACAGGGACGCCACCGCGCGTGCGCGGCTCCCGGGCTCAGTACCCAATTCTGGTCGCTGGGCAGCAGCATTATCTGAATTACTCTTCTCGATTAATACCATCCAGAAACCGTAACTTGGCTGCATCCACAGAGCTTCTATTCCTCTGCACCTTTCCCCCTCGCAGCCCCAGCAGCACCATTCATTGCCTCTGCACCAAACAGCAAAGCGTCTCGAGCATTTGTCCTTTCCTCTCGACCGCTTAAAAACATCTGGTGCTTGCTACTGTCCATGCCACTGCCCCCCCCATGCCCGAGGGAGGAGAAGCAGCACAGCAAACCTGGGGAACAAGGTTGGGTTCCCCACCCCCGCAGAATAAGCCCCAGGAACTGCTGGTAGGCATGTGGCATCAGGGTTGTGATAGGGTTTTGTTTTGGTTTTCTTTTTTTCCCCGCCTTCTTTACATAATGTAATAATTGGGGTTGCTTTTCCAAACTACTGAGTTCTGTGGGGACTTTTTGTGCTTTTACCCTACAAAAAATGGTCATTTTCACTTTCGGTTTTGTGCATGAGAATGGTTGGTGGGTGCTTTTAGGTGGTTGTTCCTTCCCCACCACCACCCTTTTTTTCCTTTCCAGCTGCACAAATCCAGCTGGAGTTGGCTTTCCCAGAAGCCCCAAGTTGTTTTCTTTCCACCAGAATTCTTTCTGTTTTTTCACCCCCCATTGCAGACCCAGAGTCGGGGGTTTGAGGTATTTTTGTGCCCAGGCAGCAGCTCCCAGGCTGCATAAGCAGCCCCACAGGGGGAAGTCCCCGTTTGAGGGAATCGGCCCCAAATTGGGATGGGAAAGTGAAGAGAAGGAGAAAAAACCCTGAATAACCTGAAAAAGAACACCTACTCCAGCCCACCAAGCACCGGTCACCTTGCCTGACTCACCTCCAGGGCCCAGATCACGCTCGGCTCATCGCTTAGCACCCTCGGATCACAAAAAAAAAAAAAAAAAAAAAGAGTAAAACCCATAATGGAGCCCTATAGCCATCAGTCACATCTTCCCTCCAGTACTACACACAGACTCACCTTCTTACAGCGCTCCCCTGGGCCCTCCTCCGTTGCCCTGCACGACTCATCCATCTGCACCTGGAAAAACAGTGTTACTGAACAAGTCACCTGGAGGCACAGCAACAGCTTAACCATTCCACAGCTCTTGTGCCCACGTAGGAATACCATCTAGAGCCCAACTACAGCCTGCCGTTAAAGGAAATGCATTAAATCAAACGTTAAGCCCTCACACATACAAGCCGGAACAGCAAAAACACGGCACGCTCGCGCACCCAGGGCGCAGCCCGACGGAGGTCCACGCGCACCTCGCCGGTTTGATGCGGAGCCACCCAGCATCCCTGCGAGCACAGCTGCAGGCGCAACAGCAGTTTCACCTACACCCATCTCGGCGCGCAGCGCTTCTGAAGCTTTAAACTGAAAGCCCTACCTTGACGCTTGGCCACACTAGAAGCGAGCCGTAGCTAGAACTCCACAGAAACACAGCAACACAAATTGCGCACCCACAGCGGCGACAGCTTCGCAGCTATTTAGACCTGGAACAACAGAGAAAAGTAAAACAGCTTCATCACCCGCACAGGAAAAGCGGCAGACGGAGGCAAAGGGTCAGCATTCATAGCCCTTACAGAACACAGGCGTTCTCTCTCCTTCCATTCCTAAACCCATCCCTTAGGTCTAAATATCGCAGCCCTGCTGTGGCAATAGCGAGAGCGGGGAACAAGAGCCCTGCCGCTGGCCGTTTGTGCAGCAGGACACAAAAACAGAGGGACACGTTTTGCCACACACAACCCTGAATCTCCTGAAAGTTTATGTTTACTAAAAATAGCCATTGGGAACATATTCCCAAAAACGTTCGGCAATAAAACTTTTATGTGTTTGACACCCGCACATTTTTTGGGAACTTGCTATTTGCTTCCTGGTTTTGCTGGTCTTCCCTCAGAAGTTCTACCTGCAGCCAAGTTATCCCCACCCGCCCGACCGGTTCAAGCATTCACTTTCCTGGTATTACCAGCACATTGACACAGGCGAGCAACTTAACTGCTCTTCTAAAACTATCCAAATGACAATTACAGCCCTGAAAGAGGAGTGGAAGAGAAGAAAAGGAGAGATCAGGCAGCAAAAATGCTCTGCAGGCTGCTGCCAGCCAACACTGCACTCTTTTGTTAAAACCACCCCACCCCCGCTCCCCCCCAAATGCAAATAAAAAAACCATGACTTTGTGGAGTGTTTTTTCTTTTCAGTAGTTCTTTTGGAGCTCATCCCTATCTCAGCATCTTCTCTTGTCACAGCATGAAGTGCAGACGATCTGTAGCCCGATGACATTTGCATCGGATTAATACATTTTCAGAAATAGTCCAGATCTGTGAGACTTGTGTCATCTTTGTGGTTTTAATAATCGTAACTCAATTTTATTGACTGACACGCCTCTGAGAAAACTAATTAGCTTTGAAACGTAGCCTCTCCTTGGGGAAAAAATGTGTTAGACACCAAATGAAACTGATTCAGAGCTCTGAACCACAATGGAGCCGATAGAGCTGTTGTGACTAAAACTTGTTGCTTTGGGGGAGTCAGAAAGTCTTCAAGAAGCACCTCAACAACATTTACAACGCAGATGTACAGAACCATAAAGAGAAGGACACTGCAGAACTAGCAAACTCCTGCCAGAAGACCTCCTCTGCAGTACTGCAATGTCACCAAACTCCTGCCTGGAAACCATCTCATGATCCCTGAGGTTCCACTCAGAAGCACCCAGGATAAACAGGCAACAGCCTCACCACTGCCACTGTTGTAAGGGGCCTCGGGCAAGGAGGCACTCAAGGACATCATCTTTGCAAGCCTGATGGGGAACCTCCTGGAGGGATGCAGACAACCTAGCAGCAGGCGCCAGCCCTAACCAAGACAAAAGGAACTAAGGACACCTCCATCTAGATAAGAGTCAGAACACTACCTGAAACCAACACACCTCACCCTGACAAGATTACTCGATAGGCTAGCTCACAACCATGTATGGAAGAAGGACTCAGCATTCATGGAAAGGGCACAAAAAAACCCCACCCCTCCAACAAACCACTAGGGACCACCAGAGACCACCTGGTACCTCTGCAGGTGCCCCTAAGGGACTTAAAAACGCATGGGTAATTAAGATGCAAGTATTATAATTAGCTCCAGGAAATCTAATGCATATGTACAGAACTGAGCAATATATGCTTTGTCCATCACGACAGCATCAGTTGCCATCATGTTTCATTCATTACATCTCTACTGGCACCTATGTGCTCAAAAGTTAACTATACTGATGCCACAGATCACTAAAACTTTAGTTATGCCTATAAAAATAAAAGGCTACTTCCAACTCGCCCATAAGATTAGTAGGAACAAACAAAAGAGAAACACTAGACCCTAAAGAAGGTTAACAGGCAGCTCTTAATTTATCACAGGTGAGATTTCTTCCTTTTACCTGAAAGGAAGACATTCGTAACGACTGAGGAACCAGTCCAGGAACATGCTCTGCTGGAGTTCCAGCTCCTGCTTACTACAAGTCCCAGCTAATTCAAGCTCCAGCACTGCACTGAAGCTCCAGTTGATTTCAGCTCCTTCTCCTTACAACCTCCAGTCTGGGCTTTTGACAAGGTCCTAAATTCATCGCTGTCATAACTTGGATATTCCCATTAAACATTATAGCTGTACGCCTGTCATGGTTCAACCCCAGCCAGCAACTAAGCACCACACAGCCGCTCACTCACTCCTCCCCCGGCTAGGATGGGGGAGAGAATCAGAGACGTAAAAGTCTGAAAACTCGTGGGTTGAGATAAAGGCAGCTTAACGGGTAAAGCAGAAGCCGTGCACACAAGCAAAGCAAACAAGGAATTCACACACTCCTTACCATCGGCAAGCAGGTGTTTGGCCCTCTCCAGGAAAGCGGGGCTCCATCACACACACACGATGGTTACTTGGGAAGACAAAGGCCATAACTCAAAACATGCCCCACTTCCTTCCTTCTTCCCCAAGAGCTTTATATACTGATCATGACATCATATGGTGTGGAATATCCCTTCGGTCAGTTGGGGTCAAGTGTTCAGCTGTCCTGGCTGTGCCCCCTCCCCTCCCGGCTTCTTGTGCACCCAGCAGGTCAGGGGAAGCTGGAGAAGTTCTCGACTAGCGTAAGCACTGCTTAGCAACAACCAAAAGAGCTCCACATTATCAACACTTTTTTTTCAGCACAAATCTAAAACACAGCCCCCTACAAGCTACTATGAAGAAAATTAACTCTATGCCAGCTGAAACCGGGGTGACAACATCAGATAAAGATGAATTAGTTTGTATGATTAATTAGTTAACAACTATTCTAAGCAGCACACAAAGAAGAGCTGGACCCAAAGAGGGTGCGCTGCACTGGATCCGAAAAGCACCCTTCCCCCAGAGACCAGCCTCAGGTGGCGAGTTTGGTCTGGTGCAAGCCGGCCTCCCAAACTTCAGGGTCCGATGTGACCAGACCCCCACCTTCAAGGAGGGTCCTCGTACCCTGCCCAACCCCTGCTTTCCCCTGCAGCCCCCAATGTCCCCCCACCAGCCTGCACAAACAGCCAAACCGGCCCGCTTTTTGGCCCCCAAACCAGCTCACTTTGGGACCATTTCTGAGCCAAAAAGCCCAGCTGCTGAGCCTGTTCTCAAGTCCCAAAAGTGCAGCACTTGACTTCTGTTCCTCAGCCCCAAACCACACGACTTAGTCCCCTCAGTCAGGCCCTCAAAACGCACGACTTGATCTGTTTCAGGGCCCCGGCGTCAGCCACAGGAGCCTGTTCTCAAGGCCCAGGAACAGAAGAGCTGTGCTCTCCACGTTCAGGGACCAAACCAGCTGAGCCTGGCTGCGTCCCGCCCCCCTCTGCAGTCCCCACGGACAGCGCTCAGGGGCGTGGAGAGTGCAGCCACCCCACAGCCCTGCATCCCCATGGCCCACGCGGGCACTGTCAGGGAGGCCTTGGGAACTGAACTGCGCGGGCCCGGCCCCGCACCCCGGCGGGGCAGCCCAGCACCGGCCCGGCAGCGCTTTCTTCCTGCTCTCGCAGGCCTCGTTTCCCCAGCATCGCCAGCACTGCCGGGCCCGCACCCCAACCCCACAGGGGGCGGGGCCCAGCCGACCCGGGACTGTGGGCCAGCCCGCCTCCAGAAAACTCCAGCGGCAGCAGCTGGGGTCCTTGCCCCGCCTCGCGGGCACCGCGACCCGCCCAACACCGCAGGAGCCCCCGCGGGGCCGCCGCCGCCGCCCGACCCGCGCCGGGTGCAGCAGAGGCTGCCCGGCCCCGACGAGGAGCAGCCGAGAGCCGGGTGGGGCTGCCCCTACTCCCCACGGCTGGGCACGGGCTCGGCCCCAAAACCCAACCACCGACCCACGACAGCGCTCAGCCTGGGGCCGCTGCTGCCTGCACCCCCCACCCCCCACCCCCACCCTGGGGGCTCCGCGGACCGGGAGACCCCACAGCCAAAACCCGCCGCCCCACAGCACACCCGGCTACGTGGCTCCTCACCTGCCCCGACGCGGCTCCAGCTGCCCCACGGCCCGGTGTGGAGCCGAAGCTGGCCACCGGACCGTCCGTGTACCCTCCCCGGGCTTGTCCTTCCTCCCACCAGACGCTCCGGGCTGGTTCTCGTCCCTTTTCGCTCTGACGCCTCGATCCTCCCTACCCCCGGTGCTGAGTTGCCCCCCACCCAGCACTTTCCTGCGTGTTACAGCCCATGAAAAAGCTTTTAACAACCCGATCGACAACACTCCCTTTATCCCTCTTCCAGCAGCAGCGGCAAGTTACTAAGCCAACAGCAGCAGAGAGGAGGAAGGCAAGGAGAGCCTTTTCAAGCAAGGGCAGGACAAAATGCACGGCCTAGACAGACACAGGAGAGGCTGCATTATCTGGAAAGTACAACGCCTGCCCAAAGGCAGAGGGGCCGCCTCACATTGCCAAGTCTCAGGCAAAGCCAGTTCCATTTATAAACGCCTCTCTTCATTACACACATACTTGCTAGGTACAGTTTCTGCTATCCTGCCCTTGCTCCTACAAGGCCACCGCCTCTCTGCTGTCTCCCTGACAGCTGACTGCCTAGGCACACATTCAAGCCCAGGGGTGCGCAGCTCCTGCCTTGCCAACTGCTAGCGCGGATGCCACCAACTCCGCACTGCCTTTCCTGCTCATTCCTTACGAGCTCTCAGCAGGTGCACGCAGCACAGCTACAGTTCGATCTTTGATGTTACAATACCCTTGTGCATTTACAGCTCCCTGAGCCTGTAATACCTCTCGTGGCTGGTACCAGACAGGGCTCTGAACAGCCAACAAACCTCTCATGTGGGGCAGTTTGCCCGCAGCTGGGTTGGCAGTTGACACGCTGCAAACTGTGTGGTGGAGCCACACAGGTCTTTCAGCCTGCTCCATGGGCACTGCTGCCTTCTTCACCTCCGGAAGCCTCCTGCCATCTCCTCCTCTCACAGGAGCTCCCTTTTGCCTCTTCCTTCTCACTCTCCCCTCGCCTCTCTAGCCAGAGACAGCCTTTCTCTGGGGTTGCACAAGCTGTCAGGTTCCCTCCTCTAGTTCAAGCTCCGCGTGTAAGTCCTGCCCATCCTGCCCGTCCGCACTGTGCCTAAAACAGGGTGCACAGGCTGGCACCATGCTTTTTTTCTCCTCTTGGCCACAAGCCTTTCTGAGGAGTCATTCACTCAAGAGCAAACTGCAAACAGCTAACAAGCACTGGGGCAGTTAACGGCTCTCTGCCAAGAAGGAACAGTCTTTGCCAACAGCCACACCAACATTTACACCAACCGGGCACACTTCTGCGCAGGCCAGGCAACCGGTTCACAAAACAAACAGCTTTGACGTTCATCAGCATGGCTAACTACAGGGTCTTCACATGGGCCAGGATCTGTAAAAACTGAAGGTGGCTTGTTCTGAAGGAGGCTTTGGTGTCTACTAGCACAAACACTCAATGCAGCCAGCTGTTTTTGAGCCTGGGTGCTTTCAGCAGGAGCCAGGTGTTCACTTCATGGTACGCTAAGTCTTGAAAGGGGGAAGGGGCTTTTAAGATGCAAAAACAAAAGTTAATTGTTCTATTGCTGAACGCTTATCCAGCTGAAAGTTAATTGTTGTGGAACTCTTATCTAGCTGCTGTGTAAAATAATTAGCAAGGAGGCCTGGAATCCACCTGCGAAGGACAAATTCCTGATAAGGATAGAAAATTGTCTCAAGAACCAGCTAAAACTGACTTAGCAGTTTGGACAAGTGTCAAGAGATAAATGAGTCTGCCCAAAACCAAAAGGTAACTAGCGGTGACGAAGAGAAGCCAGCAGCCTTCATCTTTATGACCCCTGATGACCACTACGAGGAGGCACTGCGCAAGCTCATTTGGGAAAATTTATGGAAATAACGGGTTTTAGCTAATTTTAATACGAAGCGGGGAAAGGTCATACATATGTATAGGCATACTGGGAAATCTTATGTATATGTGATGCTTTACTGTGTAAATCCAAGACAAACTATACACAGGCACACATGATTCTGGTGGGACTACCCCCCGTGCTGCCCAGCGCTGAATAAACATACCTACTTTCCAATCTTATAGATTGTGGAGTCCGCCCTCCGCATGTCAGTCTTGCCCTGCCTGTAGGCCTCCCGCCCTACCTGCTCTCTGAGAGCAGCTGCTCTGGGACCCTGCAGGCTGGTCCTTACAGGCACAAACTTGCCACCAAGACACAGGCCTGGGGAGACGTGCTCTACTCTGCCGCTGTCCCGGCAGCAGAGGGACTCTCCAGCAGCTCCTGAGCCTCTGCCTGCACCCCTGGAGCTGACAGGCCACCTCAGCTGCTTCACTGCAGAGAGAGGCTACCTCCCATGCCAGGGAGCACATGCACCTTCTTCCTCATCCCTGTAATTCCCAGAGGCAAAGCAGCCCCTTCTGGGCTATGGGCTTCAGCCCCAGGGCTCTTCTGGCAGACCCCTCCTCTGCCTCCCCTCCCGGCAGCCTTTCTGACAATATCCTGCCCCCAGTCCCCTCTGAAAGGCAACACCTGGGCACGGAGGAACAACAGCACATCCCGAGGGCAAACATTGGCAGCAGCTTTTTAGTAGGAAAGGAGAGCACGACATCATCTAACACGCCCTGATCAAGAGAAACTGGGCTAAACTGTTTCCACAGGCAGCCAACGAAACTCAGCACACAATGCTGAGTACTGATGTACTGTCCAAAGAGAAAACTCAATCCTATAAGCCTTCAAGAACTACACCACACCATTGACCCCAGCCTCACACGCTGTAACAATGAAAATAAGGAACGAATTGTTTCCAAGGAGCTGCAGCAGATGGATCGCCTTTTTCTTTATTGCTTTCCTGCCCTTTGTTATCCAAACCGACAGGCTTCACCACCGGGCAGAAAATATCTGCCTAGTTTATATGGACAACCAGAAACAATCAAGCCACCCAGGAAGAAGTTTACAGCAGAGGTATAACACATCAGCAGCTAAAACTTTTGTTACGCAGGCACAACTAGGCGCTAAACAAAGGCTTTCCAACACAGGATGCCTAGAACAGATATACATTAGCACAAAAGCACAAGGGGCTCTGTCACCCTGCACAAGTCTCCCCGTGCCTGCACACGCACACATTCAGAAGTTATTTACTAGAAAACGCCTGACTGAGCCATTCGCCACAGTCATGAGACTCACGACATGGTAACACGATGAGACACACGAGGTGGGCTTAGAGTTTTAAGGCAAGAAATACCTCCCCCGCCCCCCACCCAAGCTCTTTCAGGCTCCAGACCTGTCGTCTCCCCACACCAAACCTACCTGGCCAAAGGGTTTCAGGTGGCCCGAAGCACCGTACATGGAAAATAACCAGGGAGAGACCTGCATTGTGGGAAAGTGAACAATGCCCGACCTGGGCTTCTCTGTGGGGCCCAGAGCCCACCGGCCCCACCCCATGGCGCCCGTTATGTGCCCCCCCACCCCGCATGGAGCCCCCTGCAACAGCCGCTGGGCCAAACGCCAGTGCTTCAGCAGGGCCCCCGGACGCGCCTCCCACTGCCAGTTCCGGCTGCCCCGGGCCGACGCCAGCCTGCTCTCCCAGCCCCTGCCCAGAGCAGAGCGGCACCTCCCACTCGCAGCTGCTCTCTAAGTGAGATCGGGGCGGCCCCACACCGCGCCGCAGGGACTGCGCCCCGCAAAAACCCCCGCTGCCCGAACTCACCCACCAGCGCTCTCCGGCCCCTGGCCACGGACGCACTGCTCTCCCAGGCGGCTGGCCACAGGCGAGGCTCAGGCACCGCCAGGCCTCCAGGCGTCCCGAGGGGCTGGCGGCCACCGCTGCCACCGGAGGGGATGGGTGCCGGCAGCCGGACCGCCACGGCGCTCCCCGCCCAGCCCCAAGCAGGCTCCACAGAGGGGCCCTGGCAGTGCAAAGGGACGCCTCGCAACCAGGCCGCCTCATGCAGCAGCACTTCGGCCTCCACACAAACCACCACCAGCTCTGCCCCGCCCACCAAGGTGGTATCTAGAGTACAGTAACGGTTTCAGCAAAAAACACAAATCCTAGATAAAACTGAAAACCAGTGTTTGCATAACAAATCTCGTAGGCAAAACATTATTAATCACAGCAGACTAAACAAACCAACACCAATATTTAACACAAACTGCAAAAACAAGAACATGGTTCTGTGACCAGCAGCTGCTATTATCTCGAATCCTCGGGCCCAATGTTGGGCACCAAAAGAGACTGTTGTGGTTTAGCTGGCAACTGAGCCCACACAACTGCTTGCTCACTCCCCCACCGGTGGGACGGGCGAATCAGAAGGGTAAAGCTCATGGGGTGAGATAAGAACAGTTTAATAATTAAAATAAAACTACAACAACAGAAATGCAATGGAAAGGAAAACAATGAGAGGCGTGAAACTCGGGGCGGGAAGCGGAATGAACCACCAAAAAAACTGCACATGACACGGCCGCTCACCACCCACCAACCCGATGCCGGCAGTCCCAGAGCTGCAGCTGCCCCCCTTAATATACTGGTCATGGCGTCACATGGTATGGAATGAACATCCCATTGGCCAGTTGGGGTCAGCTGCCCTGGCCCTGGCCCCGCCCCTCCCAGCCTCCTGCCCACATGACAGAGCATGGGAAGCTGGAAAGGTCCCTGACCACCACAGGCACTACAGTGAAGAGAACAAACCCCTTCTCAGCCAAAACCAGCACACACCTTAGGACCAACAGAAATCAGTGCTAAACACAAAACAGATAAATGAGAAGAGAACATAACTGCTATCGCCGATACTGGAGCAAACCTCACTGAACACATAAGGAAAAAGGCAAAAAGGGAATCATAGAAAAAGCTTGCGCACCTGGGACAGCAATAGGAGACGGAGCCCCCCGGCTGGAGATTGTCAGGAGCACAAAGAACACACATCCTCTTCCCCAGCAAGTTCCAGGGAAGCGACACAAGCCTGCATTGGAAACAAGGGACTAGTCAATGCCTCTAATTAACAGTGACCATGACATCCAGATGGACTGTGAATGGACAGATGTAAAAATTAAGTCAGTGAATGAAGTACATAAAAAGCACGGAACAGCAGAGACCTCAGAGTTCTGGAGCATACATCTTAATGTACCTTAAAATACCTCATGCATCCTGAGATGAGACTTGTCTGACATTCAGCCCCACGCATTGTGATGCAGAGGCCCAGACAGTTTATACCACATCCCTCGTGATTTTGTCACAACCTCACGCCGGCTGCCAAGAGACCAAAACAGAACAGGCCTCACCAACACCCAAATCCAAGAGCAAAACCCATCTGAGGAAGGCTGATGACCCCACCTTCCTTTCCCAACCACCCTCTGGTCTGAAAACTTTAGAAGCCCCTTCTCTTCTGAGCAGTCTGGGAAGGAACCCCAGCCCTTCCTGACAGCTCCTCCCCTGTACTGGCAGGCCTGAAGCTCCCGAGTCTGCCGCTAACAGCAAAACTAGTGGAAAACCCAAGGTTCCATCTTCAGTAAAGACAGGAACTCCAGCACAATAAAATGCACTTGGAAAAAAAACAAAACTCAAAACACAATACCATTAAACCATCTTACCACCGCTAAGCACACAAAACAACATCACATGAGAAAAAAAGAAAATCAGGACACAAGGGAACTTTCTACTACAGATGCTGCCAAACAGTGCCAAGCTCTGAAATCCTTACCCCTGCATGGCCATTGACAGCTGGCATAGCCTGTTGCCAAGGGTGTTGTGGCCAAAAGGATGCCAACACTGCCCCCCCACCCCGGGACATCACCAGCTGACCAGCAGCAGGGCCTGTCACAACCAGGTGGTGCAGACACCGCTCCCTGGACTGTCCCAAGGGGCAGGGCCTGTCACTAAGGGGGTGGGACCAGAGGGCACTGCACTGCCATCACTCTGCCATCGCCAGGGTGCAGGGCCTGCCACTAAGAGGGGAAATCTCTTGATGACATTACCTCCTGTGCCTCAGTAATGCATCAGTTTATCATCACTGTCATTTAATAAGTAAGAGGCATTAACAATGACTGGTTAGTGTCCTAAATCTTTTTAAAATTCAATACAACTGTGTACTACCCACATTTAACCTGCACTGGTTCTACTTTTATTTTAGGTCTACTTGGAAGTAATTAATACCAGTGGCTGGAGGGGGGACGACACACACGACATGTTCCCCTAAAGTGGCTGTGGTTACATTCAGGCGGTTGTGGCACTCCATTAGTTTTGTAATTTTATTTTAAATCTACATCTTTTGACATTGTTCTGGTCTGGAATCGCCACCACCTGTGAATTTTCTGAATACCTACGCTTGAACACAGCCATTGTTTAACAGCTCACCTTTATTTCTCTTCATTTAAGAATCTAAAGCTTCAATTACTGTTTGGGTTGGAATCAGCAGTTGTCACTGCCTCTGAACTTACTGCCCTGTTATAATTTCAGTATTAACCACTTACGATTTAGATTTCCAGTTTTTCATTTTAGATTCTGAAACTTCCTTATTTTGTTTCTGATCAGGAGTCATTAATGCATGAAATTGATTTAATAATGGCTGTATTTAGATTTAGCTATTGATGACTTGCAACTAGTTTTCTGTATTTATCGCTTAGAAGAGGATTGCAAATGTTTGGGTTTTTTTTTTAATTACAATACAGATTAGGAATAATGACTGCCTGGTTTGTTTAGTAATAGCTGCAATTAAATTTAGTCATGATTCATCCCTAAATACTATTTCCTTTATTTCTTTGCACTCTAACGATTTAACCGTCACTTTACTACTCAATGGGATTGATAATTGCCTGTGCATACCTCCGCTCTCCCTGTGCTGGCTCCTGAGGGAACAGCCTCTTACCCTGACCAGAGTCTGCAGCAGCCCGTTTTTGTCCCAGCTCCTTTCCCTTGACAAAGCAGCTGCCTGAAGCAGTGGCGGAACTGCTGCTGCCCAAAGGGGAAAGAAATTACTTGGTGTAGAGCTCTCCGGGCCGCCTGCGGCCCGTGCAGAGGCGGTGACCTCAGCAGCCTGTACGCTGTTGGGGCCGAGCCAACAACCTGAGAAGCGGTCACAGGGCATAGCTGTTTCTGCAACAACCACGCTTTCCAGCCTGGCTGGACAGAGTAAGAGGCAAGAAAGAGAGGCCTGCCGGGGCCTGGAGAGGCAGCATCGCTGTAGGTTGTGCAATGGCTGTTTTGCTCTTTATCTTTGGCAGTTAATTCCCAGAGGGTTGGAGACAGGTATGTTTGTTCCATATGCAGCAGTACTCGCGCCGTGCAAAAGATGCTGTAAAGCAGCCATGAAGAATGAGGATGGCCTATCAAGATGGTAGGAATCACGTTATTCCTACATAATGCACCTAATGCATTAGCCAGGCAGGGCTTGCAACTCACCTTCTGTTGTCGTTTAACCCCAGCTGGCAACTAAGCACCACACAACCACTCACTTCCCCCCACCCCAGCAGGATGGGGGAGAGAATCAGGAGGGTAAGAGTGAGAAAAGTCATGGGTTGAGATAAACACAGTTCAACCACCACCAACCACCAGTTAAGAAAGAAGAAAAACAAAACAAAACACACCAAGAAAGACAAGGGACACAAATGAAAACAATCGCTCACCACCAACCGAGCCACGCCCAGGCAACCTGTAAGCAGTGGCCCCCTACAAACCCCACCCTGGTTTTATTATTGCCTGTGACATCATATGTTCCAAATATCCCTGGGGTCAGCTGGGGTCCACTGTGCCGGTTGCATCCCCTCCCAGCTCTCCATGCACCCCCGCCTGCTTGCTGGTAGGATGGCGCAAGGAGCAGAAGAGCCCCTGGCACTGTGCAAGTGCCACTCAGCAGTGACTGACACAGCCCTGCCTCAGCCACACCATTTCCAGCACAGATCCAGGACAGAGGAGGAGGGAGTGCAGGGTGGGAATGGGGTGCAGGGAAGTGGGTGGGGAGTGTCAGAGTTTAGATGGGGGGCAATGGGCATGTGGGGGGTGCAGGCAGCGCCCTGGGGGTGCAGAAGCAGAGGGGTTATGGGTGGCAGTGGAGCAGGGGTGGAGGGGGAAGAGGGGGCACAAGGTAGGAGGGCAGGGGATATATCACTGGGGAGGGGGGGAAAACCTCACACAGAGGAGCCTTTCAGTAGAAAGTATTTGGGAGGGCAGAGACATACAGAGGGGACAGGGAGACATGGACAGACAGGAGAATGTGTGGGTAGAAAGGCACAGAGGGAAGCATGCATGGGGATGACCTACACCAGGTGTTCCACCTGGAATAATCCACAGCAGGTAACTCACCTGGGATAACCTGCAACAGATAATCCACTCTGGATAACTGACCCACACCAGATAATGTGCACTGATAACCCCCAGTTATGCCCATCAAACTACCAGTGTTTCACCCCAAAATTACATCAAATGGGGGTTTGGGGGTTTCTGGGGATTTTTTTTGTTTATGTTTGGTTTTGGTTTTTTTGCTTTTCCATAATATAAAAATTGAAGGGGTTTTTTTGTTTGTTTGGTTTGGGTTTTTTTTTCCCAAAATATTCAGTTCTGGGGTTCCTTAGCACTTTTCCACAAAATTGGTGATTTTTCCTTTTGCAAATGGGGATGGTAGGGGGGCTCTGTTGGGGTTTTTTGTTTGTTTATTTTCCCCCGGCCTACCTTGACTTTGCAGCTGGAAGTGCAGGCCCTGCAAAAAAGCGAGGACAGGAAACAAGGGAAAGCAGGGCAGGCAAAAGGAGAACATGCTGAAGTGGACACTCACAACAGAGAGGGCAGAGCTCTCCCCATGCTGCTACGGCCCCCCGAGAAGCTGTAACTGACCCTCCCAGCGTCCTGCCACACATCTGGGCTCCGCAGAAGGTTTTGGCACTGCTCACGCCTTCCGGGGCTGATGGCGCCTTCTCGGGAATCCCTTGCCTCCCAGGAGCACCACAAAGGCTTAGGGCCCTTGCCGTGGTCTTACAGACTGTGAGCCCGGGTGCCTGGATTTGGCAAAAAGGGCTGTTCAGAGATGACAGTCTTAAAAAAAAAAAAAAAAAAAAAAAAAGAGGGCTATGAATTAAATACCTCCCTGAACTTCTACACAGCTGAAGCCCAACTCACAGCACTCGAGCAGGTATGAAGTCAGACTCAGGTTTTGATTTCCGTGTGGTTTAATAAGTTAACAGGTTCAGCCATTACACAGCAATGGAATTCTTCTTCAACATTTACAAAGGTGCAAGAACTTCATTTGTTTAGTCCAAATTAAGTAGTTTTACTCTCATCTCTTACATAGCCACAGAGTTCCTATTCCCTCCCTCCCACCCCCCAAACAACCTGGGGTCCAAACAATCCACCCAGAGAGAAGGCATCAAAGTACAAAAGAGCAAACACAAGGAGGGGCACTAATTCAAATTCACTGTGGGAATTTGTTCTGGTACCTGTATGAGCAAGGAAAGGTGGCATGGAGCAGTCGTGCCTGTAGAAAGAGCTGCAATATCACAAGTACAAAGACCTTTTCCAGAAGTCTGACCACCACTGGGATTGTTACTCTACCATGATGCTCACTGTGACCTAGGGGGAGAGAGGGAGGGAGGGGAGAACAATGCAAGAGACCCCAGAACACACAAACACCAGGCCCCCCAACACTCTCAACCCACACATTGGCCCCACTGTCCTCAGTCACTCAACAGCATGACCGGTACAGGCGTCGCAGAGCATGCTCTCATCACAATGGTGTGCAAACACATGCCTGCGATGCTTCTGCCCTCGAATGCATGGCCTTTGAGTGCCCTCTCCAAGTACCAGCCCTCAGTCAGACATCCATCACGCTAAAGCCTATGGCACCCCTAAAACACTGAGGTTTTGTGGTTCCCTCCATTTCTTCCCGCACCCATTTTCTCTCGCCTCAAGAGGATACTCCTCACCGGCTGATGCTGAGGGCTTTTTGGATGGAGAGGCTCTTAAAAAGCCTTACCAAAGCACAGCGGGGTGAGGTATCCAGACAGAAATATACTTACAAGCACACTTACAGCTAGAGAAATCTGTTTTCTTCAGAGAGGTAAAATTACACAGCATAGGTAAGTTCTAGAAACTCTGTTCAGCCAAAATAGAAAAAAAAAAAAAACCAAAACAAACCACCCACAAAAAAACCAACCCAAAACATGTACTTTGGCTTCATTTACCAGTCACCATTTCCACTGTAGCCAGCAGTGAAATGCAGCATTTGGAATGCAGGCCCTCATAAGCAGGTTGAACTCTTTCAGACGCCTCCGTGTGTTCAAGCCTGCTGCTCTGCCGCTCCCCTTCCCCCACATATTCGGTTGAGGACCGATTTGACAAGGTGCAAATAGTGAGCCTACCCTGAGACACCAACCTGACAACTGCAGATAATTTGACTCTAAAACATTATATGGTGGCCCATGCCGTGCACCAGGGTCTCTTCATGGTCCCAGCCGTTATGAAATGCCACAGAACCCGCAGCAGCCCTGAGGGGAGGGCATGGGGATCTGGCAGAAGTTAAACGGGGAAAGGCAGATTTCAAATAGCATATCCTCTGTCCTAAAGCCAGAAGCACAAGCAGGGATTAAAGACAAAAGAGATTTCTTTCAGCAGCAGCTCTGTGGGGGCAAACCCCCTGGGACTCTGTCTTTAGAGTTTCCGGAGGCCAAAGACCGTTGTGACCTTCCCTTTCCTTCTGAGACAATTAGGATAGAGGAATCACTTCTCACACCAATAATCACACCTCCTCCATGAAGCAGATTCATTATTGCTCTTGGCTTTGGGAAGCCAGGAAAGTCACCCATGCTCGCATAGCTGGGACTAACAAAACCATCTGCCTGCTACTCAGGGGATGAAAACAACCATGTGTGTGAGAACGGAAGCCACGAAGAGAAAGGATCGACACATTAATCAGGAGTGTATCCAAAGTTAAAAAAAAAAAAAAACAAAAACCAACAGAAAAACAAAAAACTCCTGGTGCTCAGAGCTGAGCCATTCTGCCTCTGTCCCTCAAATAGCAGTTTACCCAAACACTCTGAAAAACATTCTGCTCTTACTTCAAGAAGCAACGAAAGGGCAGAAAGTACATCTCTGCCAGGAAGCAGGAGCAGGTGTGGGATTTCACATTTGGGAATGCACTCTGTCAGCGCTTGACAATATCCCTTTCCTTTGCAAGCTATCTAAGCAGATACAAGCTTTCAAACTTTTCTATTTATGTCTGCATTTGATTTTGCTGTTACTGCTTGGGGTAGGGGAAGTTTAGCTCAACATTCCTTGTTATTTTTACTTACTTCCTAAATCCTATTGGCTTCTAAGATTTTCTGTCTTCTTTTACCCCATTCACTGTCTTTAATTCACTGTCATTTAATTCTTTGTCTTCCCTTAGCACTGTCACTTTTTAAATTTTCCCTCTACATCTCTCTAAATTTTATTTTTCCTCTTTATTTCCCTAATCCTCCTCGCTTTTTCAATTTTTTCCTACACCACTGATGTAGTTCACCATTGCTATTTTAAAATATTTTCCTTGTTTCCCTATTCACACTTGCTTTCAAAGTTTTCTGTCTACTTTCATCCTACTTGCTGTCTTTTTTTATATTATTTCTTGATGTGCCTTGGTGCTGCCGCTTTTTAGATTTTCTTTCTACATCTCCCTTTTAGCTGGCTATCCTGAGGTTTTAATTTTTTCCATCTTGTCCTTAATCACTGTTGCTTTTTAAAATGTTCTGCCTACTTGTATCCCCTTCAATGTGTTTCTTTGTTAATTTCCAGGTCATCCATTAGTGCCATTGCTTTTGAAAATGTCTTTGCATTTCCCATAAATTATTACATAATTTTACTATTATGTTATTTATTATTATTTAATAAATATGTATAATAAATTTTATATATTTACTGTAGTTATAATAATATTTATTACATTTGTATTTATATATAATAATATATAAAATATAAGCATATATTATGGGTTTATTTATTATATTTGTTATTTTATGTATAAATATATGTATTATAATAATATATCAAATAAAATCACCATTTTAATTCAGTCTGCATTTTTAAATAATTTTCCTTTAGTTCTCTAATTCCTGCTGCTTTTAAAGTCTTCTATGTACCTTTTTCCCATTCACTGTCTCTATTTTTTAATTAGATCTTCTCTTTCCTTAGTGCCATCACTTATTAAAGTTTCCCTTTATGTCTGTGTTTTACTTAACCATTACTATTTTTTAGTTCTCTCTTAACCTCTTGGCTTTTAAAGATTTTTATTTTCCCCTCATTCGCTGTCATTAGTTTTTATTTTTTTCTTGCTTTTCCTTAGGGTGCTCACTTTTTATGCATTCTTTCAACATGTCTGGTTTAGTTTGCTGTTCTTATTTCATACGAGTTTCCTTTATTTCTCTAACACTCATGGCTTCTTAAGTGTTCTTTCTAGGGCTAATTTAATTCTCTTTGCTGGCTTTTAAAAACTACTTCTTGTCATTCTCAGTGCCCTTGCTTCTTCATTTTCTTTTCTACCTCTTTCAGGTTGCTGTCCCTACATTTCAATCTTTTCCTTTATTCCTCAGACCTTTTTAAATGTTCTTTCTCAGCTTACTTTTACTCCCTTTGCTCTTTTTGTTTTTTAATTATTTCTCCTCTTTCCTTAGTGCCCTTGCTTCTAAAATTTTCTTTCTACATTTCCAGTTTATTTGACTCTTGCTAGTCCTTAATTTTTCTCCTTATTTCCTTAATCCTACTTGCTTCTAAAATTTTCTGTCTACTTTTAGTCATAAAGTCTCAGTACAGAATAAGTGTTCCTTAAGATGGTAGGACCTTTCTGCCAGGTCAGTCTGTGCTGAGCACCAGGTTCTAACGCTTGTCCAGTGGTGTCCATGATCTCTTTCACAGCCTCACACGTCACAGACAGCTCCCCTGTCAGGGACCATGTTTTACATGTCCCAGCCCCTTCCCTCCCCACCCCCACAACATAACTCAAACAGAACACATAAGGACTCTGCTTCTTCTAACCTCCAAAAGAACCTTAATTCCTCTGCTGACGGTCAACACCGATATCCTCATGCCATTCATGCAATCACCCAAATGAAGAAGAGAGCAACAACAACACAGAAGCCCGAGAGCAAAAAGTGTTCTCAAACCTCATCCACCTCATTGGAGTTGAGCTCTCAAAGCTCATCTACCACAGGACCCACCCACCACCCTTCCCACAATCCCCTGGAAAAGGGGCGTGGTGAACCATTGGAGAGTGTCAAGGTGGAAAAGGTGGCTAGAAGAGCAATAGGGAGTTTTATCACCTGCCTGAAGTTCACAGCAAGGAAGAAAGGAGGTGGGGGAAAAAGAAAAAAAAAAAAGGGAAAAAAAAGGGTAGGGCCTGTGGCTAAGAGGGGTGGGGCCAAGGGGTGCCTGCAGCACCACCCATGCCATTGCCAGGGGGCGGGGCACGTTGCTAAGGTTGGTAGCTAGCCATGCACACAGCCAGGTCATTGCCGGAGTGTGGGGGCTGCTTCTAAGTGGGGGGTGACTGTTGGGCCAGGCACCGCCCCACTGGAGCTGTCACCAGGGGGCAGGGCCTGTCACTAAGGGAGGGTCCAGTGACCCAGCATCGCCTCCCCGGGCCATCACCAGGGTGGGGTGGGGATCAGTGGGGCCCGGCACTGCCCCCCTGCTGTCGCCAGGGCGTGGGGCCAGTCGCTTCAGGGGGTGGAAGATGGCACCAACCCTGGGCCAATCACCATGGGGCGGGGCCTGTCGATAAGGGGGGCTTGCGGCCACAGGGGCCAGCACCGGGGCCACCCCCTGGGGCCATTGCCAGGGGGCAGGGCCTGTCACTAAGGGGGAGGAGTTGGCACCACCCCTGGGGGCGGTTGCCAGTGGTCAGGGGTTCTTGCTAAGGGGGAGGTGCCAGCACAACCCCCCGGGTGTTGCCAGGGGGCGGGGCTTGTTGATACGGGTTGCTGCCAAGGGAAGCCAGCACTGCCCCACGGGCCAGTCATGAGGGGGTGGGGCCTTTTGCTGGGGGGAGGAGTGGTAGTGCCACTCCCCCCGGGACCGTTGCCAGGGGGTGGGGCCTGTGGGTTAGGGGGGTTGTGGCCAGAGGGGTGCTGCCACCACCCCTCCAGGGCCACCGTTAGGGAAGGACCTGTTACTAAGGTGTGGGAGACCGCACTGCCCTCCCCCAGGGCTATTGCCAGGGGCAGGGCCTGTCGCAAAGAGGGAGCCAGTGGGGCAAGACAATGCCCTCCCTGGGTCGCAGCCAAGGGGCGGGGCCTGTAGCTAAAGGGGGGGACAAACCACCGCCTCTCCGAGGCCGTCGCCAGGGGGCGGGTCCTGTCGCTACGGTGCGTGGAAGGATCGAGAGGGCAAAAAGACCGCGCATGCGTGGCTCCCCGGCTGCAGTACTGGATTTTGGTCGCTGGGTGGCAGGAGAGAGCGCAGCAAAAAATAGCCAACGCGCATGCGCGGCTCGTCGGCGCAGTACTGGATTTTGGTCGCTCGGTGGCAGCGGAAAATGCGGGAAAATCGTGCCGCCGCGTATGCGCACTCCCGAGCTACAGTGCCTGATTTTGGTCGCTCGGTGACAACAGTGACAGTAGGAAAAGCACCACTGCGCATGCGCGGCTCCCGGCTGCAGTATCTATTTTAAAAGTCTGGTGCTTGTTTCCGTCCGTGACCTACCCCATTTCATCTGGAGGAAAAGCAGCACAGGGAACCTGCCAGCAACACCCCGACAGACCCCACCTACTGAGGCAGGAGCAAATTATGGAGGTTGGATTGTATGATCTTGACACTTTCCAGGTATTACTTCATGTAAAAGGAGTACCTCGTTAGCAGCATGTGTCCAGTCTACACACAGATGCAGCTGGAAGCAAAGCAAAAGGGTAGGTCTGACTTCTGTGACCATGCTGGTCTTACTAACCCCTTCTGCAAAGTCTAACAACAGGAGTCTCTTCTGACAGGGGTTTGTGCTCTTACCTTAACATACCAGGGATTCCTAACTGTTGGGTTTTTTTAAACTCCCAGTACCTGAAAGCTAGTGTGCATTTTGGCACTGCAAATGCAGTCACCCTAGGCTGGGGGGAGGATCAAAAGGCTAGTAAAAAGATGTGAGTGCAGAAGCAGGCGTTTTGCCCTTTGGAGGCCTTTGAGGACCTTTTCATCCATGTAACATCTTAATGTGGAGGAGATTGTAATTAAAATCCTGCTCTAAAGTACCCTGAAGACAGAGCAAATCGGCACACAAATAAGCTAGTACCTTAATGATCCGTTAAGGGATTGAACAAAGAGTCACTAACATGTCCTGGCCATAGTGGTAGCTGGCATGCTGGTCCATCTGAAGGCTGTGGGAGGACAGGGGGAAACACGTGCTCCAGCTTTGTCCACACTAGCAACACGCACCTCTGCTGGCACCTACACCTCTGGCATGAACTGCAGAACAGCCTTCCTTGCTGTGCCACCAAAATTTCTTCATACTGTTTCGAAGGTGTCAGCAGAGCGAGAGGGGCTTTGTTCTGGTCATGACTGACAGTTTATTTGGCCCCAAATCAACCACATCTGGTGTCAGCAATGGGTATGTGCCAACATAGACAGGGCCTTGTTAACAGCAACATCCTATAAAGCCTGCCTGTAACATCAGGACATCTGGGGACAGGAAGTTAAGGGATGATGCAGTTATTCAGAAGCTTGCAAATCATTACTCAAAACATAGTTGGAAGGGTGACAACTCATGTCTTTACCAACCTATTGTCTCCCCCTGCCTGGTTAAGTGACATGTTTTAGTTTGAATATACATAGAGTGCATTAACTGGAATTATCGCAAGCACAATACACTGTATTTTATGAGGGTGGTTTCCATTATTCTATTTCTATTCTATATACAACAGTCAGGAGCTGCCCAGCCTCCAGCACTGCCACTGCCCTGCCCAGCATGGTACCTGCCCTGTCCTAGCTGTCGGCCACCTCTGCAGGAAAGGCACTGAAGTAGGGCAGCCTGTGAGGGACCTCCCCACTAAGCTGCCACCAGCCAGGCACAGGATGCCAAGCAACACCTCCCTCGGAGCCCAACTGACCGGCCAATGCACCCCCCACCCCTGGTGCTGGTCACAGAGCCTCCCCTCCCTGCTCAGTCCCACGGCCAGGGGCAATCCCGGAGGGCCTCAATCCTGCCTGGCACCATTGGCCCCAGGAAGAGCCCACCTGGCTCTTCCCACACCCCTGCTCCTCTGGCATGGCCCTGGGAATGATGTCTAGCAGCGTTTGTGCCGACACCTTCCCGGGGACAGGTCAAAGCAGCCTGGAGGTTCTCCCACTGCTCTTCCTTGTCCTCTGGAAGATGGCTCTGCCACAGTTGCTCCCATTGCCATGAGTCTCCCCACATCAGTATGCCCTTCTGTAGAGCAGAGCATGGCTTCGCACTAGCACGGCACAGCTCCCCCCTGCCCCAGGATGCTCCCCAGCCAGTCACACAGCCATTTGGTAAACGGTTTAATTAATATACTGAAAGGACCGCTGCCAGCCCCAGCTGGAGTTCACCCACTGCTCTGCTTGGCCGCCAGTCTCTTGTCTCTCTCTTCAGCAATAGTCAGGCGGATGCCCTTTCCACGGGGCAGGGAGATCCATGGCTTGTTGCCCTGCAGCAAGAGAGAAGCAACCACCTTACAGCGTGAGACCCGGACAGGGCAGAGCTCTCCCTCTCAGCCAGGAAAAGCAGAAGCCAGCCCCTGCCCATGCTGAGCCACGCACACATTGCCACTGCAATGGCCCAGCAGAAGCACCTCGGGAAGGTGCCCAAGGTGTACAGGCCTACATCTGCCTCTTCTGGTCACCTCCATGAAGAATGCACTTCAGCCAAAACAGAAACACCACCCCTTTCTGACGGAGACAAGAGAGCCCATCGGGGGTGGCAAGAGAGTGAGGCGCTGGCAGGGAGGGCGCTCTCCCTCAGAGCGGCTACCGAGGTCACATCAAGGTCTGAGCACTGAGCACCGCGCTGCTCCTAACTCTCAGAAGGTTTAGAAAACCACAGTGCTGCTTCTTGAAAACATTCCCATTCCTAACTTTACTGCTTTGCCTTCCCCATGCAGGCAGAACCACAGGAGTGGAGCCAGAACTGATGCCAGTATTGGAGCTTCACTGCGTGAGAGGGCAGCTGCCTACAGAAGACACCAATACTTCTCTGCTGCAGCCAGCAGCCCCCAACAACAGGAGAGAACCCACCCACCTTGTGCCCACGCACGCTTACTTTGCCAATAACGAATATGTTGGAGAGCCGGGTGGCAAAGCTATTGCCGTTGGCATCCTTCACGTGAACCACGTCAAATGACCCAGGGTGTCTCTCCCGGTTGGTGATCACCCCAATACGACCCAAGTTGGCACCGCCAGTCACCATGCACAGGTTACCTGGGGTGAAGGAAAACAGGTGTGAGAAGAGTTGGCACCAGGTGCCATGGTGAAGCCCCTCCACTAGGCTATTTGAGGAGAAGGGCAGGGACAGAGTTGCAGTGGCCCAGAGAGTGGCCACCAGAGCACCTGGTGATGCCTACGTACCACAGGAACCCTGGCACACCTTGAAGAGCCAAACTGCTCTCTGGCCCCAGATCCTGTACCAAACAATCCCCACCACCTTCTCGGCTGTGTCAGCACCAAGGAGGTGTTCCCATACCACTTGTTCTGGCACTGCTCATGGCTCTGTAACTGAAATCTTCTCCCACAACAAAGAGCCAGGAATCTCCCTTCGGCTGCCCAGAGCTTTCTGCTCACAGCCCCGTGAGAGCTGCGCTCAAGCAACCTCTGCAACAGCTCACTGCTTCTACCTGGTGCCTGGTTGCTCTCAGAATCGCTCCAAGTCCCTATGCCAAATGCCTCCCACTGCTGGCACACGGGAGAAATCCCTGCTCCAGCTCCAGGTGGAGATGCCCCAGGGAAACAATCCCTTTCCAAAGGCTGCCACCACTGCCTCTCTACTTTAGAGAAAAAAATATCTGGCATTTGTGTTTAACTTCCACACTGCTCTCCACGGTGGGGAAGAGGACAGTGTTTTACATGGGATACAAGACCTACCTGTGTCAAACTTGATGAAATCTGTGATCTTGCCTGTCTCCAGGTCAATCTGGACCGTATCATTCACCTTAATGAGGGGGTCCGGATAGCGGATGGTGCGGGCATCATGGGTGACCAGATGAGGGATTCCTTTGGTGCCCACAAAGATCTTCCTCACCTTGCACAGCTTGTACTGCAAACAAAACCACAGTGCTCAGCTGAGGCAGCAAGCGGCACCACAGACCAGGGGACTCCTGTCCCCCAGAACGCTGCCAGCCGCAGCAGGCCTCAGACCCCAAGCGAAATGCTCATACACTCCAGGACCTGCAACAGTAGCCCAGGCAGCAACTTGCCCAGCTCACTGCCCCACCAATCCCGCTCGTCAGGCTGCCACACGGCTATGCTACAGCCCCACTGGAAACCACCTGTGCTACAGAAACAGCTGCCCACCCCAGGCTTTGCACCCCACCCCCCAAACACTGGCTGCATTCTCTCAGGGAAGCCTACACCATGGCATTTCCTCATTTTGCCGCCTTGAAGCCTGTGGTCACACAGCAGAGGCTGCCTTTCTTCAGGACCCTCCTCCAGGGAACTCTGGCTCCCTTCTGCCTTTCACCCTCAACTCCTTCACAGCCACTCTGGGACTCAGGTCAGCACAGAGCAGTAGCCAGAGGTAAAAGTGTATCACGGGGTGGGGGGGCAGAGAGGCCCCAACCACACACCACAGTCACCTGCAGTCACCTGGGAGGTGCTCTCATGTCACCAAAAGATTTCCCCCTGCCAAAAGCTTTGGACCCCAATCCTGAAGGCCCTGATCTTCACTAGGGTGGCACAGACTCAGCTCTCATGGAACACAGCCAACAGCTCCCAGTCAGGAGATGCCAAAGAGGAAACAATGCCCCGACCAAACCCAACTGGGCTCACACTTTTTACCAAGCTGAAGCCACTCACCTTGGCCTCTTCAGCTGTAATGCGGTGAACAGCAAACCGGCCCTTGGTATCGTACACCAAGCGGAAGTGCTCGCCTGTCTTCTCGATGCTGATGACATCTGATTTTAGAGAGGGAAATAAAATAGCAGATGTTATCAGCTATGTTACACAACTCAGCATGAAGCTCATATCTAAAAAGAACTAGGGACTGCTGAACAACGCTTCAGGCATGAATGACAAGTTTGGTATCCTTCTTGACCACAGGCTCACATCTCTCACTGTGATACAGTGCAAATTAGCAAAAGCAGCCAAAGGCTGGAGTCTGAACAGAAATTTACATATATGCAAGCAGGCAGCTATAAGCTACAGATATCTGGCTTCGGTATCCATTGCAGTGCACAAGTCCAAACTAAACAACTGCTTATACTTACCTTTTGTTCAATTCCACCAGGAAAGCATCTTAACCCCAAAATTGTGCCAGCCTCACAAAACATCCCCCTGCCCAGTGCAGCAGAGCTGCCTGAGGTACCTGCCCCAGCCTTCCCCACTCACCCATGAAGCCCGCTGGGTAGGTGATGTCTGTGCGGACTTTGCCATCTATCTTGATGAACCTCTGCATGCAGATCTTCTTGACCTCGTCTCCTGTCAGGGCATACTTCAGCCTATTCCGCAGGAAAATGATGAGTGGAAGGCACTCCCTCAGTTTGTGAGGGCCTGTTGATGGACGGGGTGCCTGCAAACAGAAGCTTTCTGCTGGGTACTCATGCACAACAGCAGCATTGACTGTCCCCAGGGGAAGAATGCTGCTGCCCTGACACCTCTCACAGCAGCCAGCACTCAAGGACAGCTGCACAGAGTCTAACTGCTATGCAGGCAGTGATAGGCTGCAGGTATCTTTTCTTGGTATTCACAGCACCTTTCCCCCAAGTCTTGCCAGCCTCACAAAACACTGCCCCAACACAGTACAACAATCTACTGACCAACGCCATGAAAGAAAAACACAGCAAGTAGGTTAAAAGTGAGCAGCCGACCACACCAGTGCCATATCCCTTGCAAATGGAGAAAACACGAAAGCTGTTTGTAAAGCCCCTAACAGCCAGCGCCCCCTTCTCCCCTGCACTGCCCAACTGCCCCAGCTCACCGCCGCCCGCCGAGGAGCCTACCTGAGCAAGCCCGCACACCCCGCCGGACCCGATCACCCCCTTGGTGAGACTGGAAAACCGCCTGGGCCCGCAGAGAGCGGGAAAGGCCGCTGCCGCGGCAAGCCCGCGCCCGGCCCCGGCCCCAATCCCGGCCCCTACTTACGAAGACGCCCGTCAGCTTGTCCAGCATCCAGTGTTTGGGGGCAGCCACGCGCTTCAAGTGCTTCTTGGGGCCGCGGGCCTACGGGACGGGATGCGTTACGGGCTGCCGCCAGGCCCGGCCCCCCCCGCCCAGGCCGTCCCTCCCCGGCCCCCCCAGGATCCCGCCCGCCTCGGCCCTGGCGGCGGGCTCCCTCCCACGCCCCTCGTCGCAGCGGGGGCGGCGGCAGCCCGCGGCGGGCGGTGGATGGCAGCGGATGGCGGCAGAGAGCGGCCGCGCCTCGTCCTCACCATGGCTGCGCTCCTACGGGAAAGGGCTACCGCTTCCGGTCCGCCGCTGTTATCCGCGGGCGCGGCGGCCGCCCCGCGAGACGCCCCCTGTCGGCTCGGAGGTCCGGCGCCGCCCGGTGCCAAGGCAGGCGGGGTGCGCGTCCCCCTCACGCTGGACAGGCTCGACGCGCCCCGCGGTGCTTCGCCGACGTGCTGCCCACAGGAGGTAAAAGCTGGGCGTGGGGTGGGTGTCTGGGAAGCCCCTACCAGCGAGGTGGGGTCCCCCTTCTCTCCCCGCTGCAAGCGGCCTCGTTAGGGCACCCCGCTCCCGGCAGCGAGCTGCTGTGTCCGTGTGGGGTGGGCACGAGGCGAGTGTCGTGGGGAGAGTGACCGGATTCCTCCCGGCCCTCGCCGGTGCCATGGGACAGCCCCCCACGTTGTGCCCCAGCGGTTTGGGAGAGGGTGTGAGGGTGGCACATCCCCACCTACGCAGCGGGGCCGGGGGGCTCGGAGACTCCGGCTCCGCTCGGGAGCCGAGCCGGGGAGGACACGCATGATGCGCCACCGCCCTCCCCTCGCCCACGGCCCCTCTCGGGTTAGAGGTGGGACCCCACGCAGCCCCCCGAGCCCGACTCTGGGCCTTAGCGCCCGCTCCCGAAGGCAGTTCGGGGGCCAGCGGTCCCCAGCTGGGGTCCCCGGGGAGGCTGGCGTGTCACCCCCAGGGTACCGGGGTCCCCAGGTTACCCGCAGTCCTCCACGCCCCGCCAGGCAGCCGAGTGGAGCGCCTCCGCACCGGGCGGCACCCGGCGGGTCTCCGCAGCATCGCTCCCGCAGCGGGGCGCGGGCGGAAGGGAGGTCCCATCCTCACGGGTGACACGATGGGGACACCGCGCGGGTGGCAACCCTGGCGCCATCGTAAAGCCGGGAGGAGGCAGGGGAGCTGCGGGGAGCAAATCTTCCTCCTTCCCCGGGCCGCTTCCTACAGGGTCCCCCGCGGAGATGGACCCCTTTGTCCCAGCGCTGAGCTGGACAGGGAAAGGGGCACAGCCGGGGAGACGACGGTCCTTCCAGGTTTTATTCGACAGGAGCTGGAAGCCTTGGCCCGCGAGACGGCCCCGCGTTGCGGGGGGGCAGCGCCGCCCCAGCGCTCTTCCAGCCCCGCCCACCCTCGGCCGGGCGCCGCGTGCTCCCAGCGCCGCCGGCCCGCCCGCAGCGCCGGCCCTCGCCCGCCGTGGGGCAGCCGGGGCGCTCCCTGCGGACCGCGGGTCCCCAGTGGGAGGGAGCGACGCGGCAGCCCCTCCCTCCCGCGCCAGCCGCCCTCCAGCGTCAGCAGCCGGCCAGCAGGTCCGCGAGGAAGTCGAACTCGTGGTGGCCGAGCCAGAGCTCCGGCAGCTCGTCCGCCCTGTCGAGGCCAAGCTCCGGCACCAACGCCCTGAGCACCTCCTCCTCCACCGGCTCCGAGTCGATGATGCCGGGGCCGGCAGCCTGGAGGGGGTGGCTCTCCGCGCCCCGCGGCTGTGTCCCCAGGCCCCAGCCAGGCGGTGAGCCGGGCTCCTGGGGGCGCCGCACTTTCCCCGCCACGCCGTGCTGGCTGTTTGAGCTTCTGGAGGTGCATCTGGCCAGGAGGTGGGGACCGGCCTGCAGGGTCAAGGGGGCGGCGGGGGCCCGCGGAGCCAGCCCGGCGGCAGCTCCCCGGCCCCGGTGCTGAAGGGGTAGCGCCGGCTCGCCGCCACCTCGCGGTCCTCCGTGCCGCGCGGGGGGACCGTAGCGAGCTCATATCCGGGGCCTGCGGGGACACGGCGGCGCTCAGCGGGCCGGGGGATGCCCGCCCCGGGCGGATGGGGTCCGACGGGGTCCCCAGCCGGGGGCAGGGGAGGCTGGAACGGGGCGGGGAGTGGCGCTCCGGCTCCCCCGCGCTTACGTGGGCGGCCCCGCTTCCCGCTCGGCTCTGCTACCCGCAAATTCCGGGCAGCTGCCGCCGCCGCCGGATTTATAGCGGCCCCGGTGCAGCTGGGCCGCGTGGAAAAGCGAAGCGGTGCGGGGCCGGTGGGCGGGCGGGCTGGGAGGGATGGGATGGGGCGGGTCGGCCCCCGGGGGCAGTGTCGGTGTCTCCCCACACCTCACCTAAACCCCATTTAGTGCCACAGTGTTTGACATTTGCGGGGGGGGTTTGTATTGTTTTCCCAGATATTTTCCTGAAGCAGCTCCCACAGCTCACAGGGCCCTCTGTGCCTGGTGCAGGGAGAGAGCACATGGGGCCCTAAGGTGGGTCAGAGGGGGCAGCTGGCCAGCATCTCTGCTCTCTCATACCCCAGTTTTCTCCTGGCTGAACGATCCCCAGGGCTGACATCTCCCCTGGGCACTGAGAGCTTTCACTGTGCCGGTGGCCAAACCAACCTCCTGCCAACAGTCACCACACAAGGCCAGTCTCCCCCTACCCCACTGCAGCAGGCACTTTGGGGACACAGAGGGGGTCAGGAGTCACTCCACAGGGGACATGGGAGCCATGTCCAACTGAACTCACTCTACACTGGATTCCCTCTTGTTTGTATTAGCAGTGAAAAACAAGAGATCAAAACAAAGCCGGGCCAGGCTGGGAGGCCCTTTGTCTTGCTATTTATTCCAGTGTAATCTAATTAAAGCAACAGGAAATATGCTTTCCCACAAGGACTGGACATCTTTAAAAAGAAACAGCACAAATAAAGCTCTGCGGGCCAGGTGAAGGAGGGGACAAGGGCAGCAGAGGCCAGGCTCCACAGCCCAAGGCACCAGAAGGGATCTGTCCCACATATCTGTGAACCTATGCCCTTGCTGAGATGGCTCGCTGAGATGCTGAGTGGCAGCTCTCATCGGCACTGGGGCATCTGGAAGTTCATCTGAGATCTCCCAGACAGGAGCTGCCACCCTGCCCTGCGTGTCCCTCGATACTCTGGAGAGTATCCCCAGGGTCTGGCCCCTCCACAAAGGGTTTCAGGAGCCCACCCATCACCTGCAGAGGGGTCTGTGCTGCCTTATGTGATGGGGCTGGAAGGGACGGTCACAAACACAACTGCAGATCTTTGCTTTCCAGCACTGGCTGGACCTCCGCCGAATGCATAAAGTGCTGTGGAAAAGAGCACTGGCAAGGCAGGGTGGGTGCAGGAAGAAAGGAAAGGGCTGGAGGAGTATTTCAAATACTTTATTTTAAAAAAAAATCCCAGTTAAAAACACAATGGCTGTGCCTTTCTGAGTGTAAGAGGCACAGCCTGTGCCCTGGGCCCTGGCTGACCCTCAGCACTGCTCCCTGGGTGGGCAGCTCAGAGGCCGTGTTCCTGCCAGGAAGGCAATGCGGCACTGGGCTCCAGCTGGGGAGGGGTCACAGCTCTGAGCAGCCCCTCTCTTAAAAAACATTTAAAACCAGTTGAGAGAATAAACTCTGTGGTGTTAAAAAAGGAAAGAGAAAGGAGCAAGGGAGGCTCTGCCAGCACTGGAAGGCTGTGGCTGGAGGGCCCACACCCCTGCTTGGGGAGAGCCACGGTGCTCATGGTATGCAGCAGCTTTTCTTTAAAGAGAAAAAAATGAACCAACCAACAGTAAATTCTTCCAAATTTTCCCCACAGCCACAAATTTCACCAGCTGCTCACGTAAACACGCCGTCTTCCCCACGGGAAACACTCTTGTGGAAACCTGAGCCTTCCTTCTCCGCTAAACAACATGCTTCAGATTCCCTGCAAATAAAAGGAGGCAGAAAAGGATATTTCCACTGGTATTTCAGCCTGACAGAGTGGCTGCTTTTCAAATGTGTATCCGAGTCCTGAGTGGCCGAGGCACCCTTATGCCTGATGGACCAGACCGCAATACAGGAATCCCAGCCTCAGCGCGTACCCAGGTCCGGGCTGACTCCTCACTCCCTTCACGGAGAAGGGCTGCTGCCCTTCTCCGAGCCAGACTTGGGGAACTACCAAAGAGAGACCCTGCCACCACTTCCACTACGAGTTTCTCCTGCAGGCTGATTGCTGGTTCGGGATTCATGGGCCAGCACCGGAGGGGTACATGCTTACTCCCTGCTGCCTTGTCCTTTCTTTGGGCTGGATGTGCTGCCAGGAGTGCACAGCATAGATTCCCCCCCTTCCAGCTCTAGAGTGATACTGTTCCTCCTCCCCTTCTGGACAGGTCAGGGGTTTTGTCCCATCCCTAGGATTGGCCTGCGCTTGGGGATGCCCCAGGGCATCCGCAACCAGGCCATCGCATCTGCTACCCACCTCCTCCTACTCTGCTTCTAACACCAACACATCACAACATGCACAGACAGTAAAAGGGCTGTGAAGCCCTATCTTGCTGCCCCCAGCTACTCCTGGGGACAGGGACAAGACAGATGGGCAAGGGCATCAAAGAGGCTGGCAGGGCTCACCCAGCTGCCTGCCCTGGAGTCCAACAGTCCCTGCCTGCCTAGAGAACTGTCCCAGCTCCTGAGGAAGTGCATGGAGATCAAGCAGGGAACTATCTTCCTTTGCCCTCAAGCCAAGCCCCGGCCTTGCATGCAGCTCTGAGAAGAGCAAGGTGGCTTTGGCTCTGCCCCAAGGGCAGACGGAGGGATGCCAGTGCCACGGGAGCTGGCCCCAGGGACACTACACATGCTTCTGCTAAAGGCAGACCAGGCTTTCTCGTTAGGCCTGAAATAAAAAGGAGTAGTTGGGGCTTTGTGGGGCCCTGGGCAAAGCACGTGGCAGCCAATTCTCAATTCTGGAGCAGCTAAGTGTGCTACAGAGAGCCTGCAGGTTGGGCTAGCAGGCCCTGTACTCTCCCTGCTGCCTCCCCACCCACAAGACATGGTGGCTCACATCCCAGGCAGATGATAAAGACTCTTCCTGCAGGATGGGGGAACAGGATGCTCCATGCTCACACTAACTGCTCTGCACAGCAGCTGGGGCTGCAGTTGCTGGAGCAGGAGGGGAAGGAAAGCCCAAGAGCTGCCAGCACAGCCATGCAGGCAGCAAAGCAATGCCAGGAGTCAACAGTTAAGAGCAGGAGCCACAGCTCTGCTGCTGTCAGTCCATCCAGCACCCTGCCCCACTCCCACTCTCCCAGCGCTTGGCAGTGCTACATCTCCCCATGCAGCCCTGGGTAGGGGCTGCAGTTCTGCCTTGCTCCATCTGCCACCATCTCACTACCAAGGGGGATGGACGCACCTTGCCCCACTTGCTCCTGCTGCCTCTGGCACCACCACTACAAGCACAGTGGAAAACTCACTGCAGGGAAAACCAGTCCTTGGAAAGCACTAGGCTCTTGGACCAGCCTCTCCATGATAGCTGTGGAAGGAGGTATGAGGTTTCTCTGCTCTCCCCTCTACCACAGGCGTAAGTTTTCCTCTCAGCAGGTGCTGCAACAGAGAAAATCCTGCTCCATTTCAGCCACATGTGATGCTGGCTGGGAAACCTTTGGGTGCTCACCCACAGGTCTGAATCTGCATGAGAGGCATCCCGGCCACCACAGGTGAAAACACAGCATGGCCTGAGACTAGTAGAGCCCTGAGTGCGGGGCTGACCAAGCTTGTAGTCTCATATCCCTTCCCAAGCAGACAAGCAGCCCATCTGGGGCACAGACCATGCTCAAGCCAGCTGGTTCCCAAGCACACATCTGGCTCCTTTGAGAGGTACTATAAGAGAAGACAAAGATGTCTGGGATCCACCTGTCTCCCTCCCTCCCCTACAAATCCATGGCTACTAAATCTATTTCCTTCCAGAAGCACAGAAGCCTTCCTAGGCAGAAAACACAGGTTTCCATCAGATCCAGCACTTGCAGTGGCCGTGACATTGCAGCTCCTTCAGGAATGCACTCAGTTCCCAGGGGAAGTGGCTGTGAGCTGAGCTGCAGGTGTCACTTGAGGGTGTGGAGATGCCATCCAGGCAGAGCACAGCCTGCAGTGCCCTGCTCCTTGTCCTCTCCCTGCTCCCAGTGCTCGGGGCCCCTGGTCCTTCTAGGTCTGATGTTGAAGGGATACTGAGGAGGGCATGAATTTCCAAGCCTTCCTGCTCCTGAGACAGTCTGATCAGGTCTGACAGCAGAAAAGAGGGTTTCTAATCAAGCTGCAATTGCCTTGGCAGCCTGTAAGTAAAGCATCTATAGGAAACAGGTTTTATAACTGCCTCATGTCCCAAGTGGCACTTTGACAGATGACAGCAAAGAGGACTGCTCTTTTGCGATATGAAGAAGGAGGAAACAAAAATCATCATACATAGGACAGAAGAGGAGTAGGGGAGCTGTATGAAACAAAGCGCAGCAGTTGTGATCAGGTGTTGGACGAAACCTTCCCAAATAAGTGCTTCAACAGACCCACACTGAAGTCACCCATCTCCAAAGGTCAGGCACAGACCAGTCCTGCAGGTTTGCAACTCTTCCCAGGCAGAGCGGTTCCTCACACAGGCTTGGGGACAACTGCCTGAACGTGATCCACGTGAGGCTGGTAGTGTGCCATGTTACAAGCCCACTTCAGCAAGCATGGAGTCTAACCCCTTGCCTTTTATTCATCTTTCTGTAAGACACTAGAATACATGGCTGTGTGCTCTCTTGGGAGCAAAGGATGGGAACTTTGATCCAGGGCACTTGTTCCAGGGCTGACTGCATGCCAGGGATATTTCTGAGTTGCAGGGTTCACTCTCTAACTGACAAACTCCAACCAAACTTGCATGCAGGAGGAGGACATGACCTTACAGCATAAACATGCAGAACTTGGACCTTTGATGAAACAGATGGTGATTTAAACCAGAGGCAGAGGAAGGTAAATGCTCTATGTCAGGCTTGTAATAGGTGATGAGTGTAAGTGTGGGAAGTAGTATCACACCAAGCTGTGTTAACTGGACCGTCAGCAAAAGGGAAACGTGTCTAGGAGTCAAAACCGAGCTGGGGACTGGAGAGGCTGAGGGAAAACTAGGCTGGATAACTGAAAAGCTAGCCATGGTGCAGGGGAAGGGCTAAGTATGTGAGCTCTCCTCTCCTGGGGTCAGACACTGTGGTATGAAAGGGAATGAAAACCATGCATCAGAAGCAGCTGGAGCATATTCCCCTGAGATCATCTGCTTCTCATTCAGCCCTACACAGCCTCCAGGTCCTCCTGCATCCAAACATTAACCCCCAGCTCTAGGCAGTCCACTAGGAGATTTCTCCCTTATTGACAGGGTAATCCCAGCCATAGTACCTTCCCTGCATCCAAGCTGAGACCTGGGCTCACCCCCCCAGCTTTTTCTGTCTGCTGTAAATAGCTGCTCTCTGCTGTAGGAAGTCTCTGTGTGGGCACTTGTGGCTAAGGCTGATGACACCCACAACCACATCCAGCAAGCGTTTCATCTCACTGAATGAATCACAGAACGGTTTGGGTTGGGAGGGACCTTTGAAGACCATCAAATGCAACCCCCCTGGGGTGGGCAAGGACATCTTTCACTAGATAAAGTTGCTCAAAGCCCCGTACACCCTGACCCTGAACGCTTCCAGGAATGAGGCATCTACCACCGCTCTGTCCAATGGGTGCCAATGTCTCACCACTCTCATTGAAAACCATTTCTTCCTTATATCTAGTCTAAATCTACCTTCTTTCACTTTAAAATTGTTTCCCTGTGTCCTGTTGCTGCAGGCGCTGGTAAAAAGTCTCTCTCTGTCCTTCTTAGGAATGCCCCTTATACTGTGAAAAGCTGCAATAAGGTCTCCCCATGGAGCCTTCTCTTCTCCAGGCTGAACAACCCCAACTCTCTCAGCCTTTCTTTATAGCAGAGGGGTTCCAGCCCTTGGACCATTTCTGTGGCCTCCTCTGGACCCGCTCCAAAAGGTCCATGTCCTCCTTGTGCTGGGGACCCCAGAGCTGGATGCAGGGCTCCAGGGGGGTCTCACCAGAGCAGAGTGGAAGGGCAGAATCCCCTCCTTCCACCTGCTGGCCATGCTGCAGGTGATGCACCCAGGACATGGCTGTCCTGGGCTGCGAGTGCACATTGTCGGCACTTGTCCAGCTTTTCATCCACCAGTTACCCCCAGGTCCTTCTAGGCTGGGCTGCTCCCAAACCTTTCATCCCCCAGCCTGTACTGGTACTGGGGATTGCCTTGACCCAGGTACAGGACCTTGCACTGGGCCTTGTTGAACCTCATGAGGTTCTAATGGGCCCAACTCCTCCAGCCTGTCCAGGTCTCTCTGGATGGCATCCTGTCCCTCAGGTGTGTCAACTGCACCACTCAGCCTGCTGTCATCTACAAATTTGCTGAGGGTGCATTTGACCTCACTGTCATGTCATTAATAAAGATATTGGACAGTATTGGTCCCAGTGTAGACGCCTGAGGGACACCACTCATTAGTGATTTCCACTTGGACATTACTGATTTCCACTTGACCACTAGGTTGGTCAGGCAGGACTTGCCCTTGGTGAAGCCATGCTGCCTGTCTCGATTCACGTCCTTGTCATCCATATGCCTTGATATAGTTTCCAGGAGGATCAGCTCTGTGGTCTTACTGGGCACAGAGGTGAGGCTGACTGGTTGGTAGATCCCTGGGTCCTCCTTTTTACCATTTTAAAAAATAGGCATGACATTTCTGTTTTTCCAGGGAACTTCAACTGACTGTCATGACTGTCATGATGATGATCGTATTTTTCAAGTATGACCTTTCATCATGACTGGCTGTTTATCTGCGGTGTCACCAATTCTTTACAAACCTGACCTTACATTTAAAAAACCTCCTCTTAACAAGGTAACAGAAGCATAATCCAAGCCACTACCAGGTATGGTGTCACCATCTGTCCATCTTTCAGGAAGATTTCAATAAAAACTCACTTTAATTTAGGCTGTCTGTGAGATAAGGTTTAAAGCATTTGGGTATATGGCTCCATTAAACTAGTCCATTCACAAGGACTCATCTTGTGCAGTGTCACGCATGTCCTACAGGCCAGACCAGGCTGTCCAAAACAGCTCATCTCACCCAAGACCCACTCACTGCCTGCTGCTTTCCCACAAGGCTTCCAGATGTGGCCAGAGAGAGCGTGGGGGCCTCCCAGCTCGTCTGACATCCTTTCTATAAGCCCCTGCCTTCCTCAGCAGACTTCATAGCTGATGCTGGCAGAAGGGATGGACGGAAGTGCCATGGCAGGCTGAAGTCCCCCCTTCCTTTCCCTGCACCGTCTCCAAGGAGCTGCAGTTCCAAAGCACCGACCACAAGCCATGAACTGAGATCCCAGAGCACCAAGCCATTCCTCATTTTGAGTGCTGCATGGTAGGACAGGACAGAGGAGATGATCATCTCTTCCTCATGATTCTGTAATGAACCAGACCCTCAGCAACTCCTTGTCCCACGCACAATGAATTTCCAGAACAGTGGCTGTCCCCAGGACAGCCTGCTAAGCTAAGCTTGTCAGCAATAGTTAGTTAGTGCTCTGCTAAGTTGTCAGCAATATTTTCTTGACTTTGCAGAAGCTCCTTTCTCACAAAATCCTTTCAGTGCTACCTAGATAGTGGACCCTGCAATCTTTTCTCAATGCCCAGTGCAGATGTGAGCCCACTGCTTCATACCAAAAGGTGTTTGCTAGGCCCTGCTGTCATGCCAACATCCTCCACCACCTCTTGCGATCTCTGTGTGAGATGTAAAAATTGGTCCCCTGTTAAGATCCAGCTGACTTTAACTTTTTTTTTTTAATCCTTTGCTCTTTGCTTCCTTTTTCCAAATCAGTGGATATGGAAGTCTCCATGGCACACGGACTTGATACACTTCCAGCTAGGCCTAAGGAGTCTCTGTTCTTGGTGTAATGCTGTTATAAGCTAGGTACTCTGGCACTTAGGAATTGAAACTCCTATCTTTCTCCTAAAAGGAGCTGGGACATCTTTCTCATTTCAAATTTGTGAACTGCAGCAAGTTCTGAGGGCTTATAAAACTGCTGCTGGGTCCAGTTAATCCCAGTTGAAGATATGCTGCTTATAGATACGGACCAGATTAAGGCCCTTCACCTTGAAAAAGAGATGGTTGTGGAAGTGCAAAGTGGGTCTGCAAAATCGCAGGCTGGCATCAGGAAGGTGAATAGGAAGTAGCTACTTGCTATTTCTCATTTACAAGAACAAGATGGCACTCAGTGAAATTACCCAACACCAAGTTTTACACAAAATAAAGTAGTTTTCTACACACCAACCATGACACTATTGTAGACACCCAAAGTCTAAATAAGTCTGGAAAAGGAATAGAAGAATTAATGGAAGACAGGTTCCTTGGTGGATCTCTAATGTGCATCCAACAACAATGCCTACCTTGGGAAGCCCCGAAACCACCAAATCCAAGAAGCTGGGTAAAGATACCAGGAAAAGGATATATAAAACCAATTACCATGCTTCTCTTAGAAATGAAGATTTACAAACACATTTACTATACATTTAGAGGTATACCTACCAAGCCTACCTTCTCACAGTGAGCTACATGCCCTCCTGCCTTTAGTAACCACCTTTGCATTCAGACACATTTTTATTAAACGTCAAGTTAACACAAGAAGAATGGGTTCTTCAGATATGTAAGCAGTAAGCAGAAGCCCAGGGAAGACATAGGCCCGTTACTAACAAGGGCAGGGAAACCAATTACTAATAATGCTGGCAAGACAGAGGTCCTCAATACTTTCTCTACCCTCTGTCATTACTGGCATAGCCGGACCTCAGATCACAAGAATGTGTACCTACGTAGGACAACGCACGTGTCCACCCACCAGCAAGGATGGGAGGTCTGTGACCTCTTGCAAAGGTTCAACCCACATAGATCTATGTTAAGAGAAGTGGCTGACATTGTTGCAAGGACACTGTCTGTAATATTTGAAAAGTTGTGGAGATCAGCAGATATCCCCCATTACTGGAAGAGGGCAACTGTCACACCCATCTACCAGGAGGGTCCAAAAGAGGACCCAGGAAACTACAGGCACATTAGTCTTACTTCAGTCCCTGGGAAAGTCATGGAACACATCCTCCTAGAAACTATTACAAACCAAATGAAGCAGGTGACTGGGAAAAGCCAGCATGGATTTACCAAGGGCAATCGTACCAAGCCAGTCTGGTCATCTTGTACAAGAAAATAACATCTTCTGTTGACATGGGGAGTGCAGTGGATGTTGTTTACCTGGATTTCAGCAAAGCATTTGACACTGTTTCCCATGCCTCCTCTTGGACAAACTGCCAAGATACAAATTAGATGGATAGTCTGCTAAGTGTCTAGGGAGGAAATTGGCTCACAGGAAGCACACAGAGGGTGGCAATCAATGGTTTTTACTCAGGCTGGCAGCCTGTCACAAGTGGGCTCCCCCAGGGGTTGATACTGGGCCCCACACTGTTCAACATCTTCATAAACGATCTGGATGATGGCATTGAAAGCAACCTCACCAAGTTTGCTGATGATACCAAACTGGGTGTAGAGGTGGACACATCAGAAGGGTGAGCCATCTTACAGAGACCCGGATAAGCTGGAAGAGTGGGCTAACAAGAACAGTATGAAATTTAACAGAGAGAAGGACAGAATAACCAAAAAGCCCAGTTCAGGCTAGGATCTGTGTGGCTAGGGAGCAGCCTTGCTGAAAGGGATCTGGGGGTCCTGGTGGACAACAGGCTGAACATGATCCAGCAGCACATTGCTGCAGCAATGAAGGCAAACTGGATCCTGGGCAGTATCTGCAGGGGCATTATTAGCAAAAATAGAGATGGGATCATCCCACTCAGCACTTGTCATCTGCACCTGGAGTACCGTGTCCAGTTCTGGTCCCCAGAAATCAAAAAAGACATGGGACAGACTGGAGATGGTCCAAAGGACGGCCATGAAGATGCTCAAAGGGCTGGAGAACTTGCCCTGTCATGAAAGGCTGATGGAGTTGGGTCTCTTCTGCCTGGAGAAGAGAAGGCTTGGGGGTACCTCATCACAGTATTCCAGTACTTGAATGGCAGCTACAGAGAGGACAGAGGCTCTTTCTTCACAAGGAGCCACATGGAGAGGACATGGGGCAATGGGTGTGAGTTGCCCCAGAAGAGGTTTCATCTCACTCTAAGAAAGAAAATATTTACAGTGAGAACAATCAATCACTGGAACAACCTCCCCAGGGATGTGGTAGTGTCCCTGTTGCTACAGATTTTCAAGATGTGACTGGACAGGGTGCTAGATAATCTCATCTAGGCTCCCTTTCCCATGAAAGGTTCAACCAGATGGTCTTTGAACTCCCTTACAACCTAGGGTGTTCCATGATTCTAATAAGGACAAGGCCCTATGCTCCTCTGCCCAGCCAGAGGAAAGGCAATGGCAACTTTTGCTAACAGGGACCCAACAGCTCTGAGCTGATGTGCTACTAACACTGAGAATCCCAAGTGAAGCAGAGTCAGATGACACTGTACATGATGAGCAGTGAAGTGAACATGGTTCATCTTTCTAGTCAGCGAGAAAGACTCCAAACAAACTTTCCAGGAGTCCTCTCTAAAAGGACCTGTAAGCCTGAAGCAGGAGTGTTGGCTTGGACAACTCACCTTTGACAGAGTTAAGGATTTCTTGAATTCTCTGTGGCTCATTGCGGTCTGGTCTGCAGCTCGGTGTGATCTCCAGCACATAATCAGGTCCGTACTCTGTGAAAAACTGCAGGGAAAAGGAGAGGAGAGTCAGCAGAGAGGTCTCTGGCTGGCTGAGGCTGGAGGGAAGGCCCCCCATGGGTACCTAGTTGTAAAAAGGCAAAACCATTTTCTCTGTCTGAGGGGCACGTGTAGCTTAACTACATCAAAGAGGTGCTTCTGCAGTGTCTGTGCCCACCTGAAGTTTGCAGCCACTACCAATTCAAGGGCTTGGGAAGCAGAGGTCAGGGGTGCAGCCAAAAGCAATCCCATATCTATCCCAATGCTTTATTTGGGAAAGCTGTTGACACTCATGCTACACTTGATTACCTGCAAACCTGATTTTTTTTTTAACGAACAAAATTCAAGTGCTGCCTAGGAGATATCCTTCCTTTTGGCTCCCTGCCCCACCTTGCGGAGTGCTGCATTGACGTGGATGTGAAACATCTAGGAAAAAAATCCGTGTGTTTCAAGGTTAATAATGCTTCTTTCCTGGCTGAGTGCTCCAATAGTGTACAGCTGAGCCTGAATGAGAAAATCTGCAGCACATGGGCTCTACACGATAATGCAAAATCACAAATTACTGCCAGAAGTTCTGTTTCACAAGCACGCAGTGCTGAGCAAAGAAGTAGACACACCAGGGTTAAAAATTCAGCAGTGAAACTGTAATTGGTCCTGTTGCTACCCCTGGAGAGCTTCATCTCATGGAGAGTTAGTCCCAACCTAAAGTCGCTGTACCAAAGAAGGGGAAATTCACAGCATTACAGTCTTCTGAGTGATTAATGATGCGCCAGGCTGGGGTTTTCTTTAAGGCTGAGATTGGAGGTGACAGCTCTGGCAACCCAAGACTGACATCTCTGCACTAACAGGGCAATGAAGGCTTCTCCTTGCAGACCTCAACATGCCAGTACTGACAAGGAAAATGAAGTGGCTCCTGAATGCTGCCGGATGCCAGTCCAGCATCTGAAAGCAAACCTAAAATCATGCTGGATTTACCAGTCTGTGAATCACAGCGTTAAGGAGCTGCCTGCTCTGGAATTACACCAGCTATTCATACAGAATGGGCAAGGCAGCTGGGTCAGGGCAGCCTGCCCTGCTGCATGCCAGGCTTTTTTGTGGGCCAACACAATATTCCACTGAAAAGGGAGTAAAAGGCAGATTTTGACAGCTGTACCAGCTCACTTGTGCAGTGCTCAGTCACTGTAGACCCAGCCAGTTGATTTAAAAATGGAAGAATCTTTACTTTTTAGTGAGTCAGGGTTTTGATCTATGCTTTCAACGCTGTGAGAATGAGATGCCATCTGTCCCCCAAACGAACATGGGGCAGCAGGAAGCTGCAGTACATTGTGGCTGCTCTTAACTCATTAAAAACTACCATAACTGTTCAGATCTAAGATGGATGCAGGGCCAGCCTGAATAGGAGCCCTACCCAGCTGTATCATGCAGCATGGGAGCACATGCTTAGCTAATTAGCAGGCTAGCCCTCTTTCTTCCAAGCTTGCCCACGGTCAGCCCAAGGACCGATGTACATTTTTCAAGCAGACTATTTTCACAGTTTTCTTAAGTAATCTCCTTTATAGCTAAACATTTTCCTTTCTTCACCTCTACCCAGAGATGACTTTGGAAAGCCCCTGTTGAAATACTGACACAAGGGGAGAACACTGACATTTTTCCTGCTTAGAAAGACTGAAAATGGCTACAGTAGAAGCCGCCAACATGTTCTGGGAAGTCCTCACGGAGACCTGGTGCTTCTAGTCTAATTTGAGTTTGCTCTTGTAGTGTGAACAGGAGACAGCTACCCACAGAGCATACAGGCTCCACTCGCAAAGCCCGCTGACTCCACAAACCAAGCAAGCTGGTTTATTTGTAGGAAAAAAGGAAATACACGTAAAATCTTGACTGCAGGATCCATGAAAGGGCATATGGAAAATGCACACCTCTTAGTAACTGGTCTTGGTTGCACAACCTGCTGGTTACACAGGCAGTGGCACAGAGGACTTTGTAACATGGGTGTAGCACATCCAACCTGGGAAACAACAAGGCACAGTTAATCCTGATGAAGACATAATTTTGTACTTCCTCATCCTCTGATTTCTGTGGCATCAAGTGAAACTGAGCACCAATACAGTTTCATGCAACGTTTTTTCCAAGTTTATATTAAAGGGCAGAAATACCTGGACTTTTGCACTGATCTGGTTTAATACCTTTTGGTATTAAATAACTAATATCCTGTAGAGCAGCCCCATGTACTGAGCCACCCAGTATGGGTTGCAGAGCACAGTCACTCAGAAGAGCTTGGGGCCAGCTGAGTTTTACACCATCTACCAGAAAGCAGGTCAGCAGGGCAAGCCTGGTAAATCTTGAACTGTCTAATCCAAGAGCTCTGACGCAGGTGCTTTGAAGCAAACAGCCCCAGCTGTTCAACACATTCCTACCCCTTTACAACAGGTTCCTGTGCAGGTGTCAGGAGAAAATACATGTCCGGTCACCCAGGTCACAGACTGAGACACAAGGGCTGAAACACAAACCAGCAAGACACAGGGGAAGCAGCAGGAGCCCCTGCCCATTTCTGCTGCCTTGCACCAGCGACAGGACAGCCAGGCAGGCAGGCAGTGAGGACAGGACCACCTCTCATTGCTGCAGCTAGAGGCACTTCTTGTCTTTGAGGACACACTAAAAAAAGAAATTCTTTCAGCCACTCATCAGTTGACAAAAGCAACAAGCAGCACCTGGGAATTGGCTGAGTTTTGATCCACCACAGGGACCCAGAGAGGAAAATCCACCAAAACAAACCAATAACATAAATTTTCTCTTTGAAGTGGGAGGCTTAAGCCTTAATATTTCCGAAGATAGCACAAAAGAGGCATTTGTACAAGCACCTTGTATCCACTCTCTTGCAGCCTGGAAGCGATTCAAGAGGTGGTTTTCAATGCTTCAGAAAAGAGTCATTCTGTCTCTTCATCACTCAGAACAAGGAGGATGTGACAAGCAGGCAAGCTCGTGCTTCAGCAAGAACAAAATGCCTGCACTACTCACTCATGCATTTATTTGTAGCAGGGAAAAACAGATCTTTTTCATCCCTGAAAAAATCCTGTCATTTTCAGGGATAAAAAAACCCAGTATTGAGAACCTAGACTGACAAGGAAAGCTAAAAATCCTCTCCTTAATCAGCAGCTAACCTGAAAACTCACAACTGCTCTCTTTTAAAACTCAGGCATGCCAGAACTGAGACAATCACAAATGTCCAATGTGCAATCCCAAAGCCCTGAACAGGCCAAAAGGAGCTGAAGTTTAAAAGTTTAAACCAGAGGGAGGCATACCTGGGACTGCAAATGTCTTCCCTCACATCAGCGGGGTGCCCCAGAGAAAGGAGCAGTGCCCAGTGTAGTAGCATGACTGCCAGGTGCTTTAGTGGTCTGAAATAGGGTGGGAGTAATGGTTCAGGAGATGGGAATGTGGAATAACTGCAGGGAAGGAAGTGTTGGTAGAAAAGAGTAGGCACAGAGGCCCAGAAATAGGATGAGAAACTGAGAAAGGAAAAGGCAAAAAGGAGAAATGGGGGGAAAAACCAAACTAAACCAATAACATTATTAAAGGGGGAGGATATTTTCTACTGAATAACGCTAGATCTGACAACAAGTACTATGCCAATACCATAAAATAAGGCATCTTATAAAAGTCTAAATTCTGTCCCTGATTTTAGTACAAACAGTTCATTGGTGGACACTGCTGCAGGTGGACCATGACCCACTGCACCATCACCACCGCATGTTCGAAGAAATTCTGTGTTGGTCCTTCCAGACATCCTAAGACTATTTAAATACCATTACATTCCTGCTTAGTCAAATGCTTTCTGGATCTCAAGACCACAGCTGTCTTCCTTTCAAGCCCTTCTCTACAAACTCGTGAACAAAAAAGAACCACAAAAAGACTTCCATGTTTCTGAATATTGACTTACTTTCATAGCAAATTGATTCCAAGACCTGGAGCTGTAAAGAATGTCCCCCAACCCCCCAGTGCTGGGAGAGAAGCAACATGCTGAATATAACTGGACAGAATTTGGCCCGTCATCACCAAGAAAGCATGCCAAACCTGGCTGATGGAGAGAAATGCATCAAGAGCAGCACAACCTAGCCACTTCACAGCAAGGCGCTTCAGCAATGATCTGTCCCAGGCCATGCACTCTCATGAGTTTCCTTCAGGAGGTGAGCCCGGCCCTGGGGTTGTACTGCAGGAAAGCAGTGCCTGGACTGCCTTTAAGCTCCTCACGGTCAGGAATTTTTCACTGCTCTCAAAAAGCTGACTGCTCTGACAGCTCAGTTTCCAGGTTTCATGTTAATCAGAATGGGAATTCCTATTTAAAGCAAAGAAAACACAAAATCAGGAAGTACCAACCTTTGCCTCTATGCACAGGTGCTGATAAGCTATTAAACCATTAGTGATTCTTTGCCAGAACCAGCAGAAAACCACCTAGGAATCTGACAAAAAGACATCATCCCTGTGTGCACACAAATACATATGTACACATACACAGAAAGCACATGCTCTTTCCCCTTCAGATTATCTCAGAGCTGTGTAAATATTTCATTCCCACTAGCCTCCAAACCAATTCTCCTCATTCAAGACTTCTCCCCCACCAAATCTGCTTCCAGCAGTTTACCTTCAATATGCCAACCCATCCCAAGAGCACAACATAGGCAGCCTGGAGCATCTCATGGAAAGATTATAGAGGATAAAATATACTTATGAGAAGGACTCTAAAAATATGCAAAACCAGTCAGCTGTAGCTTCTCTGGGAGTTTCTGTTAGGAAGCTCTGTAGGATTAATGCAAGATAAGGATGTCTCAGTCTTAATCACAGAGAAACAGGCTGCCCCACAAAGTGCTAGCCTGGAACTTGCACTAGCAGCAAGCTGAGGAACTATGTTACCTTCGACTAGTTCCATCTAAAGGGGAAAAAAAGCCTTCTCTAAATGCAATGACTCATGGAGTGAGAGAAGGGAACAGAAGAATTCCTGTCAAAGTGAAGGGCCACATATTGAATACATAGTAAGACAGTCCTTCTCCTGAAAATCTGAGGTCCATGAGGCTTAAACTAACTTGCCAAGTCAAAAATCCAGGTGTGAACATCACATGGAAATGTGCTTCCTCTAGACTGTGGAATAAGGCAATGGCAAAGCACTGCCTGGCATCTGACTGTTATCTGTCGTGCTCTGATGCAAGATGAACCTGCTAGAAAAGATGGAAAGTGTATTTTAAATTCAGTAAATGGCAGAGCAAGATGGGCTATGGCTCCCAAAAATGGTGTACAAGTATTATTCCAAACCATGTCCTCCAAAAACCATATTTGCTATCAAACATCTTACTGTCTTCTGCTCTGACAACTGTGAGCAGCAAAGACTGGTCTTCCAGATAGCTTTGCTGGAAAGCAGAACCATGAAGAGAAGCCAGAGAGCAAAAGGTCCTCAATGACTTTGATGTCAACCCCCAAGCTGGCCATCCCTTCTACAGGCAGCTTGCAAACAGCTGTTTGGCTTTAACAGACCCAGGTCCCCTCATAGAAAGCACAAGAGTGTAAGAACAGCAAGTTGCTTCCCGGTGTGCTCAGTGGGTCAGCATGTGTATTCACATCTGTAACCGAGGCAGTTGGTAGACACGCCGCACTGGACTGCACACCCTTCCTGCATCCACCAGCAAACCTGCCCAATGGTGAGAGCCTTTTCCCCTGGCAAAGTCGGAGAATGGAAGCTTCATCCTAACTTTGTCCAAGCCCTCCGCAAGGCAACAGCCCATCTTACAGATGTGGAGTGGGATAAAGCTTGGTTTCATTTACACAAGGCTTTCCCGGTTCAGTCTATGGATTTTTAAACAAAGCCAAGTCTTGACGTGCCCCTCTCCATGCTTCAGAGGAAGCCAGAGGACACAGCCATCGCCACATCCAAGCTGAAATGGAGCCAGGCAGGAGGAGGGCCCCAGACACACTCCACAACACATGGACACCCTCAAGGGAAGGCGGAGGACAACTGCATCCTGGGCACTGAATTGCTAGGTGGAGTTTGCCTTCTCCACATAGCCACCCACCAAACACCCAGACAAGGACTCCCATGGCATCTCAGGTTTAAAAGCCCCAAACCAAACCCCACCATTCTTGCCTGGACATTAAGTGTGTGGGGCCATGTGCATGTGTGGGGCTTGTATGCAGCTCTTTGTTGTAAAGAGGCTGACAAGCACTGGCACAAGAAGGCAGGTTTTTGTAACTTTAAACAGCATAGAGGTCTCACAAAGCTAGGCCTGAGGTTTTTCTCCCCATCAGCATCTGCACAGGGAGCTGCATCAGCACACTCTTACTGTGCTCTCCAGAGTGACCTCTCCCCAGACCTCAAGCATCAGCATTTCTTGTAGTTGTCTATGTAAAGGCATATTCCTCTGCTAAGGACCTATGTGCTTGTGCCCTTGGACATGGATATTTCTGACTGTGCTGTGTCCCAAAGGCAGGGTTCAGCAGCAGGCTTCCAGGAGAGACTGGGACCTGTACGTATCTTGCAGCTTTCACCAGAAATCAGACTTGTTTCAGCGTCCTGAGAAGCAGGAGGTTCGTTCCCAGCCCTGGAGGAACAATCTTTCCTGACGGAGAAGCACAACACAATCCAGTACAAGCTGTCCCACACTGGCCTTAAGACAGGGCTTGCACATCCACTCAAGGGTGAGAGGCTAATAGATCTCAAACTCCTGCTCTTGTGCATGCCAAAGCCTGCGCCACCCCTCACCAGAAGACAGAAAAACATGCTGAAGAGCGGAACCACAAAAAGTCCCAATGTGAGGGGTACGCAGGTACCTGGCAGGGACTCTCCCATGAGTTTCTTCAACCAGCTGGGATTAGCATGTCAAGGGGAATAGATTCTCCAGGCACAGATTAATACACACAAAGGCTGGGACATAACAGAGGTGGAAGTTGGCATTGCTAAGGCAAGAGTTGGGAAGAAGATACACACTGGCCCTCACATATTCAGGCTGCACATGCCCTCTGCAAATGAGCAAGTAACAGCATTTTCTCAGCTGGCCCCTTCTGGTCCCAGGCTCTAAACGTCGCATCCAACACAAAGACGAGCCTTTTCAGAGCTTCACTGGTTTATTAATAGCCTCAGCTATTAATTTCCCACTAACAAGTAAGCAGATCCAGCTGGCAATGCTTCCAGTTGACTGTGAGTGTGAGTGACTGTGAGTGACAAGGAGGACCATGGATGCAAGGAAGAGTTACTGGTTTGCGTAAAGCAGCCACCAGGGTGCAGCCTCAGTTGAAAGCCTACAAGAGCAGGATCAGGCAGTTTTGTCTGTGTGGAGAGGTGCCAGCTTAGGGACAGCATCCAAATTAAAAGGCAATATTAGCTGCAGTGAATACAGGCCTATAACTGCTTGGGATCTGCCATGGCTTCTGATCTCATGGAAAACAGGACAAACAATAAGAAGGATGTCAGCTTCACTACACATCGCCTGCAGCTGTTCGACTGCAGCAAGGTTCCTGCCTCCTGCCCGTGGCAGTGTTGCCATGTTAAAAGGAACTTGCATTTACTTAAGTAACCAAATCTAGACTGGATCAAGACAGGATTTTGTAGCTGAGCTTCAACAGAGCTTTCCAGTCTTGGAAAACAATTTTTCTCCTCTCCAAACTGGGGTGGTCTTCAAAAACCATGACAAAGAAGGTGTTTACTGTAATCTTATTACAGAGACATTCTGTTAGACACCCTCACCAGAAATTGTTGCATTTTTCTCTACCTCAGAGACAGCATAACAACCCCAAAACGAACTTTCTTCTCCTCTAAGAGACGTTCAGGCACTGACCCAAACCACGGCCAAGCAGCCGAGTGCAAATCAGCTGGAGAAATCACTCCCAGGTTTGTTGCACATCTGCACTGCTTCCCAATTTATTTCAAAGTATGAAAAAGAATTAAGCCTTACACCAAAGACGCAGTTTCCAATGAGAACAAAAGTCAGCCAAGGAAGAAAGGATGGGAAGATCCAAATTTTTGCACTGCAAGAGGAGCTGCTGGATTCTCCAGCTGGGAGGTCTAAGCCCTGAGAGCTGGATAAGAACAGCCTGGTGGCACTGGGGAAACTGGTACAAAACCAAACTAAGGGAACTAACCAGAAAATCTAAGCATTTCCTGCAATGTAAATCTTTCTGAAAGTGGAAATTTACCTAAAGGAAGTGGTGGAAGCCCAACTGCTTCCATTATCTTAAACCAGATAAAGCCCTTGAGCATAAACAAAAGGTGATACTCCTGTACTGGGTGCCAGTTTACTTTGAGAGGGGCGTTTTGATATCTAAAAGCATTTTTTTCCATGTCCAGTTTTCATGAGCCAGGAAATCTTCTAATTAATTTATTTTTTAAAATGCAAGTCCCAGTAACTGTTACTAGCCCAATATAACCCCTCACAGGTATCTTTTGGCAATCCTCTCACACAATAAAACCCCACCACATTTTCTCCACACAGTAAGACTTACATGCTGTAATACACACGCTAGGGGTACATGGGCAGGGATAACCTTCCCACAACTCCCCAACCGTTGAAGAATATCCAGAACACAGAAAACTTGGACAACGCAGACAGAGCCTGCTGCATGCACATGAATTCTATCCATTACAGGGATACAGACCTTTGCATCACCTGAAACCTTGATGCTACGGACGCTGGACCTGTCATCCTCTTTCAATAAGGTGGATGAACTTCCTCCAGGTAACTCAAGCAGAGCCGGGTCTCAGGTGTAACTCCCCTGCCTCATTTATCATTGGCAGCATTTTAATGAAGGACAGTGAGATTAAAGCCCCTACCTTCAGTGTTACGCCATGCAAGGTGCATATTGGATCACATCTTGCAATACAACCAGGCGTCCCCAGCTTACTGCAGACCAGAGACTCAGCAAATTCAGCCCTGTCAAGTGCCAGATGGACAGCAAGGAATTACAGAAACTGAAAGGACGGCCCCAACCATCCTCCTGGAGAAGAAGCTACCCCCTTTTCTGTCTGCACTCGGCAAGTCCTATAAAGCACACAGCACAGAGCCAGTCGCTAGCCTTGCAATCTTCTTTTTGCCCAGGGTCTTGCTTGACTAGGACAGGTTTGGAGCAGTGCTGAACACCCACAGCTGTCCCCAGAACCAGCTTAAACATATAAGTACCATAATAATGCAGAATCCTCTCACAAACAAAGCCTTACATATTACCAATGGGACAAATACAGAGACAGGGTAATTCTTGGCTGTACATCACAGAAAACTGGAAGAGCACCCAGAGAAACTCTCATGGTTGCACTGTTCTTTATACTTGTCCCCCTGCATCTCCTATCAGCTACTGTGGCAGAGAGGAGACAGACAGACTGACAGCTTCCTGGACGTAACATGAGAGCAATCATGGGCTGATGTACACCATGGCTGCTGGGCACAGCTTCCCAGGCCCAGGGTGAGCTGCTAACCTAACCCTTCGGCAGGCAAAGTTTGGATATCTCTGTTTCAATGCAAATGCCCTCGCCACATCCAATACTAAAAAGCAAGAGGGACCCTTACTCCTGGGCTTTAACAAGAGGTTCCTATGCCAACCTAAGGGCTGTGCCTCGTGGTACTTTACCTTGTGCTGTTCAGACACAACTTCACCACTTGCACCTCGTAACTGAGGGGCCTTGTCCCTAGGGATCTGAATCCCGCCACAATTCACTTACCCACTTCTTCCAGGCTGCAAAAGAGATGCAAGATTCCCTGAAGGCAGGCTGCTGCTCCCTGCTTACTGACATGAATATCACCATCTTTTAGCTGCTATCTGATCCAGAACCATTCAACTCATGTACCAAGGCTATTTCCTATTACCGAGGTCACTTTATTGCCACATCTACTTTCTTACTTTTGATGACGCACCTGGCCACAGGCTTTAAAATAATCAGACAACTTATCATATGCCAGTGTCTCCGTGCATTCTTTGTGGACCTGATGTGTATTCTAGCAAAGCACTGTGGATTTCTGACTTGTCCCTGATGCACCTCCAGCAAACTCCATTCACACAAGAGCTTTTTGGCTGTGGTGAACTCCAGCCACTTCACCTGGCATGCAATAAGCACTGCAGCTATATTCCTGATCCTCACCAGCTGCTTTGCCGGCTGACGTCACCACCACAGAGATGATTCTTACTCAACCCTCTCCATGGTGCAGGAGCGAAGACGCGCTTGCTCATGCCGGGCACTTGGGTTTTACAAGCCTGCCATAAAAATTATCCTATAGGTGCCCAAGTGGGAACAGCAGCACTTGGTGACTGCTTCATCCAAGGCAGCCCACATTTCCCCTCCCTCCAGCTCATTCCTCTTCAAGTGCTGGACCACAGCCCCAAGAGGCAGGCTGGACTGATCTCTGGGAACTTGTTCTTCCAGGGTGAACCCTGAGTAGCTCATCTCATCTCCAGAAACAAAACCACAAGCACTGTTTCACTGCAAGGGGAACCCAAACAGACCAGCCACCACCACCAGCAGAACTCGCAGCCAGCTCAGTTCTGCAGCCCAAGCTTCTGCAGCCCAGGAGGGGATACAAATTCATAGAATCATAGAATACTAGGCCGGAAGGGACCTCAAGGTTCATCTGGTCCAACCTTTCTTGGCAGATAATTTCTTTGAGAAGGAGCAGGTAGAGCACTCAGGGCCCCACTGTGCACCTTCTAACATCCTGCAATCAACTCATTCCCACAGTGCTCTTATCCTTCAGGGCACTTGGTGCACAAATCATTAACACAACAAATAAACTGTTCAGAGCAAGAACAGGCAAAACCTAACAACCTTCAGCAGTTAATTCCTGCAGAGGGACCCACCCTTTTCACTTCCCGCAGATGGGAAAGATCTAGTCTTGTTTAAAATCTGTTTCTGCAGAAACCTGGTTAAAGGATCAAATTTAAGCACAACACCTCTCAAAAAGCATCTTGTATCTGTAATCACCAGTTTCTATAATGATGCATTTCCAGTTTCAATCCACACAAACACTTTATTTCCTCATGCATACTGGTCCATGAGATCCTTAGACAAAGGCAAAACCGTAATTCTCTGTAGTCACTGTAGGCTTGAACTACTTTGCACGTGGCAGGTTTGTTTCTGTAGGGTCAATAACACTGATCTGCAGTTGGAGATCTATTTATGAACCTATAGTTATTCCACCCAAATTCAGTCTACATTGTGTCCCTCCAACCAGCTGTCCAGCCCCACTTAAGACGTTAAAAGTTCCAGCACAGGAACTGAGACAGTTCATATGCAATCATGGATAGCACCTGGGCCCATGGCCCGCTGCAAGACTGCTGGTCAGAAAAGCTTCAAAGTTGTACCTGGTAGTTTCTTTAAGTCAATGAAAGCAGGGCTAAAATTTAAACTCTTGAGAAAGGCTTAGCTCTTTCCTGGCACAACTATGTGCATATCCTAAACAGCTATTTGAGCAAACAGGTGACTCCCCCTCCCCATCCTCTCTGTAATTAGCTGAGACTGGAGTTTATTGGCACCTGAGATCCCTTGCAAAAAGATGAGAACAGCCTCGGGTTTTGGGAACAAACACCCACTATGCTGCTAGGACAGTGCATTATTGTTACTGGGGTGTCTCAACAAGACAGTATTGAGCAGCAAGGATGCTGTTTGGATTAGGTACAACGACTCAGCTCTGGCACAAGGAGAAGGGAGGGTTTGTCAAAGCTTTACCTCGTGATCGGGGATCTCGGAGGACAGTGTTCTCCCAAGGATGACCCCAGTCAAGTATGCCCAGCAGCGAGCTGTGTTGGCAAGGTTGTAGCCTCCTGTCTCCAGCAAGAATTGTGATTTTGGAGGGGAAAGAGTGGGGAAAGGGAAGAGAGAGGGAGAGACTTTAGTGGAAGGAACAAATTGCAGAGGCAACGCACAGTTTATATTAATTCAGCTTATTTCATCCACTCAAGCTGTGCTCAAAAACTGCATTTTGCACCTGCTGGCTACATGAGGCCAGGTCTGAATGACACTGTACCCCAGGGCAGACCTCCCAGACTGAATCCCAGTTACAGCCAGCGTGGCACAGGCCAGGCTCCTTCAGCTACTGTCTCAGACCTAGCATAAGCCCCCAGCAACAAGGCAACAAGGAGGGGTGTTCAAAGGTAACAGGGAGAGGAGCGCAAGGGCAGCAGTGGAGACAGGGGATTCCTGCTTTTTAATGCCAGCCTTCAACCCATAAAGCATAATACATATGCACAGCCATTTGCTGTTGAGCTCTTCAGCACTGTCATGTTTGAGAGGACAAATACAAAGCTCATTAGTACAACTTGAGACTGCTTTACAAGTAAAAGAGGTATCACAGTAAGTATGGTTATGGTCACCTCAGTGGTAAGGGTACGTGAGCTCACAAGGAGAAACCTCAGCTGAAAGCAATCCTGCAAGAGACTCAGAAGTTTTCTTCCAGCAAGGATGACTAAAATGGTAAGAGAAAACCACTTTGAAAAGCGAGGGAGACCATATTTTTCAACATTCCCTTCTCTTTGGTGTTTGGTGGTTTTTTTTGTTTGGGGTTTTTTGTTTTTGTTTTCCTGTTGTTTTTTGATTTTGGTTTTTTTTGGTTGGTTGGTTTTGGGTTTTTTCGCAAGTACTAACTCCTCCCCCAGCTTTTACTTCAAATGCTTCCACAGGCTGCAGTGGTGGGTCACTCCATTGGCATTTTCACCAGTTACAAATAATTGTGCCTCATTCTTTGACAAAAGTTTAGGGGTTTCTTTCTGCCTGAAAGGTGCCATCCCCAGCATACCACAGACATGCCACAGCGGGATTGAACACTCATAACCTTTCCAAAACAAAGTGCATTAGGCAAATCAAATTTTAGGCTTAAGATGCTATACCTGATGTGCCCCGTGTCAAAAAGGACAACAGCTAGAGCTGATGCGGCTCCAGGCACAGAGCTGGGGATATCTCTGTGGGACACAGTGGCTTTTGTTGTTCTGAAACAGTCTGTTGCATAAAGCCTGTCCTGTGCTCTCCCCACTGGACAAGCAGCTGGTTATGTAGCATGGCAGACCTAAGTCAACCTTAGCTTTCACTGGGTATCAGAGCCCTGCTGTACCATGCAGGCAGCCAGTCTTTTTCCCAAGCCCCTGCTTGAATCCGAACAAAATCATTCATTGCCAGATGCCCAAGGTAGGTTTGGGAACACAGTGCTCACTTTTAATGAGAAGCACTGAAGGACTCATTAGCAGAGATGGGAATCAGAGGTGCCATTGAGAAGCCAGGGTCAGTTCATTGCGGTCAACAGCCTCTGCCCTTCTCTGGTGGAGCCAAGCAGCCTTTCACTTAACATCTTAGGGTCAGGATTGAGACTTCCACCTGTCAGTATCAAGGATTTCAGGTATGTGTGAAAACAGTCCTGTGCCACAGAGTGCCCTCCTGACGCCGCCCAGCAGGCACCCTGCTAAACTCCAGTCAGTGCTGGAAGGCTTACAGGATGACAAACCCGTTTCCTTGTGAAAAGCAGGACACGCGTGTGCTCACCTCCTCCCAGGATGAGAGTTGCTAGCTGCCACTGCAGGACGTACTTCAGGCACTTGCCCACTCCCTCGGGCGTCATGTTGAAGGAGCACATGGGATCTCCGGCAATGGTGTCCGCCCCCAGCTGCAGCACAACCGCATCTGGGTTGAACGCAGCATACACCTCCTTCAGCACGCTGTGGAGAGGAGAAGTGGTGGGGGTTACTGCAAATGCAGCTCAGAAGGATGCTGGTGGCGTGCCCCTGGTCCCTCAGATCCACCGATGTCTCTCAAGGTTTCTGCATTCTCTGCTCCCACCACCATCATACCAGATATGATCCCTTTGCTTCCAGTTAGGCTTCAGCCTCCACTACTCTCCTACAGTAAGTCTAGCTCTCAAAGTGCTCATCACGAGGCTGATGAAGGCAAAAGCATCACTGAGAACATGGGGAAGTGGGATCTAGTCCTGATCAGCTCAGTGGTAGCATCAAACCACATGTTTACGTTGGCCACCCTGAGCAGAAGGGCTGCAAGACAAGTCCAGGGGCTTTTCTCCCCTGTGAAAGTCACAATGAAGAGCAGGGTCTGGCAAAACAACAATCCTAAACAATCAGACACTTCTCACAGGGACAGGACAGAATGAACAGAGGAAGGCTCTGTCTAGGTTCTCACTCTCCTCTCTCCCGTATTGTTCTTGAGGCAGAAATACATTTCTCCTGGCAGATGCTGGGGTGCAGCAGGGCCAGTGTCCTGGAGATAGTTTATTAGAAGTATTCTCTCTTGCAGAAGGCAATTGGGCTTGTCAGACATTTGGCTTTGCTCCAGGAGATTTTTAGTATTATGAACACCACAAAGGGAATAATCCTGTTCCCAGCACTGTGCTCCAAAGCCCAAAATACAAGACAAATAATGGAGAAAAGCATGTTCCTTCCACAACAGTGTTTTTATTTTGCTAAAGTAGAAACAGATATGATCCCTGGAATAAATGCTTTTGCCTTGGTTAAGAAAACCTAAGCATCGCCAGTTCTTATTTGATATGCAATTAGAAACCACTGCAGTGACAAACAAGAGAACTGCTTCCCTGTGACAAAGAGCTAGCATTTACCAGCACTTACCCCAAGAAACTTATCCAGTCATTGCACTCAGATAAGGAACCCCACTGAGCTCAGTGCCATCTGCCAAGGCAGATACCTGCAGGGCTGAGGCCATCAGCTCTACAAGCACCACAAATTTGCTGCTGAAGTACAGGCACCATTGGGAAAAAACTTGACTGGTGATAAAAAAAAACTCTGGGAAAAAACTCAGTCCCCCAAGACCAAGTATGCAAGCCTGGGGGGAAAACAGGATTTCCATTCAGTATGCATATTCACCCTGGTATGGCAGCATAGTCTTAACAGCCGAGAGCCTGGCCCCAGCACCCCAGGTGCCCGGCAGGGACAGGTAGCCAACAGCTACTCACACCACTCATGGTGTGACAGCTACCAGGCCATGTTATCCACACAGTCCCATCAAGCTAAGTAAACTGAGGCAGCCGGTGAAAATTACAGTGCCAAGGAAAGAGCGGTCAATTTGGCATAAGCTTCCTTCCTGAAGTGGACCCAAAGTCAACCTCTCTTCTGCAGATGTCAAGGACAGGATGAATGAGAGCGGCTTCCGCCTCTGCCCAAGGCCCACACTGTACTACCCTTCCCTGGACTGAGGATTGAACCGGCTTTTTTCAAACACTGTAGGACTTCCTGACTGTCTGCTGCTGGTGAGGGCTTTTGTTGCCTGCACTCAGACCTCTGCAAGCGCATCTAGCTCCTGTGAGCTGTCTCTGAGTCCCTCTTCCTCTGTTTCCCTTAGACATGCTTCTCCACTTCTGCTAGACAGGCAGCTGACACTGGCCAGTCCAAACAGCTCACTTTTTCCCTAGGAAGCTTTACATTCCTCTTGGATCCACCAGAACAGGCAGATGCATGCGAAATATGCAAAATGCGAAATAACATAGCCAGAGGAAGGTTCACCTCTTACTAGCAAAGACTGGGATCCCCTGCACTGTCTGATCTCACTGTGCAAGGACAGCCACTTCCACCAAAGTGCAATCACTATCACGAGTCCTTCTATCATTTCCCCAGTGAAACTAACATCAGGCCAAGGCTTCCTACTATTTCTCAGCAAGGTCTCCCAGTGAGGATGGAGAAGAGACTTTTAGCCCATCCCTGCAAGTTTTTGCTGACTGCATGAGGAGTTTTAAACAAAGTTCACTCTCTCCCAGGACTTTTAATTTTCAAAACACATTGCAGACATTACCTAAATGATAAAACAGCTCCTTGACATGACAGCATTTGTCTGCAGCTGCTGGAATCTCTGTTAATGCATAAGGGTAGCTAAGCCCCCTTCTTGACCCATGCTGTGCTCAGGAACAGCATAATTCTTTCTGGTGTTTTAGGAAATCAGCAGGACTGCTCTGCAGTCTCATCCCCATCCAGATGTTGACAGACCCTCACACGCATGCAGGCTACAAGTTTGATCTGACAATAAAGCCAAACTTCCCACACAGCAGCAGGTAGTCCCTTCCACCCATCCTTCCCAGTCCCTTCCTTTTGCTTATGATGGAGCTGCTCTGATCCCAGTGTGCAGTTTCAGAGAGCTGAACTAGTAGAAAGTTGCTTAGCAGGGTCAGTTTTCTGCTAAGTTAACTCCCTGAACTGGTTCACGCCAAGGAAAAGAGGGGGAAGGAGTGGGCAGCCTAGGATAAGGCAGTGGGAATGGGACTCTTCTCCCCTTCTGGCAGCATCCATCTGGGAGACAGCTCAGTCACACTGTCAGAGCTCCAAGCCTGTCTGGGAATTCCCGATACACCTCCCTGTATCAGCAGACTAATCCTGGGTAGGAAACTGACTTTGCACTGAGACATCATGAGCATGGCAAAGATCTCTTACCGCCTTGCAGCTGGGGGCACAGGAACCTCTGACCTGTGACAGCTGGCTCCAGCGAGAGTACTCCCATCACTGCAGCCAGGCCATGGCGCAGCCAGTGAGGACCATGCAGCCTAGGCTGTGCACTCATTTGGCACAGGTGCAAAGGGGATGTTCTACCCCCTTTCTGTTCCTGAACTAACAAACAAGTTCAGAGAAGCTTCGCGAGCAACATAGGGCCATGAAGACAAGGTGACCCCAGTAGTTCCTTTCTGGCCCTGGCGGAGCAGTGCACCAAGGCAGGGCTGCACTGCCTACTCTTGCAGTAGAGATGAACAGATGTTGCCAGTTCTCAGATTTCTCCAAGCTCTTTCTTTCAGCGGTTTCTAATTCACTGCCCCCGCTGCCAGCTCCGGAAGGAAGCGGCTGGCAGAGGAGTTGCCTTTTGTTACCCCCAGGGAGGCCAGAGGAACAGCTAAAACAGTGAGCAGCTGACAGGGAGGATGGAAGACAATGGGCTTCTGCAACTGTTCAAGCAAACCCAGAACGGCAGTCAAAATTTCACAGCCCCAGTGAGATTGCCACTGCAAGATGACCAGTGCCACATGATGTTTCCTCCCATTGGTGTCAGGAGCACAGGAAGGAGCTCCCCAAATCAGAGGGCTTTCCTTTACCTGTATATACAGGCAAGATTGTGACTTACAACTCCATCCTCCAAAAAGCTGCATCCAAAACTCACCAAGCAATCAAGTTACATCTGCTGTCACCAATAGCAGCCACCCACGGGCCTGCCTGCTCCTCCTTCTACCCACACTGCAGGCAGACAAGACTCAGAGCTGCCCAGGGCCCTGCTGCTCTCAGAGCCAGCAAATGATCCCCACACCAGCTTGCCTCCTGGCTCCCATAGATCTGCCACTGTGCTGCTGACTGCCCCGCTCTGTACACATCCCAGCGAGACCCATGATATGCCAAGGTGACAGCTGCACCAGCAAACACCACAGGCCCTGCCTGTAAGCTAAAGAAAGCAGCCAGACTAATTTTGTCAACTGCAAAGTATGTTTGAGCTGGCAGTTGTGGCCAAATACAGTGCACATGTAATGCCTACCAGCACAGGCACTCAGAAAGCTCCGTGATCCATTGGGTTAAATTGGGCCTTTTCCCCAGGTTAAAACTTGGGACCTTTCAAAAGAAAGCAGGGGTCTGGAATTTCAGCCAAAGTTTCAAAATTTCATCCCAAACCATAAAAAACTCAGAACATGAACTTCTGCAAATTTTGTGGGACTATGGACGTATTTTAAACGAGTCTGGAAGAACATTTAGGATTTATGCTGTGCTGCACGATGAAAAGCAACCAATGAAGTCCAGATGGTGGGCTAGGTCCCCCACATTCACAGCCTGGCCTGCGCTCTATTCAACCCTTACAGCAATAAGAAGTGTTAAGACCAATCCCTTCCAAGGAGATCCCAAATCTAGCTGTCAATCGCATCCCTAATTTCCAGAGCCCCCCAACAACACAGTCACTCTGGGGTCTGTACCATTCAGTGCCTATGCCCAAGGACAAGATTCAGAACTGGGCTCATATTATTGCAGGATTTCCAGGCCATGTGGTGCTTTTCACGCCACACATACCCAACACCTAGAGGGAGCAGGCACCCTCTCCATAGGAGTCTCCATTTATAGCTGCACAACATGAAAAAGCCCCAGTAGATGCTGACAGTCAAGCGGGAATTGCTTTTTATCACGTCCTCCATTTTTTTTTTACCTCATCTTCCCCCACTGCTGTCTGCTTTAGAGTGGCACTCCACTGGTGAGAGGCCACTCTCCTCTCTGCTGGCCTCCTCCCCAACACTGACACAGGGGGGAAGGATGCATCAGTAGATACCCTCCACCCATTGTAGCTAGGAACGGGTATAGCTGGATGCACTGTGAAAGCAAGACTGCAGCCTCCCAAGAAACATCAGTATCTGCTTTTGCTTTTAGTCTTATTCTTGCAAGTGGGAAACCTTTGTTTAAAAAAAAAAAAAAAAAAAAAAAAAGAGTCTAGTCTGAGTTTTCTGATCTGGGGCTTGTCTAAGGGCTTCAGAAAAGGCACCAAAAGAAAGACAGCCAATCATGAGGGGGCTGAAATTGGATCTACAGAGAGCTGTGCTGCCATCTGGGACACTGCAGGTACCCACATACTGACAGAGGTTGAAAGCCCTTGCTTAGAAGGATTAAAAAAAAGTATTATTTTGCATATTGCCAAAAGCCTGCAGAATAAGAAAAAACAGGTCAGATGAGAGAAGGGGGAACTGGCCTTGCTGCTCCTATATCATGCCCCATGAATAATCAGCCTCACTCTGCTGTGCCAGCATGACCGAGACCCCAGCCTGTGGTCCTACCACCAGGCAGAGCCACACCAGGTACATCATCTACAGTGGCTGAGTGCAAAGGAACAGAGACAGCTGACTGCTGGGGTGCAACATGTCCACCACAGTCATCCTGTTTTCTTTTACTAAGACACTGTAAATAGAGAATTAGTACCTCCTTTCTAGATAGCAGGCAAGCCTTTGGTGCCACAAAGGGGTCCTGTATGCTTTCCTTGTAAGTGACCCATGTTACTAACCTGTTTCTCCACCAATGTAATGAACACATCACAACTTCCACCTGAGCAGATCTTTGTCACACAGTCCAGCCTGCACTGGCTAAGGCAGAATTTTGCTAGATCCTTGCCTACACACTAACACAGCTCCCCTGCATCATGTATAACAACGGGCCAAACAGCATTCAGATTTTGGGGTCAGTTTGTTTGTGGTTTTTTTGGGGTTGTTTTTTGTTTGTTTGTTTGGGTTTGTTTTGTTTCTTTTTTTTTACATTCTGAACAATACGAGAGAACAAATAGCTGGTTAGTTATCTCCTTCAGCTATAAATAATAGTGAGTTTATCAAGCAAAACTCTACAGCCATTTAAAATAACTCACATTTCTCTCTGTCTTTGGAGCAAAGATAATGCTTTTGAATGTCTCCGGATTATTTCTAAGTTTACTTGCAGTGTTTCTCACATACTGCATTTTATTTAGTCTTCAAAAGTTTAATGTTTAAACTCCAGGTCGAGTTACTGACTTCTTTTCAGGACCGATTTCATTAATTAATTTGGGCAGTTTTGAAAGGTGATCAAGCACATCAGCTATTCTGGATGCTTACAATTAGCCAGACTCGTAACTTTCTCTTTTTATGGAGAGGGTACATGAGCAGGTAGGCTCCCAGAGGGCTCTTAGTGGGAACATGCCTTGGACACATCTCTGCATGAGCAGAGCATACCACAGAAACTCAGCATCCAGCTCTGGTGCTGTTGCTCTCATGGCAGCTCTGAAACTTTTCATCCCTGGCTGCCTTTGTCTTCAAAATTTTGAAGACAGCAGACTTTCCAGAAAATAAATAACATCACACTTTGGCCCCCTTTCCATGCAGCGGCTGTTAGTAACAATGTACGCCAGTTGGAGCCCTTGTCATTCAACTTCCAGAAACAACAGGCAATTATCCCTGTGCCACAGCACCTCCAAAGCAGGACAGTTTATCTACAATAAAAGCGATCAAACATAGGCACTGTAATTTATAGAGAGGCAAGTTCAAAGTGCACATGCTCCAAGATACCAAGAGCAAACTTCCTCCCTGTTTATTTATATCACTGTGCTGCAGCAGATCAGCCTCCACTAAGACTGGGGAGGCAGCTGTCCCTGACGCTGAGGAAGGTGAGATGTCTCCTTGGCTTTTTGCTCCAGGAATGCCTGATCTGGCAGCACCTCAGCAAGGAGCAAAGTGCTGCCAAGGAGCAGGTCTCCTCTCACCGGCAGGGGACACAGGAGAAGAATACAAGGAAAGGCTCTGTGGAAGGTGCAGTCAGCCTGCAGAAATCTGTGTCGGAGGGAGTCATCCACTCCAATGCCACTATGGGTTTGGGAGGCACAGGCAATCATCCTCAGACATCAGCTGGATGAGACACCCAGAGTCATGCATGTAACTGTCTCCCAGCCAGGACAGAACTCCTTCTCTTTGCCCATGAGATCTCGAAATTTCTTTGTAGATGCTTAGGTTATATGCAAATGCATATGCATTTGTTTATATGCAATCCATATGCATTGTGGAACCTATGGTAGGTTTTGATGTCCTTCAGCTGGAAATGCATGCAATGGCTTACTCCTGACCTGCCTCCTAACTCCTACTCAGTCCCTAAAGCTGCCCTGCCTTTTGGAATCATGTCCCCCTGCAGGAAGAGGGCTGCTCTACCACCAGCAGTGACAAGCACCAACAAGCAAGCAGGAGGCATGGTCACAGTATGACTGCCCTAACAAGCTACAGGTCTGGAGAGGTTTCAGCCCTCAGCTCTTAGAGCCCAGAGGTAGATGTGCTACCGCGTCCTGCAGCCCTGCACTGAAGCTCCCAGCTCCTTGAAAAGAACAAGCCCTGCAGCCCAGTTCTGACACAGGAAACAGCTTGTGAGGTCCATCACCAACTGAGTGACAGAGGGGCCTGCCAGGAGGCAGCTCAGTCACTAGCAGATGTTCAGCCTTCAACCTTTCATTCTTCCAGCATAGACAAAAGGTGCTTAGAAGAGACTTTTAGCTCAGCTGCAAGCATACCTCCCACAGACGGTCAGGGTTCAGAGCATTTACTTGAAGAAAAAGCACCTAGCCCTAATTCCACAGCTAAAAAGTACTTGTCCCTTCTCAGTCTCTCCTTAAACACATAAGGCTGACCCATGGCAAACACATCCTCCAGCCACCCACAAATGCCTCTGTACATTCAGCTTGCCTAAGGATTCGGACAAGACCTCTGAGACCTCTTAAGATCCATGTTCGTTGTAATCAAAAACTGTAATAGGGGAAGGGGCAAGCCTTACGGAAGGACTGTAATTAAAAATAGGAAATAAACAAAATCTGCGCAGTCCCTGCTCTCTAAAATCCCATCCAAGTAAAATGTACCCGAACAAGAGAGCTTACGTTTCACAGATCTGGTAATATTTCTCATCCTGAATGCCATCTTGAATAGGTACATTCACGCTGTAATAGCGACCCTTCCCCAGGCCAACATCTGTCACATCACCAGTGCCTGAAAAACGGAAACACCTGTCATGGTTTTGGCTGGGATAGAGTTAATTTTCTTCACTGTAGATGGTATAGTGCTGTGTTTTGCATCTAGTATGAGAATAATGTTGATAACACACTGATGCTTTAGTTGTTGCTAAGTGCTTACACTAGGCAAGGACTGTTCCAGCTTCCCATGCTCTGCCATGTGCACAAGAAGCTGGGAGGAGAGGGGAGACAGCCGGGACAGCTGGTCCAAACTAGCCAAAGGGATATTCCATACCATATGACATCATGCTCAATATATTAACTGGGGGGACTTGGCCAGGGGAAGAAGCGATTCCAGCTCACAGACTGGCGGCATCGGTTGGCAGGTGGTGAGCGGTTGCATCACTTGTTTGTTTGGTGTGTGTCCCCCACCCCAGGTTTCACCTCTCTCGCTATTTTCCTTTTCATTATGTTATTATTGCTATTATTATTACTACTATTTTATTTTAATTATTAAACTGTTCTAATCTCAACCCATGAGTTTTCTTACTTTTGCTCTTCCAATTCTCTCCCCCATCGCACCGGGGTGGGGGGAGTGAGCAAGCGGCTGTGTGGTGCTTAGTTGCTGAGTGGGACTAAACCATAACAACACCCCATGGTTAATTACAAGGGAAAGGGGATCAGCAGCAGAGGAAATGTGTCGGATGTGTCAGATGAGAGCAGACAGCCAGGACCTTTGGCATGGTTATGCAGACGTCCACTTGCCATGATCAAAAAGGAGGGACTGGATCGACCTGCTTCTCACCCTCCACCCAATTCTGTCATGCAGCTTTCAAGGGCTGCAGGTGGCCCAGCAGTGGCTCTACCCAGAACTTAGCCACAATCAGAAAGGGGGAAATGCCAAACACGTAGTTTCCCCCTTTCCTTCTCCTGGGTCAGGAGGAGAAGCAGCGAGACACCTCTGCTGGATGGAAGAGATGGGACTTGCCTTTGCTGGGGCCTCATCAGTGATGTCTGATCCAAATTAGCACAAACCTCACAAGTTCAACTTGCCTGGGAAAAACCCTGGTGAAAACTTGTGCAGAGAAACAGTCATGACTTTCGAGGTGAAACTGAAGGCATCTTCAACTCCTGTTGGAAAAGGGAAGAGGGAAAAAAAGCTTCCATGCATAATTCACATAAATGACAGGGTCTAAACACTCAATAAACATGGGGCAGCAAGCAGAGCGGGAATGGAATGAACAAAGCAGAAAACCAGGTATCGTTCAATAAATCCATCCTTAACCAGAGACCCAAATTCAACTGCAGCAAAGGTCACAACTGAAATGAATTATGTGGGTCTCACGCTAATCAGTACTGAATGGATCTCAGTACTTCAGGTGAGTGCCCATATTAGCAGCACTCACCTGCACTGCTTGGCCTGCAAGACCGGGGGAGGGAGCTGAGCAGGGATGCCTTGGCCAGAGCTTGGCTTTGATTAGAACCAGACCTACCAGGCTCTCCCACTTTTTCTCAGTGCTACTGCAGTTCAATACGTCTTTTCCTTAAAGACATATTAAAATAGTGGGGTGGGAAGGGGAAAAAGAAGTAATGGGAAAGTTAACAGAAACCAAATTTGGGGTGAAAACAGCAAAATGAAACACCGTAAAATTTAGGAGAGCAGGAAACATTAAATGGTGTTGAAATAAGGTCCCTGAAGGAGAGAGCAGTTCCAGCAAGGCCAGCTCTGGCTTCAGTTTTATAGCACCAAGCCTTCTTTTAAAAGCACCGTTTACTACTGATTGCTTCCCTCTTGCACCACTGGCATTAAACAATTAAACGCTGCCAGCAGTTGTTCTGCCAGGACGGGAGACTAGGGACTGGAGGAAGTCCTTGCTGGAGAGCCACTGGCAGAGGGGATTACTGGAATGGGAACATGCTGTTTGTTGCTTTAGGTGCAAGACTGCTGCCCAGACCCTCAAGAGAGGTCTAATGAGCAGTACAGGGCAAATCCATAAAGCAGGAAAAGGCAGAAATGGATTGAGGGAACTTGACTGTGCTGAAAGGAGGCAAAGCCATGGCTGTTGTAGCAGGTAAAGCCCTACTGCCCCAACAGGCCTTCACTTCTCCCATTCCTCCCCCTAGGCCTGTGTGGCTGTACTCTTTACAGACTGCGCTGGGCCTTACCATCCCCGTGATGCAAATCCAAATCGATATAAAGGACACGGTCAAATTTCTGGCGCAACCGCAGGATCCCCAAGACAGCGTCATTCAGGTAACAAAAGCCAGAAGCTTCATCTCTGTGAAAACAATGTCCATGAGGTTGAACATCGCCAACACAATTGCCACTGATCTCGGCGTTGTCACTTTTGCTTTGCAAGTCTCCACCGTGCAGGGGCACAGAGGAGCCAAGGGGCATACCCCAACAAGGCCTAGCAGCAACCAAGGAATGGGTCAGGAGCAGCTCAAAGCATGGCTGGGAAGCACAGAGAATGTGACTGCTTGTGCTAATCACTTCCCACCCCTGGGCTTGCTGGCAGCTGGTAAAGCATTAGCTGGTTCTGCTGCAGAGAGACCGTGACCCATATGGGGCTTGGCAGGGTACCTCTGACCATTTCACTGTTGCACAAATAAAGCATAACCTTTCTGCACCTGAGATATTCTAAAGAAGTTCAGAGCCACTCAACTCAAACACTCCACTGAACATCCTCTCCCTCTGCAGCAAGAGGACAGGCCCCTAGATAGACAGTCCTGCTTGGCCACTTTCCTGCGAGTGCTGGACAGGCACAGGCAGGCAGCCACTCCATCCCTGCTGTCTGGGTCACAGCTCCTGGGAGGGTCCTGACAGCGAAAGGCAGGTCCGAGGCAGTTGCAACACTGATGCTCTGTTTCAGTCTTGGGGTAAGGAGGTTAAGCCCCTCCCCAAAGCAACACTCTCCCTTCCTCCCCAAGAAAATGCAAACAGAATGCCCCACATGCAGTCCCTCACAATACAGCTCCTAGGGTCAGCCAGAAGAGATCCCCAGCAGCTAAACAGAGGACAGATGTTGCATGGTAAGATTTATCCCTGACATACATCAGGTATGCCAGCTTCCATATTGCTGGCATTAAAGGAACAAGAAAGTTTCTTAATCCCTACTCCAGACTCACCTTGAAGTCAAGTCCTTGTCACCCCTTGGCACTAGCTCATACGCGCTCTTAGGTCAGCGCTGGATAGCTGACTTAAACCAAAGCTTTATACTTTGCAACAAAAGCGTCCAAACCCCTCTCCCCCAGGCTCAAACGACACCAGGATCTAAAATGTGCCTCTTAGAAATGCTTCTTTACTTTCAGCCACAGCACTCAGCTCATTTCCCCCAACACTGCCCTGCTCAGCAAACGGCTGGAAACAGCGAGGAGCAAGCATGGGGTGGCTGAACTGCACTTGCTCTCACTCCCTGCAAATGTCATGGAGCACAGATGCTTCCCAGTGACTCTCTTCCAGTTACAGTGATGCTGACAACTGGGATGTTTGCAGGTATCCTGGGAATCTTCCTTAACTGTGATTACACACTGTACTCCTCCCCTCCTTCCCAGCCCGCAAGGAAGCAAAGTGAACTATGACACGTGTCAGGCACTCTCTCCATGCTGTAACACACAATCTGTTTCAAACTTGAGGCCAAGCAGAGCAGGGCATGAGCTCAGACAGAGGCTGACCAGTGTTAGAGCTGCAGCTCAGGGCCAGAACTTCGGATTTCCCCAGGTGACAGTGGTTACCGTTCCTACCTTTACGACCCTGGAAAGTAACTATGCCACCAGATAGCAGGTCTCTTTTGACAAAAGGGTATGTATTTTGCTAGGACACAGGTCCTAGCACCAGGCACCTGCAGTTGGGTGTCAGTCTGTCTGGACCTTCACACTGGACTGGCACCTACCACAGCTGCTGCCTACCCTGCAGCATCCCACGCCATCTCACTGAGGTGACTGAGAAGGCACCTTTGGGATCAGTAAGTATTAAACGCCTTTTTTACACAGACTGGTTACTTCCCAGAACAGTGCTAATAGCACAGTTCAGTGGCAGCAACACTGCTGAGATTTCTTCTGTTATAGGCATTTCATAAACCATGCAATCAAGATAAAAGAGAACAGAGGTTTTAAAAGCACCATTCCTCCTGCGAAGAGCAAGAGGGCTCAGTTCAACCAAGCTGAACTCTCTCCTTTCTCAGCATGCTGTAGCTGAACCCATATTCAGCAAAGTGCTGACCAGGAAAAGGGTCCTGATGAGACGTTGCCATTCTGGAGTTTGCACACCACTGTTACACCTCCAGAGTTTCTCTGCCAGGTCAGAAGACTCGCTGGAGCAAGAAGAGAAACCTGTGCACTCATGTAGAAGTTATTAGGGTTAGACACGTGGTTCATGCTAATTCCTGGGGCTCCCCAGGGAAAGAGAAAGGCACTGCAAAGGCCAGTTAGCTGGGGACGAGGAAGGGCGCTGCCTTGTCTGCATCTGCAGACAGGCCTAAGGCATCATGTTTTGGGAAATGGGGGACGCAAGTTAAAATAAAACATATATCCATGGAAAACAGAGAAGCCATGGAAACAAATTATTTTACCACTACAGAATCCCAGGATTAAGGGATGAAATTTTTACTTCCTTTCTGTTGTTCTGGAAGAACGTTACTGACATTACATCTCAGTGCAAACAGCCACCCACAGAGCATGGGCGAAACCAGAGGACAGTCCTGCACTGTTTCAAACCTCCCATTAAGAAATCAAGACAGCCAGACAAACAATTTGGATAACATGTTGCCACATTCCCATTCTCTTCAAAGCTGGGAGCGACACCAGTCATTTGCCTTTCCACAGCCCTTTTCTACAGACTTTGCAAAATCAATTCTCACTTGAACTCCCAGAGATAACCAAGTAAGAGTGGATGGAAGGACACCTCTGAATATATCTGCCCCAGACCCACACTGCAGACCATGACAGCACCAGGACTGGGCAGTTACCAGCCTATTCACAGACCTCTGCCCTACACTCTGCTTCTTTCCCATCTACCTCCTGCCTTCCCTCACCCCTTTCACACCATTGTCTCTCTTCCAGCTGGATCACCGAACCCTGAGGGTTCGCATGGAAGCTGGGAGGTAGGAGGCAGGGTTCAGACACCAGGTGAGAAAACACAAGGGAAGAGATTGTTTTCTTACTTCTTTGCATGATGCCACCCTCCAGGCCAGTTAATCGCTACCTTGCACTTGCCGTCCAGCAGGCACTGTGCTGCGGTGATGGTGGCTCCTCCCACAGCTGCCGCATACTCAAAGATCCCTTCAGTAGCCGGACAGTCATAACCTGCAGGGAAGAGTCCGTGTGTCAGTCACAACAGGCCTTTTGCTCTGGGGGAACACATTCTCTTCGTTTTGAGCTATCTTTATTTAATCGCTACTCCAACCTCCTGTTCCAGGTGCCATGAAAAAGCCATGGCAAACTCAAACAGGTATCAGCTTTGGACTCACAAAGCAGACTCAGGGAGTAAGTAGTAAAAAAATTGTGTTGGGTTTGTGTAGCAAGGTTTTTGTAGCAGGGGGTCTGCAGGGGTTGCTTCTGTGAGAAGACAGCAGAAGCTGCACCCATGTCAGACAGAGACAGCTCCAAGACAGACCTGCCGCTGGCCAAGGCTGAGCCCATCAGCAGTGCTGGTGGCATCTCTGTGATAACATATTGAAGAAAGGGTAAAAAATGCCGTGCAGCAGCTAGGAAAGATAAATGAGAATATGTAAGAGAAACAGCCCCACAGACACCAAGGTCAGCGAAGAAGGAAGGGGAGGAGGTGCTCCAGGCACCAGAGCAGAGATTCCCCTGCAGCCCATGGAGGCCCACGGAGGAACAGATATCCACCTGCAGCCAGTGGAGGACCCCATACTGCAGAAGGTGGATGCACCCAAAGGAGGCTGGGGCCCTGTGGGAAGCCATGCTGGAGCAGGCTCCTGGCAGGACCTGTGGCCTCGTGGAGAGAGGAGCCCATGCTGGAGCAGTCCGTTCCTGAAGGACTGCACCCTGTGGAAGGGACCCACACTGGAGCAGTTCATGAAGAACAGTAGTCTGTGGGAAGGACTCGTGTTGGAGAAGTTTGTGTATGACTGCGTCCTGTGGGAGGGACCCCATGCCAGAGCAGGGGAAGAGTATGAGGAGGAGGGAGTGGCAGAGACAAAGAGTAACCAACTGACCACAACATCCATTCCCCATCCCCTTGCACCGCTCGTGGAAAGGGAGGTAGAAGAGCTGGGAGTGAAGTTGAGTCTGGGAAGAAGGGTGGATGAGGGGAAAAGTAATTTTAGTTTTGTTTTCAATTCTCACTAGCCTACTCTGTTATTAATCGGCAATAAATTGAACTAATTTCCCTAAGCTGAGTCTGTTTTGCCTGTGACGGTAACTGGTGAGTGATCTCCCTGTCCTCATCTTGACCCATGATCTTTTGCATCGTATTTTCTCCCCTGCTCTTTTTAGAAGGGGGAGGGAGAGAGTGTCTTGGTGGGTACCTGGCCACCAGCCAAGGTTAACCCACCACAAAAATCAACAATCAAAATGCTTCCTTGCACTCAGATCATTCACAGATGGGTCTTGAACCAACTTCCGATCTATGTGCCTGGCTAGCCCAACCTACTGGTCCCTCACGCCAATCTTGCAAAAACACTCTCAGTTCTCTGGCTACTCTACCAGGAAAGCCCTGACATGGTCACCGATGTATCTCCTCCCTAAAAATAGGCATCCACAAAGGAGCCAGGCCTAAGTATGCTGCAGGTCTATAGCTAGAATATGATCTTCACCTATTCCTACAGCAGCCTCCCTGGAGCTGTTCTCCAGCAAGGCGTGACCCCAGGGCTGCTCCTCTGTCTGCAGACAGATCAGCTTCAGAAATGTAAAGGGCAGATCTAGGGGAGATGCATGATATCAGTTCAGAATCTGCACCACTGCCTCAGTGCTGGGTCGCTCCTGTTCCTGAGACTAAGAGAGTATCCACAGCCTGAGTTAAAGCAGGCAAGGGGGCTATCTTAAGTCCAGGCAGGCAAGAGCCCTCTGCTCAAGATGTCAGCAAAGTCACCAGGCAAACAGCAGCTGCTCTGGTCCACAGCTGTAGCTTCAGGCCGTTGTTCATGCAGGCCCTCCAACACAGCAGGCTTGCAGCAGCCAGTCTCAGCTCTATTCCAAGGGCAGCATGTCAGGGCCTTCTGTCCTGCCCGAGATCCTCAAAGCAGCAGCAAAATGCACTGGCTCCCAGTACACAAGGGGCAGTCTGAGCTGCACGGAGCAGCAGCATGAGTCTGACAGTACCCTCTGCTGGCAACAGTGAAAACGCCAGCCTGACGGGGTTCAGCAACACCCCATCAAAGAGTGTTTCCCTCTACAAACAGCCCAGCAGCCCACCTAAGCTCACCCCTCTGTCCAACCTCAGCTCCAGCAAAAAGCATCCTGGACCTGATACTCAGTTAATCTCTCGTTGAAGATACATGTCCTTACCCAGTCCATACTCCACGGACTCCGGATGGTCATCATCCCCCTCCTCACTGACCTTCTGCAGGTGCTGCAGGTAGGCATCTGTGTGGAAGCTCGCCATCTCCTCCATGGAAGCCACTTTTGGCTTAACTATCCTAGGCAGAGAGGAGGAAGGGAGCATGTCAGGACAAGAGGCTCAGGATTCAACTGGAACATGCAGCTTTAACCTCCTCAGACTAGGAACCCTTTTTGGCAGTTACTGTTGAAAAAAACAAACAAAACCACCTCCGCCTCCTCTCACACCAAACTGTCACTTTGAGTGAGAAAGCCTTTTCCCCAGTTTGGCACTGTTTGCTGTGCCCATCCCAACAAGGAACATCTGCAGGTGCTGCCTGTTTTAACCTTTCTACTTTGCTTCAAGTTTTTTTCCCTTTTCTGCATGTTCTCCCAGTTTGAGCAATCTCCAGCAATCCAACATTCTGGTTACACACAGAGGAAATAACAGACTGAAGATGCCCAGGCCCAGCCCAGTGCTGTGGCAGAACACCAGCCTGCTGTGTCAAGAGCTAAGCAGCACCTCTTATGTGCTCTTAATTCCACCTGCATTCAAAGCAGAGGCTGCCTCTGTCCTCAGCAACTCATATATCACCTTTCCTGGGTTTAGGTGCTTTGCAGTCTGCCTAAATAAATCTTGCAACACATTGAAGACATCTCCAAAACCTCAGATTCTGGGGGCACAAACAAGCAAACAGTACAGCTCCATTGCTACTGGATGCAAGAAGCTCCCAGCTCCAGGCTAGCCCAAGTGCTGTGCGCTTCTCACCCCACACCAGGGCAAACAGCCCTGTGGGTCTGCCTCTGCAACTGCACCTACAGCCATTTCCCAAGCGCACTCTACCAAAATTACCAGAAAGAAAAAAATCCTTAAAAAAAAGTCCCAACAGGACTTTATGGCCCTGCTGAACTGGAACATGGGATTTTTTTGTTTTAAGATTTTATGAGATGCTACAGAAGAGAGCTGAGCTAAGCCTTTTCTCTCCCTTGATAGCCCCCAGTGTCAAAAGCCTGATGGGGCAGGAACATTCTCACTCTTCTGCCTCAGACCTCATCTTGTCTTTTCTCCTGAACAGCACCAAGACCTCACATAAAGTCTCCCAAATCAGCCACAACACAGCAAATCAACATGGTCCCTCTCAGCATCAACATTGGCCAGTGGATTCAGAGCGGTGCCAACAAGGATGGTTTCTACACCATTACTTCTGCTCAGAGCCACAAAAACAGTGGGCAACAGTGTGGTCTACGGAGAAAGCACAGGGCAATTTGTACTCCATTGGACCAGGAAGGGCAACAATAAATTACACCTGCCATAACTGCTGTAATCTTGTCCATTTAGCAAAACAAGCAGCCTCTCCTTAGATTCTAGAAATACACACTGCATAGCTCCTATAATAGTGCTGCCAGCAGAGACAGTATAAGACCTCCAGTTATTCAGTATCTTCCAAACCTTAGCAGAGCAGAAAATATTCTCTTTGCAGAAACTGGGAGCACTTACTTCATCTGGTCAAGTAAGGAATATGCTTCAATCAACGAGTGTACCATACTGGCCTAAAGAAAGAATAAGACGACCATGAGAGTAGTGTAGGTGACAGGACCACAGCAACTGGCGACTAAGTGACTTGCAGCAAAGGTGTAACTGTAACTTCTCGCAGCAGCACAGCTAAACTGGCACCTGCCTGAGCAGCATCCCTGGATGAGTCTCCCCCACGGAGGGTGTGCAGCGCAGCAGGGTGTGTTTGGGGGCTTCTTCCCGGAGCGTCAGGGACAGACACAGCAGCGCACAGCTTCACGGTGGGGATGGGCGCCTGGGAAGTGCTATTTCTGTGTCCCTGCCACCCGCTCCCGCCCTGACAGAAGAGGTCTGAGCGGACAGACAGGGTCCCCCTCTGACCCCACCCTCCTCCTGCCCAGGGCCGGCGGCGCCCCCCACTGCTGCCCCTTCCCCAAGCTCCCCGCACCCTCCCGCTGTCCCAGGTGCCAGCAGCCTCCACAAAGCCCCCGGACCTCCCGCAGCCTTCCTGAGGCCCCTTTCGACCGCAGGCCTCACCACTGCGCTCCCAACGCCCCCGCGCCGGGGTCCCACAGGGGCCGCTAGCCCACCCCCCGCCCACCCCGCCAGCCCCCCGGCGCGGCGCTGACCCGCTTGGGCACTTTGCAGAGGGAGTCGCAGAGCGCCACGTACTCCGGACTGTACACATAGACCGGCAGCGCCGCCGCCATCAGAGCCGCCACCCCGGGACGCCCGGCCCCGCCGCCCGCCCGGGGCACGCCGGGACGGGCGCTGCCCCCCCACCCCCTCCCGGCGCGGGCAGTTCCGGCCCCGGGCACGCCGGGAGACGCTCCGCCCCAAAGCGTGCCGGGAGCTGTAGTTCCCCCCCTCCCCTACCGGGCGTGCAGCCCGCGATGCCTGCGGGCCCGCCCCAGCCCCCCGCGCCGTGCTGGGGACCCACCTCCCGCCCTGCCCGGCCGGGTGAGGAGAACAGGCCGCACACTCGCGTTAGAGATATTTTATTGGGCGCCCCCACCCCACGCAGCTCGGGGGTGTGATTTTTCTTTTAAAAACGTAATAATTGTCACTAAAAAAGACCCGAGGCCTGCATGCTTCCACCTGCCCAGTCCCCGCCCTGTACGGGGAGGACTCCCACCAGAGATGACACAGCCCTGGGCCCTGCTCCCCAAAGGAGCCCCAGGAGGTGCCCAAAGCTTGCTGCTGGGAGTCCCTGCCCTTGGCCCAGAGCCTGCTGACTGCCAACTGCAGCTTTCTGAGTCTCTCTAGAGAAAGGCGGGCTGGGGCTTACGCTTTCTTCAAGCCCCCTCCACCTGGGACAGGGTTTACCATATGTTGAAGGAACAGTGTGCAACGACTACAGAATAGCTGCTACCCTTAGAAAGCAGCCTGGAGAGACAAACCAGGAACCACTCTCAAGCCCAGCTCTAAGGCCAGACAAACCTGGAGATCAGAAAACACGCAGGAAAACATCAGTCACTGAGGGGAGCGGCTCCAGAACCATCCCAGTGCAGAGCAGGAGATCCTGGTGCACCTACAAAAAGCAGCCTGGGAAGTGCTAGTGACCAGGAATGCTAGGACCGCAGCAGGCAAGAAGTGTGGCATGGTGGTTTGAGGTGGGGGGAATATTGTCATGCTACCAGCTCAAGAGGTGAGTTCAGTTCACGGTCATTATCCTCTCAGAAGGAGCTTAGCTATGATATGCACACGGCAGAAAGCTATGTCCTCTGTACTCGCCAGAATTAATGTGGCACCCCAGGCAGAGCTCCCGCAATAGCAAGCAGCCACCCAGGCCTCAGGGTGCAGAGAGTGCTAGAGCCTTTCACTGCTAACAGATGACAGTAAGAACAGCTGTGCAAGGCCTGACCAGGTGGATGATCTCCTCAGCCTGGTGGCAGAGCTACAGGAGGAAGTAGGAGGGCTAAGGAGCATCAGGGAGTCAGAGGAAGAGACTGGTGAAACCAAGCTCTGCCCTCCCTGAGGCAGGAGCGCCACCAGGGGGGAAAAACAAAAACCAAACCACCACCACCACCACAAAAAAAATCCACCCAACTAAGATCAAGGGGATCCTGTATCCTCCCCCTGCCAAGCTGAAGGCAGTAGCTTAAAGGAAAGGACTGAATGGAAGCAAGTCCATTCTTGGGGTGGCAGATGAACCCCCTCCTTACCCACCTCGCCTTCCTCGTACCGCAGGTACAAGGCTCTGGCTGTGGAAAGCCAGTCAATGGATGTTGTGGATGACAGTCCATCTACACCAGAGGTGCTGCCTGTTGTGGGCAGGGACATTGGAATAAACAGACAAGCCCAGTCTATTAATACAACCTCTGTGGCTGGTACCACTGCCACAGTTTTGGGTTTTCCAATAATAGGATGACCTGCACAGAACCAGGCCTGCTCACATCAGATGGGATTCACCTTTGTCAGAGAGGGAAGGTGGTCTTTGCTCATGAGCTAGCAGGGCTCATTGACAGAACTTTAAACTAGACTTGAAGGGGGAGGGGGATAATATCAGGCCTGTCTGTGCCAAGCTGGTGGATGACATGCCAAGGTTAGAGGGACAGGTTGCTAGTGAGGGCCCTGAGCCTGCTCCCCTGAGACATGCTGGGTACACTGAAGCACGCTTGAAGTCTTACGTAGATGAGCCAGAGGCTCCTGAGGTTCTACCAGCCAGTAGGGAAACACCAATGAAATACTCCAAAGGAATTAAGGGGTGTTCCTCTAAGAAGGTGACATGGCTGACAGCCTAGCTGAAGTGCCTCTACACCAATGTATGCAGCATGGGCAACAGACAGGAGGAGCTGGAAGCCACCATGCTGCTAGAAAGCTACAACCTAGCTGCTATTACTGAAACTTGATGGGACAAGTCCCATGACTGTTGCCTTCTACATCAAGAAATGGATAGAGTGTGAAGAGCTGACTCTGAAGAATAGCCATGACCAGGTTGAAAGCTTCAGGGTAAGAATTAGAGACCAAGGCAACAAAGAAAACTTTGTGGTTGGTGTCTACTACAGACTGCCCAATTGAGGTAGCCTACTGACAAAGTCTTATTTCTCCAGTTACAGAAGTCATCGTGCTCACAGGCTCTTGGCCTACTGGGGGACTCCAATCACCCCAACATCTGCTGGAAAAGCAGCATGGTGAGCTGTAGGCAATCCAGGAGATTCCTGGAGTGCATGGAGAGTAACTTCTTAAACCTGGTAATAGACAGCCCTACCAGAGGGGATGTGATACTGGACCTGTCAAGTCACCAACACAAGTGAGCTAATCACTGGCATCAAGATTGGAGGCAGCCTGTGTGGCAGTGATCATGCACTGGCGGAGTTCACAGTCCTGAGGGATGTGGGTCAGGCGAAGAGTAAAGTCAGGACCCTGAATTTTAGGAAAGTAAACTTCCAGCTCTTCAAGAAGTTAGTCAATAGGATCCCCTGGGAAACTGCCCTCAGGGACAAGGGAGCAGAACAGAGCTGGCAGATCTTTAAGGACACTATCCATAGAGCACAAGGGCTCCTGATGCCCAGGTGTAAGAAATCAGGAAGGCAAGAGACCAGCACAGATGAGTCAAGACCTGCTGGTCAAACTAAAGGGCAAGAAGGAAATACACAGGCAGCGGAAGCAGGGGCAGGTATCCTGAGAAGAGTATAGGGATGCTGCCCGGTTTTGTAGGAAGAGGGTCAGGAAGGCCAAGGCATGGCTGGAGCTGAACTTGGTAAGCAATGCAAAGAATGAGAAGGGCTTCTACAGGTATGTCAGCCAGAAAAACGAAGGCCAAAGAAAGCATATCCACCCTGATAAACACAACTGCCAAACTGGTAACAGCAGACGAGGACAAGGCTGAGGCACTCAAATTTTTTTGCCTCAGTCTTCACTGGCAACCTCTCTTTCCGCACCTCTCAAGTGGATAGACTGCAAGGCAGGGATGGGGGGAGAAAAATCCCTCCCACTAGAAGAGATCAGGTTTGTGACCACCTGAGGAACTTGAGCATACATAAGTCTATGTAACCTGACAAGATGCAACCCAGAGTCCTGGGGAAATTGGCTGATGTAGTTGCCAAGCCACTCTCCATGATATTAGAAAAGTCATGGCAGTCAGGTGAAGTCCTCAGTGACTGGAAAAAGGGAAACACTGCACCTGTTTTTAAAAATGGTAGAAAGGAGGACCCTGGGAACTACTGTCCCATCAGCCTTGCCTCTGTGCCTGGGAAGATCATGGAACAGATCTTCCTAGAAGCTATGCTAAGGCACATGAAGGACAGGGAGGTGATTCAAGACAGCCAGCATGGCTTCACCAGGGTAAGTGCTGCCTGACCAACATAACGGCCTTCTGTGATGGAGTGACTACATCAGTGGACAAGGGAAGAGCTATGGCTGTCATCTATCTGGACTTCTGTAAGGCCTTTGACACTGTCCCCCAGAACATCCTTCTCTCTGAGTTGGTGAGATGTGGATTTGATGGGTGGACTCTTTGGTAGATGAGGAATTGGCTGGATGGCCACATCAAGAGGGTAGCGGTCAATGGCTCAATGTCCAGATGGAGATCAGTGACAAGAGGCGTACCTCAGCGGTCTGTATTCATCCAGTACTGTTTAATATCTTAATGACATAGACAGTGGGATCAAGTGCACCCTCAGCAAATTTTCAGGTGACACCAAGCTGAGTTGTGTGGTTGGCACACCTGAGGGACAGGATGCCGTCCAGAGAGATCTTGACAGGCTGGAGGAGTTGGGCCCATGTGAACCTCATGAGGTTCAACAAGGCCCAGTGCAAGGTCCTGTACCTGGGTCAAGGCAATTCCCAGTACCAGTACAGGCTGGGGGATGAAAGGTTTGGGAGCAGCCCAGCCTAGAAGGACCTGGGGGTAACTGGTGGATGAAAAGCTGGACATGAGCCAACAATGTGCACTCGCAGCCCAGGCCAGCTGTGTCCTGGGTGCATCACCTGCAGCATGGCCAGCAGGTGGAAGGAGGGGATTCTGCCCTTCCACTCTGCTCTGGTGAGACCCCCCTGGAGTCCTGCATCCAGCTTTGGCATCCCCAGCACAAGGAGGACACGGACCTTTTGGAGCGGGTCCAGAGGAGGCCACAGAAATGGTCCAAGGGCTGGAACCCCTCTGCTTATAAAGAAAGGCTGAGAGAGTTGGGGTTGTTCAGCCTGGAGAAGAGAAGGCTCCATGGGGAGACCTTATTGTGGCCTTTCAGTACTTAAAGAGGGCTTTTAAGACAGATGGTGACAAACTTTTTACCAGCGCCTGCAGCAACAGGACACAGGGAAACAATTTTAAAGTGAAAGAAGGTAGATTTAGACTAGATCTAAGAAATAAATGTTTTTCAACGAGGGTGGCAAAACACTGGCACATGCTGACCAGAGAGGCAGTAGTTGCCCCATTCCTGGAAACATTCAAGGTCAGATTGGACGGGGATCTGAGCAACCTGATCTAGCTGAAGATGTGTCTGCTCATTGCAAGGGGGTTGGATTAGATGACCTTTAAAAGGTCCCTTCCACCCCAAACCATTCTGTGATTTTGTGTGCCTGATCCCCATCAGTCCAACCACATTATCCTATGTGGGATTTGACCTGCAGGATAGACCAGAGCTGGGACCCACTCTAAAGTCACCACCCCTTTTCTGTGCAAGTCTGTGGGACCTGGGGCAGAGGCCAGAGCTGAGCATTAAAGGCACATCTGTGATGCACAGCTAACACCAAGCCAAGCAGCCAGCAAAAAGCTGCTTCACAGGGCATGTACGAACTCAGGAACCTGCAACTTAGCCATTAGCAACACTGTCAGGGACAGAGCAGATGGCACAGAGGGGCTGCCACCAGCATCCCCCAGCCAGCCAGCAGCCCTGTCGTCACAGCTTGGTGGTAACAGGGATCTCTTACCACCTTAGGATGCTCCTGGCTCCCACACCCTCCCCAGCTCTGCACACAGGACCCCTGAGCAAGGCATGATGGGCTGCCCACTTCCAAGCAGCACAGCTGTGGCTGGGTTGGACTCCTGATTTTTCATGTGCTGGAGAAGAGGCTCTGGCAGCATCCCCTACTCCTCTAACAAAGTTTTTCCAACAGCAGCAGGAAGAGCAAGAGCTCCAGCCTACACTAGTATAAACCCTGCAGATTTGGAATAAAAAGTAGCACAGAACAGGTTAAAAATCTCAAATCTGCCGGAGGCAGGGAGAGCGTGAGCTGGTGAGGGAGCGCTGCAGTGCTGAGCATACACAACTGGTGACGGGGGCCCTTTCTATCTCCCTCAAACCAGGGATCCTGGACCTCCAGGGATGATGGCCCAGGAGGAGCCATGCAGGCAGACTCTTCTAACACAAGCAGGCTTCAAAGCTCAGCCTTTCCCTGCCAGCCCTTGCTCCATAGGCTGCATGCAGGCACAGGTCAGCTTAGCATGCATGCCTCCTGCGGAGCTCCTTGGGATTGCTGCTTACCCACCAAGAGGCCAGGACTGGGAGGAGAGATGGCTACATGGGCTGCCTGCAAACTAGCCTAATGCCCACCTTTAAAACCTGTATGAAACAACCCTCCTGCAGCACCTGCAACCTGGGGAGAGGAGCTGCAAGAGCTACTGCATGGAGCAGCCATCGGTGGGCAGGAAGTCGTACACATACATGGCCACTGACTTCGACAGGTAAGTCATGGTGCCAAACCGACCACTCGGCGCACTGTCATACAGCAGGCTGCAGATGCCTGTCGCAGGATCCCTCTCCAGCATGTGGTCATCAGCGCCCAGGGCTTTCTGGATTTTGGACAGGGAAGAAGAAAGGCAGCATCAGAAATAAGGGCAGCCCCACACCAGCTTCTATCCCAAGCACCCTCTGCTGCATTCACAGCGTGACACGTTGATGGTGAGCGGCGGGAAGACGACACATTTTTGCTATGCCCCGTGAACACAGTGGGGACAACAAGCAGGACCCTCCAGGTGGGTGAAGCCTGTGTAGCTGTGAGGAACGCAGCCAGCAGCCCTGGGTGCAGGCTGTGGCCCCTGCATGAGGCCTGGCCCCTACCTGCTCCTCATAGAAGAGGTCATTGGCTGTCTGCAAGATCTTTTCCACAGCTATGATACCACCGATGGTGTGCACTTCCATGTCCACTAGCATGGTAAGCACTAAGATAGCCTCCACCAGCAGCTGCCTGTACTCTGGCTGGGGCACACGGTTGAGGACCGACTCCACGTGCACAGCAAACTTCATTTCCCCTGGGGTCATCTGTGGAGAGAGAGAAAGAAATGTACGTAGGGCGCCGTATTGCCAGCACAAGTCCTGAGTTGTGCTGTGCTCTCGCCCAGGGCAACCCAGCATCCAACACCAACCCACCTGCCCCATCTCCCCTTCACATAAACCTCCTACCTCTTTGGTTGTTGAAGAGGGGAGAACAAAGCCCTCCACAGAGAGGCCATGGCACTGTAGAACAAGGAGAGATCATGGTTATGGCCTAGAGGAGTGCTGTGCTAAGACACATAGGTCCAGCCCACCAACTCACTCCCACTTGAGCATTGGTGCGTGCTGCCCGCACACCCCAGCTCCACCTCCTGACTCTTTGCACAGCTTCACTCCTTTCCCATCAGTTCAGCATCAGCCAGAACCCTCCCGCACACAGCACAGGACTCTGCTCCCTGGCTTACCATGCTGAGGATGGGCTGTGCCCAGAGCTGCTTCAGCTGTGGCTTCAGCCCTGCTCCAGCCTGGCTAACGTATAAAGCACCCAAGCAGACCTAGCCCCCCTCTGCAATGGTCAGCACAGTATGACGTAGGCCCTGTGTGCCTACCAGGCAGCTCCAGCTCTTCCCCAGCTTTCCAGGGCCAGCTGCAGGCCTTGTCCATAAAGCATTTACCTACACAACGTTGGGGACCAGCTCCAGGTGCCTAAGTCTCCCTGGCAAGGCTGGTGCCTGGGACCATAGGCTCACATACATGGAGAGGAGCCAGCCAGACATCCAGCTTACCTTCTGCAGGACCTTCCAGACCTTCTGGTAGAAGCCCACAGGGACACGGTTGAGGGCCCCATCCAACCGCCGTCTCCGCTGCCACTGGCCCTGGCGGCTGTCCTTACTGCCCTGGTCTTCCACCATGCTTGAAAAGGAGCCCTTGCCCAGCAACTCTGAGTGTCCGGCAGACTAGGCAGAGAAAACAAGGACCACAGAGACTGCTGCAAAGTTAAATACCCCACAAGAACACAGCCCGCAGCTCCCCAACAGTTTGTGCTCACCTAGCCTGGTTCCCAGGGCAGAGCTGCCACCCCCTGCCCCCAGCAAAGCCCACCCTGCAGCCCTGGCTTCCTGCAGCACACCCCAGAGCACAGCTCCTTTCTGCAGCCACAAACAGGACAGACCCCGTGCATGCAGCCAACAAATGCAGATTACCAGAGAGGACTTCAGGTCAGCATCCCCAGACTGCAAACTGAGGGGCTGAAGGAAAAAGGGAGAGACAAAAATCAGACTGTGCTGGAGCAGGGAAGCTATCACAGCAAGCAGAACAGCAGCAGCACAGACGAAGCTCAGGTCATGGGGCAGTTATCCCAGCAGCTGCAGTTAGCTGGAGATTGAGAGGTAGTTTCAAAAGGCAAGCTGCAAAGTCTCACGTTAGCATCAGAGGGGAAGGACTGTGCACAGAGTGGCTGAAGGGTCCCCACATGCTGCCGCTGCGGCAGCAGTGGGCTCGTGCTGGCTGCCACACAGAAGCTGGGCTCCTACTGCTCTGTTGGCTGCTGGCACGGGCAGGGATTTAGTCTCAGGCAGACTGGAGGGCCAGCAGCAAGGTCACTGCCTGTGGATGACCCTCCTCACCACATACATGGTCCCTCTGCAACACCAGTTTTCACACTGCAGCAGGTTGGCCATAAGCCTGCTGTATCAGCTTGCTCTCTGCAGGCCCTGTCTCTTTGAGGATGGAACCCCTCCTAGAGCTAAGGACTCCTCCTGGACACACACCAGGCACCAGAGGAGGTCCTTGCCACTTACAGCTGCACAGGAACCTCTTCTCCCAGAGAAGAGATAGCTGGGGAGGCTACAGGCAGGGTCCAGCCATCACCAGTGAACTGCCCAGCTGGGCCACTGCTGGTCATGGCACTGGAAACATGCCACCCTGCTCAGCAAGTTTTTGTGGGTATAATGGGATCTATCCGGCCATAGCAGCTATGGAGGACAGTTCCCAGCTAGTTATAATGCCAATACACCATGGCTTAGAGAAGCCTTCCTCCCTACCAGATCAAACACAGCTGGTCCCACTCAAAGGGGAGCTCCCTGAAGGTTGTGGGGCAGTGCCAGCCTAAGGGTCCCACAGCATGTTAAGCCATGCCAACCTCTTCTCAGGGAGCCAGCCCCCTTCCTGCATACTGAACAGAGCAACCCTGAGCCTGCCAAAAGGAGAAGCTAGCTCATAGCTGCAGCAGCTCACTCAGCAGGTTTGTTTAGGAAAGCTCATTAACTCATGCATGCTCAGAAGGTGCCCTGGTGTGTGGCATGAGGGATAAAAGCTGAGGCTGCAGGAAGACCAGAGTAGCTTCACCTTACTCCCAGTCAGAGACTGCCTACGTTTATCCAATTGCTGCAAGAGAAAAAGGAAATGAAGTTTCTCCTGCTGGAAGAGACCCACCAGGACACCAGCCACCTCTAGGACACCGCGTGGTCCTCTCCACCCCTGCACCTTCTCAAACACCGCTGTGCTCCCCCCATACTGCACTGCCAGACCCACCTCCACTAACAGACTTACCCCAATTCTCCTCACGAGGGCAGGACTGGAGCCAAAAGGAGCTCCTGGAAGCAGCTGTAAGCTCTCTGAAGGCCAGGAGCCAGCTCCCTCCTGCTCTCCCCATTAATCCTGCCTGTCCTGTACTTGCTTGTCACCCACAAAACCTGGCAAGAGCAGCCTGCACCACCTGCCCTCACCTGTTTGATCTCACTTTTCAGCCTGACGATGCCAGCACGCTCAGGCTTAGTGGCCCCAACAGCCCCCACATCGCAGATGGAGACGGCGGTGGTGAGCGATGAGTCGACCGATCGCACTGGAGGGGAAGAGAGGTCTCGAGTGAGTACCATGGCTCTCAGGACCGATGTCCCTTGTTGCTGCTTGGGCACTGCTACCTCTGCACACCCTTGCCCTCTATCCCAACCAGCACCAGCGACCCACGAGCACAGCACAAAACTGCTTCAATTCAGGCCTGACAAGGTCAAGTGCTGAACTAAGCAAAGCCCAAAGAGCCACAGGGCTTGGGCTCAATCCCCAGAAATTGGCTCGGCACCACCCTGCTGAAGAGCACAGCTTCTTACTGGACCACTGCAGTGCAGAAGCAGCTGTGCTGTACAGGAAGACAGGGACATCCCCCACAGGCAGGAACACATGGAGCTGGCCATGCTCCACACCAGGACCCAGCTCAGCCCAGACACTCTCGCAACTGTGCTGAGGGACTCACCACTCCTTTCAACCCCAAACTCCTTGCCAGAGAGGATGTGGTAGAGAAGGCTCTTCATGTCTGACGGGCTGAGATTCATCAGGTTCTCGGTGGCTTCTCCAGCTGGAGAGAACAGAGTTGGAATGTTGTACCCTGATGTACCCTCCTGGGACATTGCTATCCTGCACCCCATTCTGTTAGCAGGGGAAGCGCTGGTACAGGAGCTCATCCTCCAAGGCCATACACTAACTCCATGTATTGCTTATAACGGGACTCTTCCCTGTGCTCGCCCAATACATGCAGTCTGCAGTGAAGTCAGCTGCCTGTACTGCTGGAGGGCAGCCCCCGCTGCAGACCCCAGCCCCTTCACGCAGGGTCTTGTACTGCTGCTGAGCTGCCTATTTTTAACAGCACTTCTCCTTCCTGGCTGACAAGGACCCAAGCACCCCAGCACCCACCCCAGACAGGGCAATGTCCCCGCTGCACATACCCGAGCAGCGCAGGGAGTGTGCCAGCTCCGTTGCCATCACCTGGATGATGAGCCCAATGCGGATGCGGAACATCTCAGCAAAGAGCGCAGGCTGCGTGCGTATGTACATGGCCAAGTACACCATGATCTCCTGCAGGGGGAGAGGCAGATCACCCCACTGATGCTTGCCAGGGCAGACACCTAGCTGTGGGGTCCCCTGCCACCCTGGCCCCTCACCTGGGTGAGGATGGACACACTGAGGTTCTTCTCGCTAGCTTCATCAATGAGGTGAACGAGCTCCTCATAGGGGATCGGACTGGGGAGGGAACAAACAGCAGAGCAGGTGAAAGGCAGCAGAGCAAGCCCTGCATCCCTCCTGGTTTGTACAGGCCAGAGAGGAAAGATACAGGCTGGGGACAGCCACCCAGAGCCACTCCTGCACACAGACTCCAGAGCAGCAGGCTAGCATCCAGCCCCAGCCCAGCAAGCATGGGGAAGGAGAGGTGCCACACTCACGCGGAGATCGTCTTCTCACGTGGCTCTGGGGGCAGCCCCACCGTCAAGTGCTTCTGGTGAGACAGGAGGTCAGTGCAGGCCTGGGGACAGAAAGAGTCACTCCAGGCATCACCAACAGCATGGGTTTTGGGGCCTCAGCGCAAGGCAGAGAGAGGCAGAGCTGATGAAGCTACAAGTTCACCTGCCCACTCTGCTACCTCCTCCCTGATAGACCTCAGCCCACTAGAGCCCAGCTGCATGGTTGTTACCTCATCCAGAGCTTCCACCTTCTTCTTGAGGATGCCAGAGATGTAGCGGATCAGGGCCCACTGGCGTGTGTCCCCCACCCGCACGTACAGCTCAGTGAGGAGCTCCTTGACGGTGGGGCCAGGCTCGCTATCAAGCCCCGTGTGCCACTCAGGCCCCCTGCAGTAAAGGAGATGCCAGATTATAGCCAAAAATTTGCCCTGCAGCAGCCCCCTGGTATCCCCCAGGCTTTGCAGGTTGGGAAGCATGCACAGCTCTCTCTGCTCAGTGAGGCAGCAGGACTTGGAGCTCATCGTACTTGAGGATGTGGAGCATGTAGAGGATGTCTGCTTGCTCCTGCAGTGTGGGGCAAATGCGCAGCTGGTCCACCAGTGCCTTACAGTCCACATTGCCATCCTTATCACGGGGCAGATTCATCTCTGCATGGAGTGCATGGCTCTGGAGGGAGACCCATGCTCCTGGTTAGCATCACCAGCACCCCACACCAAGTGTGGTCTGGTTATGGAGCCAAGGCCATTCACCCACGGATATTCCCCCTTACCAAACACCTGCATGCCTTCCCCATGCAGCCCTGCAAGGGCCCTCTGGCTCCATATGAAAGGATGGCACTGCTTGGCCAGTCTGGGAGGGACAGGGCTCACCTTGCCATCCACATCATGCTGGTGGGGTGAACTCAGCAACTTGACCGACTGCTGGGACGCCTGGAAGATCTTGCTGGGGACATACATCCCAACATCTACAAGAAAGCCAAGCTTGGCGCAGACACTTCTTGATCCCAACCACCACTGCTGTGCCCCAAACCACCTCACACCTGACACTCTGCTCCAGCAGCAGTCCCTGCAGAAAAGACAGCTGTGGGAGAAGCACCCACTGCCCACCCAGTTAGGGGAACACCATGGGGAGCCGCCATCCCTAATTGTTCAGCAGTTCAGCTGCACAGGCACCAACTCCAAAATACTCCATGGCCAGGATCAACGTGATGGACATAACATGCCTTTGTCCAGGCAAAGGCTGGGCTGCTCTGCAGTCAGTGGCATGCTCCCCTGGGGGCCCCAGCATCGCTGAGCTGCAAAAGCTCCCAAAGCACCCAAGCCTCTCCCCTGGGCTTGACCAAAGGTGCTGAGGGTGCTGGAGTTACTCACTCTGGACATGAAGGTCCTTGGCTTTGGACGCAAGGGATATGAGGTCACGGGTGGTGTGGACAGCAGCCCGAAAGCGGCTCAGCCCTCCCCGCTGGGCAGTGGGAGGGAGGTTAGACTGGGGAACCGTGCGCTGCAGCAGGTGGTCCAGGTACTGAGCAACCTCGTCGTATGTGTCTGCTGGAAGGCGAGGCAGAAGAGGGGGGATTTAGCCACTTTGTGCCAGAGCACCCCCAGACCCTGGAGGGATCCCCAGCTGTGCGCCAGCGACAGCAAAACTTTGCTGGCTGCACAAAGCAACAATATGGGGCTAGTGCCGGCTGCCGGTGGGACAGATGGACAGTGCCAGCAGCCAGGCTCACAAAGCATGGCAGCCGTAGCACCCCTGTTCCCTCACTGCTCCACTGCCTGGGACATTGGCTGCCAGCTGGAGCCAAACTGGTGCTCCCTCTGAGTGCCACCTGGATGAAGGAAGCAACGGGGCTGCAGCATGTGTCTGGTCCAAGCCTGCGCAAGGATAGCAGAGTTTGCTCAAACCCCAGGGTGAAACCCTCGCACTCTGTCCCTCTGGGGAAGACGGGGAGGCACAGCCAGGGGCAGCCTGTCCAAGCAGAGACCATTTAGGAGCACCCCAGCACAGTAAGGGCCTCATCCAAGCAGGATGCCAGCATAGTAGCAAGGCAGAGTGGGTTCTGCAACAGTTATTTTTGATTACAAATTACCAGTTATTTCTAACTAGAAGTTAGAGCAGGAGCTACAGATCCTGGCTTGCTCTTTGCCCAGCCTCCAGCAGCTCCCATTACCACATCAGGAACACCAGAGCCACCACTTGCTAACTGCAGCATGGAGGAGGGTGCTCAGAGGCTATGCTGGCAAATAACAGTGCTGCCCAGCAGTGAGGGGGATGCCCTGGTTAGGCAGATGCCTCATGCCAAGACAATGCAATACAACGCAGGGCTGTCAATGCACTTCCAGAGAGTGGGCCAGGGCAAAGCCTTACTGCTCTCCAGGTGCCAGACAAGCTCTGTGGTGTGTCTGCCCCAGGAGGTGAGCTGCAGACTGCACCTGAGGTCAACAGCACACCATCCCCTTTCCACACCTGGTAGGGATGCCTCATGCCAGTGCCTGAAGGCTCAGCTGTAGGAGTCCCCCAGACACCAGGCTTGAGAACATCATCCTGCCTGGCTGCAGCACCCAAACACAGGAAAAAAGTTAAAATTGAGCATCTTCCAGCAGCCATAGAGAGGCCTGGTAGGCCCTGACTTCCACTGGGGCTGGGGGCAAGGAGACACATTGGAGAAGCCCAAGTGCAGCCTGCAAAGAGATCACAGGTGAAGCAAGAGGAGGGCAAGATGAATAAGTATTCAGAGTCACAGCAGTGCTGACATTGGCTACAGAAGCAGCAGAGGCAGAGCAGACTGATGGGAAGGCTGGGAAGATGACCAGCACTAAGTCACGCAGGAGGAGGATGTAACCAGCCCTGCTTGCAAGGGGAGCGGCAAAACTTGCACCCACCATAGCCTCAGGACAAGGTGGGCCCTTCACACTGATGGGCCAAGGCCTTCTCTCAGGCACCCTATCCACAGCAGCAAGGCCTCAGTTTGGCAGCCACTGGAGCACTCTGCCCAGGGAGGTTCAAAGGCTCTGGGGAAACAACTCAGAGATTGCTTGGGGATGTGGTGGCTCTTTCCCACCATCTCAGGCACTGTACCATCACTTTCTGCATCATCACTTGTGCATCAAAGATCCTCAGCCAAAGATCCTGAGTGGAGGCAGGCTGCCGAGCCTTTGTCTCTTCCCCTTGCTACAGCCTACAAAGGTCGGAACATCTCATTCCAGAATGTCCTCCACGCTCTCCACAACCACCAGCCTCAGCCCCATCTGGCTGAGAAAACCCTCCAGTGAGGGGGCCACAACAGCTGCACCAATTCACCCGGTCCCATCCCCCTAGTCTCACCATGAGCATCACACAGACAAGGTTAATTGATGAAGGGTCAGATGGGAACAAAACGCAATGAAAACCCAAGTGTATGAAGAACACAGTGATGGACACTGGCAGGGAGGTTGGGTGTTACCGGTTTACATGAGAGTTTGGCATTTTCCACACCACAGCAGCAACTGGCCTGTTCCCCCTTACCATCCTCTGCTATCTGCAAGCCATGCAGCCACTCCTCAGCGTCTAGATCCTCAAAGCTGTCAATGCTGAGCTCATAACTCTTGGCAAAGACCTTACCCTCTGGCCCAGGGTCCATAAAGCTGAGGTGTGTTCGGCACGACGTTGTCAGGAACTCCGACAACTTACCCGTCTGGATCCTGGGTGAGAGGAAGGGAGGTCACATAGAGACAAAGGGGAGGCAATATCCTTGGCTTTGCCCCCTGGATCCAGGGCAGGCCGAGATACTGGCCCAGAAGCGCACGTGCCCCAGCGCCTGCTTTAGCTGCCTGCAACTCCTCCAGCCACACGTGGGCATGGAAGGGCCGCCCAAAAGCTATTAGAGGGATCCTGCAGCCATGGGTTTAATGGCATGAAGAGGTATGTCCTCTCTTGCATCTCCTCTGTTGGGATTGTAGCCCCAGGGTGCACTTACAGCCTAGCACACCCCAATGCATCCTCCACAGCTTGTTCCCCAACAGCTGATACTCAGTCCCAGCAGCTACCCTCACAGTCAGGCTCTCAGAGGCCACCAGCCCTCTCCCCTCCTGCACCCCAGGAAGCCGCGCTCACCTTGCACCACCAAAATACCCATCCTGCAGCTTCCGCAGCGTTGCCAGCACCGTGGGGTGCACACTGCTGCCAGTTTCATCTGTTGGGGATGGAGACAAAGGCAGTCAGGCTCTCCCACTCAGACTCCCAGAAGGTAACACAGGGCTAGGTGGTCTGGCATCAGCCAGGCGCTTGCTGTGGGGTGTACAGCCAGGCTGTGGCACCAAGCAGCACCACCCAAAAAGGGAAATTCAGGACTGCGCAGGCTGGATTGCAGCAAAACCAGGCCAAGATGCACTCCAGGCTCCTGGGATTTCACCGTGGGCTGAAGCCAACAGTACCAGACAGCAGCACCCAAACAGCCCCCTGCTCTGTCCCTGGCTTTCACACGAGGCAGTGGAAGGGGTGCTGCTGTCGGCGGCAGAAGACACTACAGCAAAGGGCATGCTCAAGACACTAAAGGGATTTCCAGTACCCTTGAATACAAGGAGAGCCAAAAAGGCCTGAAAGCAGAACAGTGTCCCTTCCCTGCACCAGACTCATGGGGAAGCTGTGAGCTGCTCCAGAGAAGCCAGTTTTGCTCTGTGCCATTATGCAGCACTCTGCTCCTTCTGGTTTGCTGTCTTCCCCTCCCCGTTGCCTAAGCAAGCCTTTAGCAGGTGGTTAGCCTTACTGAAGAGCCAAGATGTAGGAAGAGCCCCAAAAACACTTTTATAGGGGGATTATTTTTTTAGTGTTGTTCCTAAAAGGACTCCCACAAGCCTAGCTGCCCAGAGACTGAATACCTCCATGCTAGCCAACATCCCCTGAGCTGCAGGCATTAGTGCTTGGCAGGCAGCCTTGCTAGCTGCCAGGACAGCTGCCAACTCAGTGTGGCTCCCTTGAGCAGTAAGCTCTTTACAGGATGCCACTGGCTGTTGCAGCCCCACTATGTGCCTGTCACTGAAATGATCCTGCATCTGCCCACCCCCTTCCTCCTGCAGAGGCTGGTTCCCAGGGCTGTTCTAGCCAAACGCCTTGTAAGGCCAGAGGATCTATACCGAGCATGGTGTGGGAGATGGGGAAGGTGATGGTCGGTTGCCCAGTCATCCTCCAGCGGCTGCAGAGGTATGAGAGGTCTGTCCTCAGCATCTCCACAATCATCTTGTTGTCAAGAGCCAGGTAGAACTGCTGCTGGTCTATGAACTGCAAGGACAGCAGGAGACATGAGTGGCCCTTCCCACAGCTACCAGGTGCCTTTGGTGCGACCCATTTCTTCCCACAGGCACTCAGCCAGGCCAGCCACAGAGCACACCCAGGGGAGACGATCCTTTGCACCGAACAGCTCATGCCACCTTACCTGGTATGCACCAGTACAGTCTAGCAAGGGACCCTCAACCCCCAGGGCAGCTACTGGCCACCAACAACTACGAGGAGATAATGCCAGAGCTCAGTAACAGCATCAACCAGGCCCCACAGATCTAGTCCAGGCTGTGTCTATCCCAAGCAAAAAAGCATTTCCCATAGCACCAGGCTTGCAACCCTGCTCATCCCCACACCATGCTGGACAGAGGGATCCCTGTCCTGCCATCAGCCTCTTCCCAGTGTCTTTGTCAGGGTGAGCAAAGAGATTTTCACCCAACACTGATCACCAGAAGGCTGAAACCATCTCCTCCCGGCACGCACACAGCCAGGAACACCAACTCTGCTGCTTCATGCCACAGAGCTGGGGCTGCTCCGCCCTACCAGGCGGTTCAGAGGGTGTTAGGCCACCCCTGAGAATAACCCCTGTGCTCAGCCAGTGGAGAAACCTCCTGCCCAGTTCCAGATTGTGTGACAGTTGGGAATGAGCCTGTGCAATGCCACCCACCTGCGGGGTAAAGGTAAAGATGTTCTTCCTGATTTTGTAGAGCTTGGAGGTTCCAAGGACGCCCATGTGCCGGTAGGGCCGTCCCGTCAGGCACATCTGCTTGTTGCGGCCTAGAGGGGCAGGAAGAGGAGGTTTTAGTGCAAGCCTCCTCAACAAAGGGGGTGCAGCAGCAGAGACAGGTTCCTGTGCTGCAGGTCCTGCTTCTTCGCCAGCAGGAAAAGACTGCTTTGTGGTGGGGGTACTCCAGAACCCTGTGTCAAGCTCGCACAGCTCTAAGGGACAGTGACACTCTGTCCCCCAGCCCTGCCCACAGGCCTAGAGGCACCCCAGGCTCTCCCCAGGGACTCTTGCTCAAACAGGAACATATAGCCCATCCTGAACTCTGCAACATGCCACACCTCTAGGTCTTTCAGGATGTCAGAATCTGGGGCAGGGCCAGGGGTTCCACCCTGCACAGGGCTGGCCCCCCAAAGCTGACAGCTCTCTCAGCGTTCCCATTGCTCCTGGATTACTCCCAGAGCCCAGGATGGCGCAGCAGCAGTGTTGCCCCTTGGCCATGCCAGCCCTGGCAGCTGCCAGGCTGCTCCCCAGCCCCCTTTGTCCAAGCCACACTTGGCCTTCTGGCGGCTTAAATTAGCCAGCACGCACAGCCTATGCTGGATCAGATTTCTCCTCTGGCCCAGGCTGGGTCTCCAGCTCCTGCACAACCAACCCCATGCCCAAGGGGTTGCAGCCTCGGGGAATGAGTGTGCAGAGCTCTGAAGCACACCTTCCCCTCACACTCAGCCCTGCCAACCCTCCAACAGCAGCCATCCTGCCCGAGCTACAGGCTCTATCAGCCAGGGGACCCTTCTCTGGGGTCTGGCTTGCCTCCCACATTGAGATCTGGGTACAGGAGCAAGAGGTGGCTCCTGCCCACACTAGGTCCATCCTATATGGATCAGAGCCTCTGCCTGTCCCTAAGGCAACTGTGAAACTGCAATACCAAAGCTTTACCCCTTTCAGAATCACCCTGAACAGCACTGTTTGCCACCCCAGTTCCTCTTGGCCAGGAGTAGCTTTACCAGGCCCAGGAACGGGTGGCAGAGCCCTGAGCAGTCAGACAGAGAGCAGCAGAACAGGACATCAGCATCTATGAGCAGGGGATGGGACAGACCCTTCTGCAGCCCCTTTGTTGCAGGAGCAGGGAGCCCAGCTCACCCAGCCGGGCATAGATGTGGCTGAGGATGCGAGCAGGCTGCACTCTTATGGGGTAGACATCCGCCACAGTCTCCACGTCAATGTCCTCCTTCCTCAGGACAGCCTTGATCCCCTCCGTCTCTGCCAGGATGCACACTGTGGAGGGAGGAGGACAGGCTCAGTTCAGCAGGGCAACAAGGGTGTGACAGTACTGCCCCTGGCCTTTACAGACACATACAAGGTGGCACATCACAGAGGCAGATGTCTGGGATTCCTTTGGGAACCAGTTCCCACTGCAGAGGTCTGTCTTGCTCCTCCCAACACTCTCTACACCCAAGCCTGCCCTGCTGAGCTGCAGGACAGGACAGTTTTCAGCCTCTCTGCAGAGGAGGCTGTAGCAGGCGATATTTCCCTGGGGCAATGCAAGGTGGAGTGGAAGGACTTGCACCCCCTCTTATACCCACCTTGCCAGGGATGAGATCTGGTTGCACTGGCAGCCACCAAGCAAGCAGAGCCACCCCTGTGAATGCTGCACAGGCAGAGTCCCCAGGCCTGACAAGGCACAGGGGTTTGGGACCAGTCCCTTTCCCTCACCTTGAACCACCACATCAGGCTTGGGGACAGTTGCAAACCGACGGTTGAGGGGATCTATTTCACCGGGAGCTAGAAACCCCTGAGAAAAAAGAAGTATGAGGAAATGAACATTTCATGGGCGGGGTAGAATGAGTGATGCCTACGAACAACCCACCTTTAACAGATCCTGGGGGATGGAGGTGGCAACTTCCCCATGGTAGGTGGCCCAGGTTGGTAGCATTTGCCCTTTCAGAGCTCAGAACCTGGCCCCACAGCCCTCCCCATCACCAGGGGTGACCGTACCTCGGCCATCAGGCAGCCTAGGATGTAGAGGGACTGCCCCCACATGAGCGGCAGCTTGCCCATGGGTATCCTGTCCACAGTGTGGGGGTTCCTGTACTCCTCATCCACCTGGAAGACAAGACAGGAGGTCAGGGAGGGATCCACATATACAGGATGCTGAAGGAAGCATCATCATTGTATTTCGAAGTCCAGCAGTTTAAGGCTTAAAACAAGAGCCTATGAAAGCATTTGCCACAAAGGGTCCAAAACATCTCAGCTACATTCCTCTCCTCTTGTCGTGATTGCACCAGGCACCCGTGTCAGACAACGGATCAGCTGCTCAGACCACATTTGGCTTTCCAACATGGGCCATCACACAGGAACAACTGATGCCCCAAGAGAGCACTGGTATTATGTTCTCAGATGCTGAGAGCATCTCTCCTGTACCACCTGGGTGCCAGGAGGCTGTTGCTTTCAGCCCAGGACCACACAGAAATTGTCACTACTGAATGAGAGCTCAGAATAGCCTCCTCAGCCCAGGTCTGTGTGTCCTGAGCTCTCAGAGGACTTGGAATCCAGGCCAGCAGACTGTCAGCAGAGCATCCTTGTGTAAGGGGGCAAGAAACGCTTTGAGGAAAAAAAAGCAGTTTATTTGTCCAACATGGTTTTGTAACAGCTCCAAGCCACACTTTTTTTCACATGGGGTTTCCATGCACTACATGTACTGCTTTACTAATGACTTCAGTTAATAAGCAGTTAAAACCTAATTTTCTGGTAATAAGACATTCCCGCTCTCACCATAGCTCAGGACCACTCACCTTATCTGATGGAACGCTGTACAGCTCTGGCACCAGGCGCACGCCATTCTTCCCCTTGATGAGAACCCCCTCAAGGGCTTCCCGGTACTCTTGCACCTGAGGAGAGAGGAGAGGGGATCTGCTCCAGGTCATGGCTCCCTGCACCCTTCCCGCACATGCCTCCCTTGCCAGACACCTCTTTCCACCAGCCCAACAGGTCTGCTCCCCTTACCTGCTCCATGTTTCCGCTGAAAATCCCATCAATGATCAAGTATGCCCAGAAGAGAGGCCACTCACACTCAATGTTCTCAAACAGCTTCAGCTCAGCAGGTTCGTAATAGAGGCGGTTGGGGTCCTGCAGGGAGGGCGTGACAGCAAGGCAGGTGGTGGGTGGCAGGATCCCCTCAAACTGACAGGGCTCCTACTCTCCCCAAGATCCCAGCCTCAAATGCTCTCCCCCAGTCCTCCTCTGCACTGATGCCGAAGGGACTCACCCTTCCTGGGCAGAGGGAGCCTACCCAGTCCCCAGTAAAGCAGGCCAGAGCCTTGTACAACAGCACAACATACCCCTTGCTTCACTGGGGACACCTGCATCCCCTTCACTTTGCCTGCCCTGCCCCAGCCCCTCAGTGCCTGCCTCCTTCAGCATCACCAGGCTGGCCCAGCTAGATGCAAGGGCTTGGGCTGGTCACGCAGGGCCAGAGAGCAGGGTCCCTCTAGCCATTTGGTGTGACTGTGAGCCTGAAACAAGGGAAGTGGTCAGGACAGAGAGCTGCATTCACCAAATCCTCTCACCCCAGATGTGTGTGGTATAGTGCCCCAAGAAACCTATGCTTGACCCTCCCTGTCAACTGTTTTAACCCTGTTTGCTACAGAGAAAGGAGAGATTTGGCCTTAGCAGACAGTCAGACAGAGAGGACAGCAGGGACAGAGAGGACAGGTTTTCTACTGTGCTTGCACGCTGGCCACAAGCTCCCAAGCCTCCATTGGACTTCAGCCAGCTGCAGTGCTTCTGCAGGTAATGCTGCCCTTCCCATGGTTCACAGCTCCCCAGAAGTAATCCACAGCTATGCACACAGCCAAAGCTCGTGCATGCTGGGAAAGTTGGATTGGAGATGATGCTGCTTTTACCTGGCTCTAGAGGGATGCACACACTGCTTATTATGGTCAGGTGTGAAGAGGTGCAGCAGAGGATAAGCATTTAGAGGCACTCATGCCCAAGGGAGCCCTACCAGGTTATGGGCCTAACAGCCAGTGACAATTTAAGAGCCTCCAAATAGCATTTCCTGGTTCTGTGGTTATCAAATGCGACTGCTGCTTATAAAATTTTCCTGTTTTCACTCCCCAAAACAGCAGCAGAAAGTCTCCACTCACTCCACTGAGAGGCAAGTCTGGTAGTACACAAGCTGCCTGCTGTCCCAGGAGAGGCAGAGGCAGCTTTGTGACCTCCAGTGCTGCTGCAGAGCCAAGGCTGTCAAGGAAGAGCACTGCACAGGCCTCCAGCCCCTCGCTCAGGGCTTGTGAGGCCCTGGGAGAGCTGGGAAAAGAGCCTACCTCAGCAGGGCTCTCACAGAGGGCAGTGGTCCTGTCTTCCCCCAGCCTGAGAGATAGACAACACCACCAGATTCCAACATGCAGAGGCAGAGCCAGCCTCTGCTCATCTGCTATGGGCATGGGTGGAATGTACCACCTCTGCAATGGGCTCTAGTGTTTTGGGAAGCCTTGCCCAGACCCATGACACTGCCTAGGGCTGCTCAGGGCTCTCATCTTCCCAGTACTCCCCACCACAGCCTTTGTGTTGCACCTGGCAGGGCTGCAAACACAACCCAGGGTGGCTGCTGCTTGGCACTCAAGTTCCGGCAGGTGGCAGGGCTGGGGACGCTTACCTCTTTGGGAGTCCTGTAACCATCCCGGAGGAAGCGGCAGCAGCCATAGCGTCCCTGGAAGGCAGGAAAAGAGATGCTGAGCAGAAGGCACAGCATGAGATACCTTGTACCTTCAATGCAGAAGCATGTGGAGGTCTCCTCCAACCAAATACCTCCTCACTCGCTCACCTAGTGCTCAGGCACCACCATCACAGCCTAGGGCCACAGCACACAGGACTGTCTCTTTGTACACCCCTGGCACAAGTCACAGAGACTGGAAGAGGACATCCCCAGCACCCCCGCCCCCGAGCATGTTTTGGGGGAGAAAAGGGCTACAACAGTTTGGACTACAGCTGTCTCCTGGGAAAGGTGAGACAAGGGCAGAGCTGCTCACCTGCAGCTTTGTGATAATCTCTTGCTTGGTGATCTCCACCAGTTCACTGTCCTCCACAGCGAATGCCGGGTAGGAGATGACAGAGAGCACACTGGCATCCACCTCCTTTGATGAAGAGGCCCTGGGTAGCATCGAGTGGAGGATGGACTGGGCGAAGGGGAAGAAGGGGTGGTTAGGTTGCCAGGCCAGGCATCGTTCACACCACAACCCCAGCAGATCACAGTCATCTTGCAATGATGTAAAGCCCTCACATGTCTCACCTGGCAGTGCTGCACCTCGTCCGACAGCACCCGTATCACCGACTGTGGGCCTCCCTTTGCTCCAAAGAGATCCAGCTCATCCAGTGCCTCCAGGGCAGCCTGCAAGCAGGATGAGACCCAAAGCAGCAAGTCCTCCACCACACTGCTCATCTGGAAGAGCTCTCACCCAGTGCCAATCCCTCTGTGTAACGCACTGCCCAAATTTAAACAAATTTAAGCCCTGCTGTGGCTGCAGAGCACTCCGGTCAGAATGCGGCCACATCTCCAAAGTCACAGGTAGCCAGACATCAACAGGGCCCTGGACATTTCTATCACATACCCCAATTAATTTCTCACTCCCAGTTGAGGCAAAACTCAGGCAAGAGAGGCACAGTTTTATCCCAACACACAAGGAGAAAGATTTTCCTCCCCAGGAACCTATCACTGCAAGGAGTGTTGAGCTTCAATAGTTCAACATGCCCAGCCTTCCTTGTAAAAAAACCAGCACGGGGCCACCAGTGCTACCCAGCACCTGCCCAGCACCTCTCCCTGGCTCACCTTGGCCATGCCAACGGAGCTAGCATTCAACTCGGTGATGCCCTGGTTCGTCTTGTCCCCTCGCTCCCATATCCCGAAGTCCTGTGCAGAGGCAGCGGCATGTTGGAGCAGGCAGCGGTTTGCAGCACACCCAGAAAGCCTTCAAATCCCACCTCCCAGCAGGCACCATGGGAGTCTGTCCAATGGGAAGAGGAGGGACCCACAGCTGCCCTTGGACGCCAGCCCACCACCTGCACCCCTGGGGCATGCTCCCCTTCCCCAGCACAGGCTACCCACCGCAGTTTTGTAGGCTGCTTCGATATAGAACACGAGGTTCTGGATAAAGTTGACTTCATCCAGGCTGTGAATTATATGGAGGCCTGTAGCAGGGAAACGAATTCACATCAGTCGGTCCAAGCCACAGGCATCCCTAGGAAGGGGCTGCATTAACCCAGGCCAGACCCCTCCTCACTGCACACCTGCCCCACGGGACCCACATTGTGGCTGGCTCCCTTCCACACTCCCACCCCCTACCTGAAGCACCTCTGGGGCTTCAGGCAAACAGGGGCACTTAAAGAGATTAGCATTGAGGGGCCCAAATCCACCTCAGGTGCTGTGAGCATAAAAAAACAGGGAGGTCACAGAGGCCATTACAGGAGCTTGGCACCCAGGAAGCTGCACCTAAACTCAGAACGTGGAGGGCCCTGGAAATCAGTATGCTCAAAGCTGAAATGGCATCCCTCAACAGCATCACCTGAGGCCGTCATTTGTGCCAGCATGAGCAGGTAGAGGGAGGTAGCATCCATCTGTAGGTGACCCCACTCGTGGTCCCCCACAACGGTGGCACAGGTGTGGGTGTTGTACTTGGCATGCAGGCAGTCCCTGGTGCTCCGGCTGTACTTGAACGCCTCCACCTTGTCCACCTTGAGAAGGGCAAGGAGATGCAGGGCTTCATCAAACCCTGTCTCCAGAGAGGTCTGGCAGCCCCAGAGCCAAGGGTGCCCTGTGCAGTCAGCCTAGCACATGGAGCTATGCCTGGCAGGGCAGAAATCCTACAGCCCCTGGGCTGAGACCCTCCACAAACAAGGCAGTGAGTGCAGGCTTATGTACCACCCTAGCGCAGGGCTGCAGCCATGGAGGGCTCACAGCCACAGCTACATCGTGTGGATGGAAAAGGGTCACCCCAAATGCCCTCAGGAAGAAGAGCTGTGGAGTCCCAGTGCCAGCCAGGCCACAAGACAGGGAGCAGCTGGCAAAGGCTCCACTGGCCACCAGCCTGCAGCACTGGGACTTCTATCGCAGCAGGGACATATGCCAAGTCAGAGCTTATTTCAAGACTTGCTGGAAGGGGGCCTTCCCTCTGCTCATCAGGGAAGGCTGGGGAGAGCCAGCACAGCTGGGACCAACAGTCTCTGTAGGAAAGCTAGGCTTTGAGGAGACCACTTATCTCTTAGAGGCGCTCCCCAGCCCCTACCTGTCTCATCATGCACTGGAGCAGCCCCCGCATCAGCTTCACCACGCTCTGCAGGAACAAGGAAAACAGCCTCATTAATCCCCATGCAGCCAGAAGAAGCCCTGACTCAGGATCAGCTGGCCGCTGACCTTTGCAGGGCTCCGGCATCTGTAACTGGAGCCCCTGCTCACATTTCCATGGTCCCTGCTCCCTAGCCAATAGCAAGATTTCTTGGCCTCCCAGCAAGGCTGAGCCACTGTACAGGGGGGAGGAAGGGCATGGCTGCAGGAAGCAGCTCCCCAGCCCTTGGGAGAAGGGTGCATCCCTAGATCACCCCAGCGCCAGAGGGCTGGACCCTCTGCCCAGGCTCCAGCGTGCTCTGGGAAGAGCAGGCTCTGACATCCCTCCCTATTGCCCCCCACACCTGGGCACAGCCCTGTCCCTGTCTTCACTGCACAGACTCACATGGCCTTTCAGCCCCAGGGCTAGGCTGTGCCAAAAGAAAACCAACTGGGAGGTGAACAGCCGGCTCCCCAGTATCACCGGCCAGGCTAGGACAGCTGGTGCGGGGGCTCCCTCCCCGCCAGCTCCCTCCTACCTGCTCCAGCTCATAGGCCTTGGCCTTGTCCTCGTCACGGTCGGCGTTCTTGCGATAGGCCAGGCCCAGCCCCCAGACGGCCAGGATGCTGTAGACGTTGTCCCGGACCCAGGCATCCTGGTGGTCGGCGCTGGCGGGGAGCAAGCCCGTCACTGCGTCCTGCGGAGAGGGGGCACACCGAGGGGCCGCGGCCCCCCTTCCCACTTAACTCCGCCTGACCGGCTTCCTGCAGGGTCAGGCGGGGCGCCCCGAGGCCCACGGCGAGGCGCATTCCTGCCCACCCCCCCGCGCCGGCAGGCCCCGCACCTGGTGCCGGAGGATGGTCTGCTGCACCAGGCGCCCGTAGCCGTCCAGACGCACGCCCGAGTTGCTCCGGCTGCGCATAACGGCGGTAGCGGGACCGGGCTGACGCCGCGGGCACAGGAACTGAGCGGGCCAGCCCGCCCCGCCTCGGGTCCTGGCAGCGCCCCCGCCCCCCCCGCCCCGCCCCGCCCCGCCGCCCGCTTGCTGCTGCCCGCAGCGCTGCCCGAGCACCGCGGCACCTCTGGAGCGGCCTCCTCGCCGGCGCTGCCCCGCGCTCCCCGGCGGCGGCGGTCCCGAACCGCGGGGCGCTCACTACCGAGCGGGCAGGACCCGCCAGCAGCGCGGGGCGGCGGGGTGGGGGCAGGGAGGCGCTCCCTGCCGGGCGGAGGCCGCACAGCGCTGCGGGCGGACACGGCCATGCGAGCGGGTGCACGGGAGGACGCACGTATCGGTGTGCACCAACGGACGGACAGACGGACACACGTACCGCTGTAGGATTGTACAGATGGACACTTGTGCCAGTATGTGCATACGGACGCGCGTGTCGGTGTGAGTGCACGGACAGACACGCACATACATATGGGCAGAGTCATGGACGTGTGCATGGGTGAATGGACAGGTTTGCACGCACACACGCATGCACGCACCTAGTTGCATGGCACGCGTGCACGGGCAGACCCATGTGTGCACACGCACATCCATGCACACACGTGTGTACACACCTGTGCATACATATTCTTGCACTTCCATGTGTACACAGCACGCACACACGTGGCACATACAGGCACACACGCGTATACACGTAGAGACAGGAGTACATGCACCTGCACACATATGTACATCCACATGTGTACACGCATATACATATCCACATATACACCCACATGTACATCTATACATGCATAGACATACATACACACAAGAACGCACATGTACTTCCCTTGCACATACATAATCATATTAATGCCTACACACAGGTATGCATCACATAAGCACAGGCATATGTATGTATACATATACATGTATAGGCGCAGGCAGACACATGTACATACGCACAAACACTCCCACAAACACACAGGTGCACCAGAAGCGTGAGGGCATGGTGGGCTCCTGGGGACCCCAGCACCCCTTGCCCTGGGGACCCATCTGGGCAGGTGGGGGCTAAGCAGGGGCTGTGGTGGACTCAGCACCCATCAGGTGAGAAGCAGAAGCCCATGGGTGCTACATGCCACCCTGTGCCACCATAGGGCACACACGGCCTTGGCATGGGTGTAACCTGTCTTCACACGGGGGCAGGGGCAGGAAGCTGCCAGACACAGCCAGGGGGGCAGCAGGTTTATTGCCTGCAGAGAGCATCCAGAGCAGCTGAGCTGTGGTGTTCCCCGGGGGGTTGGGGACACAGTCCTTCCCCAGCCCAACCCCACAGCACACACAGCTGCCGATGAGTCCTGTCCCCGCGGCGAGCACACAGCGCACCCTGGTTTCTGGTCGGCCCAGTGCAGGGTGGGCTTTCCTTGGGTTGCAGGTGGCTGTCAGCACTCATACTGTGGTGGGGCACAGCGTCCGGCCCTGTGGGGCAGAGCAGCCATGAGCGCTGTGCCAGGGTCCCTGGAGGGGGGCACCCCCAGGCTAGGGGCACCCAGGGTAAGGGGCAAAGCTGGGATCTGCCAGGTCTTGACCACAGGGCGGGGTGCCTAGGCTGGGGGCACTGGGTCTGGGGAACACTGGGACTGGGGTGCACGGGAAATCCCTGGGATGAGGGCAGTGGGGAGTGGCGTAGGGGTAGGGGGTCCCAGGGTAGAGAACTCCCAAAGCTGAGGAGGCTGGTGGGGTTGGGGTATATGGGGGCAGTCGCAAGGCTGGAGACACTGTGAGGATATGTGTGGGGTCCTAGGGATACAGGCTAGGCTAGGGGGTGATGCGGGGGATGGCAGGGGTCCCTGCTCACCTGCAGGCCCTGGTGACGCACTCAAGGCTGTGCCGGCAGTGGGCACCCAAGGGTCTGCTGCCCACCATCCTCCAGAAAGGTGTCATGCGGGGCAGCCGGGGGGCTGTGTGCCACCCCACCCCCCAGGGCTCCTGCAGCACCCAGAGAGGCGTATGGGGCAGGGAGTGGGGTGCCGAGCCCCCTGGTCCCAAGTTCCTGCCCGCCATGCCTGGACCCACCTGGAGGGAGCTGGGGAGAAGCAAGAGGAGGGAGAGGAGCAGCACCAGGCTGGTGGCGGTACCCAGGGGGGCAGGGGGGGCCCCACTGGCCCTGCCACCTCGGCTGGTGCCCGCAGCAACGAGAGCTGAGACTGCCATGGTGCCGCCGACTCCGGCTGTCTGGTGCCTCCACTGGGCACTGTTCCTCCCCGGTCATGGCCCTGCACAAATATTTGAATGGCCCCGGGGTGGCAGGACAGCCCCTTGTCACCCCCCACCCCCACCCCAGCTGGGGGCTGCCAGCACATCTGCAGGGCTTCCACAGGGCACCCACAAGGCACCCAGTGCCTAGGCATCATGGTCTGCCTCCAGCCACAGCCCCGTCAGAGTTCCCTGGGAGGCAGCTGCGCTCCATAGCTGGGTAAACTCCACACCCAGTGCCCCCATGCCATGCCCGGCCCAGATTTGCCCCAACACTGCTAAGGCATGTGGGGCAGGTCATCCCCTCCCTGCCCGGTGTCACCCCAGAGGATGGGGCACGCGAGATGGCAGTGCCGGGTCTGGGATAGGCAGCAATAGGGGTAGTGAATGGGGACCCAGTGGAGACAAAGCAAAGCCCCAACAGGTGATTTGGGGTAGGAGAAGGGCTGGGAGTGGGGCAGGAAGTGGCAGAGATGCACTGGCTGGTCTGGGGGAGAGAGGGGAGCCCGTCCAGCCCCAAGCGCAGGGCAGCAGCCCCACAGGCAAGACCCCTGTCAGAGTGCAGGATGGGGGCATGTCCCTAAAGTTAGGGCTTCTGATGGTCCCCGCAGGGCTGGTGCGAATGGGGTGCGAGGCTGTGCCCAAAGGATTTGCACAGCTGTGGGACCCACAGGAAAAGCCACCTCCTGAGGTGCCCAAGGGCACTGAGATGGGGGCCCTGCATCCTCCACCCAGCTCTGCTCTGGCAACCCTGGTGCTGACGCCGGCATGCTGCCAAGGGTCAGACAGGGACAGCAGCTCTTTCCCTGAACTGTTGCTCCTCCATCCCTTTGGCAGCACCATCCCTGCCACCAGAGCAGATGAGATCACACTGTTGAGGCAGCCCCTTGGCACCTGGGGGTACCCTTGGAAGTGGGGGGTCCAGCCCAACAGGGACGAGACCCCACTGGCACCATGCATATGAGGACACAGGACTGGCACAGACAAAGCCCAGTGCCCATCCATCTCTGGGCCCCCAGCGGGTCTGAGGAGTGCCCGTGGCAGGCTGGGGTGCAGGTCCCTGCCAGGAGAGCACTAGGCACTGGCATCCAGTGGTGCCCAGGGCTGGGAGTGTGCCCAGCTCCCATGCCTTTCATCATCGCTTGCCTGGATGAGTCAACACTGCACGCTTAATGATTGACAAGAGAAAAATCTTCCCCCTGAGGTCAGGCCTGTGAGCTTCCAAAAAAGCAGAAGACATTCCCCTCCCCACAGCCTCCTGGCTGGAGGTGGCCAGGATGCAGCCAACTGGGGACAAGGGACAGGGGAGGAACCTGGGGCTCTGCAGCTTCTCACTTTGTCAGACTAGGGGAGAAACTTTGGAGCTGGTGGCTAGGGGAGGGACGAGGGCTGGCACTACCCTACCCCACAGCAAACGCCCACAAGAGGGAAGAAGTGCTGAAACATCCCCTTGGAGCTCGGGGCTGGAGGCAAAGCGAGAGACGAAATCCTGGCAAAAGCCGTGAGCTGAGGATGCAGAGGCTCTACTCAGCTGGCAGGTGGCAGTGCCACCAAGCACTGGGAACAAGGATTATAGCTGCCACCCATGCCTGGCTGCTCAAAAAGGAACTTTGCCCCAGCTTTGCAAACTCAGGGCATCATGCTCAGGAACAGGCAGGTTTGCCTGCAGACACCTTCCCAAAATAACCCTGGCAGCCAAATGCCTTGGCCATGGAGACAGACAGCCCAGGGAGACCCAGCTCATTGGTCCCCCAGGGGCTGCCCCATATAGAAGGATCTGGGGGATCTCTTGCCCCCAGCTCCACCCAGGCAGCTGCCTGCAGCCACATCTAGTCCCCCCTGTCCCAGGGCAGGTCTGCACTCCAGGGGAGCCTCTTCTCCCAGCTCCTGCTTGAACCAGCTGGGATTTACCCCCTGCACACAGCAGGGAACAGCAACCCCCCCACTCCAGTGCAAGAACAAGGGTGTCTGCACAGTGACACAGTCTATACCAGCCTGTCCTGGGGGCACCTGGTACACCCCAGGGACAAAGCAAGAACAAGCCAAGATGGTCTTTAGCAAAATCCATCCATTTATTTATTTACACAGTCAGCAATAAATAGAGGAAAGCCAGGCGGCAGGGGTGCTGGGAATGAGACTGACCCCTCCGGGAACAGGGACAGACCAGGACCCCAGCAGAGCCCAAGCCCCATGGGACAGCAAGGGCGTGAAAAGGCAGAGGGACACCACAACAGGGGTCCAACCCTGGGATAGGGTGAGACCTGAACCCTGCTAGAGGGCAAGCCAAAGAGGTGAAGGACAGGGGTGGCAGAGGAAGCAGTGGGCAGAGCCCAGCACTGACTGGCCCCTGGTACTGGGAGCAGAGCTGGCAGCTCAGGTCCCTCCAGTTTTCGTAGCCTCTCAGAGCAGAACTGCAGGGGACGAGAGGGGCTTCCCCCCCAGCCCAATTCCCAGCCCAGTGAGATGCTGCCACAGCTGGGACTAGACAGGATGGGGGGCACATGAGCCAGGAAGGAATCCCATGGGCAGGGTTGCACCAGATACTGACAGCACCAGCTTGGTGCCAAGCACAGGGACACACAGACTGCTTGCCCTCCCTGCCCTGGCTCCACCAGGAGGCCCCAGCCACCTCCTAAGAGCTTCATGCTGCAGTCCAGGGATGCAGCTCTTCTCTGGGAGCATTGGGCCAAGCCCTCCTGCTCCCCAAAAACAGGTGGCAGCCTAGGGTCTGCAGAAAGGACAGATGCCACAGGGCAACCACCCCAGCCCAGGCTTCTGCCTTTAAAAACCCACAATTTACATAAAACTGCCATTGTAAAACCTTCCCAGAGTAGTGCTGTGTGGGGAGGGGGGACAAACCTGCCCCAGGCAGAGCAAGACAAACACTAAAGTCCAGATCCAGCAGGGACAGGCAGAGCCTGGGGTGATGTGCCAGGGCAGCAGGTGTTACCGGCAGGTGCAGGACTCTGCGATCATGTTCTCATACTCCTTGTAGAGGATGCCGCCATCACGCTCAATCATGAGGACACTGATGGGGCTGTAGCGGTACGGGACACAGGAGGGCCGGGGCACATTGGCATCCACCAGCTGATGGACAAGACTCTGCACAACGGCATGGTTAGGTGCATGATAGTCGTAGCGGAGCAGGCGGGGACAGGCACCCTTACAGTAGCGTGGGTTGTAGCGGTGGGGAGCAATGATCCAGTGGTCCCAGCCCAGCTGGGCAAAGCTGACAGGGAAGGGGCGCAGGGAACAGTCACTCTTCTCCCTTCCCTGCTCCCGCAGGTAGCCAGGCAGGTCATGGGCCAGCATCCCTGTGTCACGCCGGTGCCGGTGGGGCTCTGCTGCTGGAGGTGCGAGCCCAGTCTGGGTGTCATTGAGGTAGAGGAGGAGGAAGGGGTGGCTGGGGGTCACTGGGGCATCGCGGCCCCCCACCCGGCTGGCACGCACACAGACATGCCGCAGCGACAGGCTTCCCACACTTCCATTCCCCAGCGCCAGGTAAGGGGTTACATCTGCTTCGGCCCAGCCATGGCGGGGGCGGGTAGCAGGGCTGAGCAATGCCCCAGGTGCCTCGCCAGTGGCCGCCAGCTCCAGGGCACAGAGGAGGCGACCGCGGGCCAGTGGCAGACTGGGCAGGTAGACCACAGTGGCTTGGAGGAGGTGCTCGACCTCAGGCTGGCCCTCCAGGTGGTAGGTAAGGGGCTGCATGTACCAGCGACCTGTGGGGAAGCAGCAGTCAGTGTCCCCCTGGCACAGCACAGCAGGCACTACGCCAGCACAGCCTACTCCCAGGGCACTGCTGCAGCCTCACATGGTGCAGTGGTGCCTGTGGCACCATCACATTCAAAGCCCATAACAGCCAGGTACCCCAGCACAGCCAGGAGCCTCAGCAAACAGCAGCCATGTGCCATGGCTCACTGGTGGGGTGAAGGGCAAAGAGTGGCCGGGACAATTCACACCCTCTGCACTGACACCACTGGCCTGGCACAGCATCGGGCAGGATAGCAAAGGAAGAGGCACGCAGGGTCAGTGATGCCTTCGCCCACCTCACCCCTGGGGCAGGGAGAGACTGGGCCCCCTGCCAAGGGGGACCCCGCAGCCAAGAGCAGCCCCACAGGGCACAGGACATGCCAGCCCTGTCTGGAACTCTGTAAGGAAGGGGAAGGAGGCAGGGAGAGACCCCCCAGGGTTCAAGCCCACCCTGCCAGCTCCACTAAGCTCCCTCACTGCCTGCCTGCTCCTTACCTGCCCAGGGCTGACCTCCATGGGAACTGGCCCGGACCAAGCGAACAGTGTTGGTGACAAGGCTGCGGCCATGGCGGGGTCGGCCTTCGCTGTCAGCAGCGCGCCGGTACAGGTTCAGCATGTAGCGCAGAGGCTGCCCACTTGCTGGCCCTGCTTGCCAGCCCCGGCTGCCTGGTGCCCGCACTTGCAGGGCCTGCAGGAGTGGCAGGGGGGGGAAAGCAGGCAGGGAGCCAGGGGATGGCAGGGACTGGTTTGCAGCCCAGGACAGGGGCACAGCAAGAAGGAGGAGGAGGCTGGTGAAGGGATGGAGCAAAGCCATGATAGGTGGGGGGGGGTGAGCAGGGTGAGCAGGGCAAGGTGGGGCTGGCCTGCAGCAGGATTAGGGGGAGCCTGCAGTCATGCTTCTCTCTTCTGGAGAAGCAGAGCTGGTCACAGGCACCAGCAAAAGGAGACCCTAGGGTGCTGATAGCTGCTATCAAACCAGGACAACCATGCCAGCTGCTTTAGCTTGGCACAGGAACAGAAAGGGGGTCAAGGGAGGGGGGGGGGAGGGGGCTCTGTATGCAAAAAAGGGTGCAAATTCCAGACTAAAACCCAGACCAGGGTCAAAGCCAGCCAGACAGGTGCCTGGCTATAGGGGCTGTAAAGGTGCCGGGGTGGAGAGGGGAGTGAAGTGGGGTGGGTGGGGAAGATCAGCTCTATCAGCCCACCTGCTCCTAGCCAGCCTCCTCCTGCAGAGTGGGCAGTCCTGGCCCCCAGGGTCCATTTTAAAGGCATGGCCCCAATCAGGATTTAAAGGGCTAGGAGCTCCCTGCATCCCAGGGGAGGGGGGCTGGAGCCTGGTGGGGTGCTTTGCTGCGGTGAGAGCCCCTCCACCACCCACCCACCCCATGCTGACTTTCCGGCAACAGGCTCGGCACCATTGTGCCCATTGCTGCAAGCTGGTAAGCACTGCTCAGAGCAGGTACAGAGCCTGGGGTCTGCTCCCAGGCCAGGCACAGCCAAGCTGCCCAATGCCTCACTTGCCCCAGCTGAGAGCTGGGCATCAAGCCCAGGGACCATGACGCTGAGGCACATGGGTGGGCAGAGTGACCTGGAGCCCAGCGGCACTGAACATGGCCAGCTCAGCTGGTGGTACCCACACTGTGGGCATCACCATGCCCACAGCTTTGCCAGGCTTGGTCACCCCAGCTCTGAGGTCTTTCTGGCAGTGCCTGCCCATGGCTGAGGAGTTGAGAGGGTGATGCCACCTCCTCACTGGCACGGGTCATTTGACACATTGCTCTTACAGGGGCGTTGTCTCCCAGCCCTGGTGCCGCTCTGTGGCTCTGCGATGCTCGCCTGAGGCAGGCTCTGTGAGTGCACCACAGAGCAGGGCGAAGGCAGCCACGGCCTGTGCCCCCAACAGAGCACCTGGGGGTTGTGTTGGCGCCTGCCTTGCCCCGGCTGCTGCCCACCCTTCCCGGTTCCGGCCGGGCACAGTGGTAATGGCTGGGAGGGCCATGTGGGGGGAATGTGGTGCTTAATGTGGTGCGGGGCCACGTGACGAGCCAGGGCGCTGAGCCCTCATGCCTGTCCAGGCAGGGCAGCCCTGGTTATTCATTTGGGAAAGGGCACAGGGGCAGCCAAGCCCAGTGGAGGCTGGGAAAAGTCCGAGCATGGCAAGAGCCATCCATGAGTGGGCGCATGGCAAGTGGGGCAGCAAGGCCACTGGGGAGAGCAGGAGAGTTGGGCCGGGCGTGGACATGTTGAGTCTGTGCAAGGTGGGCCTTGCACTGCTGCTGGGTGGGGTCCAGTGCCACAAACAGTCCGGGGACTGCCCCATGCCCATGCCCTGGGACCCCTACAGCGCAAGGACAGGGCACATGTACTGAGCTGCCTGCAGCTGGCCTGGGCAGGGCACAGGTAGGGTTCAAGGCATGTACTGGTGGACCGGGGCTGCCAAGAAGAACTTGAGGGACCATTGCTGCGCTGGGGCTGAGTAACCCTGGGGATAGCTCATTAGCCTGCCACAGCAAGCCCACCCTCCCAGGCCATGGTACTATGCCCACCCAGCCCACAGGCAGGCAGAGGCCTCAGGCACTGCTGGCAGGGCAGAGCTTTCCAGGCCGGCTGTGCAGTCTGGGAAGGAGATGAGTAAGAGACAGGGCCCCGGGTGGGAAGGGGAGGAGCAGGACTCCCGGCTCCCCTGGGAACCGGTGCCGATCCACTCCCACCACCCCCAGCTGCCACCCGCCGCCTCCTTCCCCTGCCTCAGTTTCCCCAAAGAGGCACAGCTGCTGCTCCTGGACCTGGTGCAGGAAAGGTGGAGGTGAAGCACGGCCATACTGCCATGCATGCCCTGGGGTGCCTGGCTGGACAGGGTGGGGGCTGGAACAGGCAGGCTAGACAGGAGCCAGCAGCTCCTGCTCACCCGCAGGCAGCAGGGCTCAGGGCGCCAGTGTGATTGCAGGGGTGGGGTGCCATGGGGAGCCTCTGCCTCAGGGACCTGTGGTGGGTGCTGCATCACCCCACTGCCACCCAAGCAGGCAACCCCTCGCACCTGCATAAGCGCTGCCAAACTGCCAGCCATGCTGCACCACTGTGCCGGTCTGAGCTGTGCCTAGCTGAGCTGTGCCTGGCTGATCTGTGCTGAGCTAGCCCTAATGGTTCTGGTCCGTGGTGGCACCATACTGTGCTGGGCCAAACCAGGTTGTGCTGTGCTGAACCATGCTGGGCCAAGCCATGCTGGGTCAGCCAACCCATGCTGGCCCCCTTGCCACCCAATGCTGAGCTGAGCCCAATTGTGCTGGGCTGAGCTGGGCTGTGCCACGCTGAACTGAACTGTGCCAGCCCTCCATGTCATGCCATGCTGGGCTGAGCCAGACTGAGTCAAACCATGCTGGCTAGGCCATGCCAAGCTGAGACTAGCAGTTCAGCGCAGGTCCCCGGGCTGAGCTGTGCTGTGCCAAGCTAAGCTGAGCTGAATAGGACGGTCCTGTGCTGAGCCATGCCATGAGCTGAGCCGTGCTAAGCTGTGCCATGAGCTGTGCTGAGCCATGCCATGCTGTGCTGAGCTGAGCTGTGGCTATGGCTGTGCTGAACTGGGCTGAGCCATTGCCATGCCAAGCCAAGCTGTGCCATGCCAAGCCAAGCTGTGCTAAGCTGTGCTGTGCCCATCCGAGCTGAGCCATGCCAAGGTGAGCCGTACCATGCCGTGCCTAGTCGAGCCAAAGCAAGCCGTGCCAAACTGAGCGGTGCCGTGCCGTGCCGAGCCGATCGCTGCCGTCCCCCTGCGCCTCATTGGCGGCGGCGGAGCGGCCCCGGTGCCGGCCCGGCCCCGCCCCACCGCTTGGCTCCGTGCCGCTCAGCCCGGGCGGGCGGGGGGTGTCATTTCCTCCGCGGTGCGGGGCCGGCCCGGGCCGGGTCAGGATGGAGCGGTAGCGGCCATGGAGCGGGCCGAGGGCCGGCCCGGCGCCCCCCCCCAGTACGTGCATGTGCAGCTGCAGGGGGGCGCGCCCTGGGGCTTCACGCTGCGCGGCGGGCTGGAGCACGGCGAGCCCCTCATCGTCTCCAAGGTAGGCGCCGCCGGACGCGGTCCCGCGCGGGCTCCGCGACATCCCCCCACGAGGGGCCTCCGGCCCGTGGCGGGGCGCGGGAGGAGGGGGACACCTGGTGCGCAACGGCGCTGGGTGTGCGGGGAGCCCCGGCCGTGGGGTCGCCTGTCCCGGCGCGGCGCGGCCGTGGCGGTCACCCGCACCCATGCCCCCCCGCGACCCGCCACCCCAAGCCGCGGAGCAGAGTGGGAAAGGGGACCGTGGGGGCCGAGGGGGCGGAGGGACAGCCCAGGCCCGGCGGCAGGAAGAAATTCCTCCGGCACATCCGTTGGGCTGGCGGCGGGGGTGGCTCCACTCCGTCCCCCTCGCGTCCCCCCCGGTCCCGTCCCACGGGGCACAGTGGAGGGGGGGCAGTCTCCCTTCATGTGCCCACTTGTGAGTTCCGCGCCCACGGGCAGCCCCGGGTCCGGACTCTGCGGGGACGTTGGAGGCCACTGTTGGGGGAACCGGAGTCCGCCCCGTTCCGTCCCGTCCCACCGAAACGCTTGGGCAGGGCCGTGCCCGGGACAGCGGGCTGGTGTCGGGGTGCGGTGCGGCGCGTGGCCCGGCCGCCCGGGACCCTTCCGCAGCCGGGAGCGGGGAGAGAGAGGGTGGGGCCCCAAGGCCGCGACGTCCGGCCACGCAGGGGTCACCGATTCCCGTGGCCCCGCCGGGATACCGCTCTCCTGGGAAACCCGCTGGGAGCCGGGCAGCAGGCGGGGGCGCCCCAGCAGCCCATCCCGCGGCGGAGCCCGGCCGAGCCCCTGTCACCGGGCGATTTGGCTGCCTGCCCGCCTGGTGCCACCGTCCTGCCGGGGCCAGGGCGCTGGCGGGCCGGGCTGTACTGCGGCCCCGGGGCTGCTTCCCTGCCCCGAGCCTGGCTGGCTGTCCCCCCGGGGCCCTCCACGCCCTGCGCCGGGACGCGGGCAGCGTGGTCTGGCTGGGGGAGCTGGAAAAGTGGCTCCTGTCCCTGCCCTGCGCCCTGGGGAGGCATCGCTGGCGAGCGGGAGCCGGGGCCCTATCGGGGTCCAGGCGGGCTGCTTCCCGCCCCCCGACTCGCTGCCGGGCTTCTGGGCCTCAGGGTGGTGGGTCCCAGTGGGTCTGCCGGCTGCTGGAGGAGGGCATAGCGGGGCCAGGGGACGTTCCCCACCGCTGCTGAGAATGGGGAGGGTTCCTTGCGAGCCGGGGGGGACCGGCTCCCGCGCTTCTCTGGCCGGGCCGCCGCCGTCGCGTGTGCTCTGCAGACAAAGGGGGCTTGTTCAGCGCTCTGTGCATTCAGAGGAGGGTCTCCGGGGGCGCCCACTCCGCTGCCACGGCTGGTCGAGGTGTGTGTGTGTGCCGGCCCATGCAGAGAGGGGGGCAGGCCATGTCTGCGGTGTAGGGGGCCCCAGACCCTGCGCCAGAAAGGGGAAGGGGGTCCCAGTGCTCGGTGAGACAGTTTGGCCTCTGAGCTCGCCCTGGGTGGGATCCCTTCCTGTGGGAGAGTGCCACAGTTGGGCTGGCATGGGCTCTGTGGGACTGCTGAGTGCGCCCCTAGCACAGGGCCCCCTGGGCACGTTGGAGACAAGGATGGAGGTTGGTTTGGTCACTGCCATGGCTGTGACTTAGACTAAGACAAGTCTTTCTTGGGGGAGGGAGATATTCCTGTGAGCCAGCTTGGTGCCCACTATTAGGGCCCAGAGTGAACACCAGGGGTGGTGTTGGGGAAGTGCCTGGGGCTGGCCCAGCCGGGCAGGGCAGCAGGCAGTGGGGTTTGGCTGCCAGCGCTGAGTTCACTGGTGACGAAGGCAGAACAAGGGGCTGTTTGTGCCAGATTTAGCTCCTAGTGAGTGATGCCAGGGCTGAGCTGTGTCTGTTCTGGTGCATGTGGTGGCCCAGATGTGGGGGCAGCCCCAGTGGTGTACTGCACCAGGGATGGGGACCCGTCCCCACTGACTGAGCTCCATGGCTGTGGCAGGCAAAACAGGGTGGGCATGTGGCTGAGCAGAGGACTGGGGTGAAGGTACAGCCTGCCCTGCCTGCCTGCTCTGCCAGAGCTGCCTGTGGTGGGCAGCAGTGTGGCAGGAGTTAAACCCAGGAGCTCTAGTGAGTGCATGGTGGGGCTGGAGCCCTTGCAGGCATCTGGGGCCAGGAAGGCAGCCCCACGGAGGACTCCTGGTGGGGAGGGCAGCCTGCCTGCACAGGCAGGTGAATTGGGCTGCAGCCTGGCTGGGCACGGCATTGCAATCCCCAGGTCCCTGACAAAATGGCAGAGCTGGGGTGTGCTGGATACGGCTGTGCCTGGAAGAGCCATGGGGCAGTGCTGGGCTGGGCAGGAAGCCTGGCTGCCCCTGCCTGGCTCCCCAGGTGCCATGTTGCCCACGAGCAGGGGAAGGCCCCCTGAGCCCTGCCTGGCACCAGGGCTGGGAGGGGGTGCCTGGGGACACGTGCATGGTGGTTGGCCTCCTGGGGAGCCATGGGTGCCCCCCGGGCACTGGGGCCTGGCTGTCACCCAGGCTGGGCTGCAGAGATGGTGCTGCAGGCAGAGCTTGTTTCTCTGCTCGGCTGGGGGCGGCAGGGCAGGGTGGGTGCAGGAGCCCTGGCACAGGGCCAGGCCAGCTCTGCCTGTCCCACTGCAGGTGACTGTAGGATCCAGCCAGGTCAGGCTCCACATTCAGGCTGGGCATGGGGGCATGGGGCACCCCAGGTCCTGTCCCATATGCCTGCGTGCCCTGTGCCACTGCCACCATGCAACCCAGCAGCCGGGCTCGCTTGCCAGCCCTGTGGCTTGAGGGGCTGGGCATGCTGATCTCTGGCTGTCAGGAGTGGCAGGATAGGCAGAAATGAGTGCCAGCACTGGGTGCTCTGCCTGCCCCGACTGGGCACTGCCCATCCTAGGGCTGCCCATGCTGCTGGGGCAGAGGGGATGGGCTGGGACCCCTCCATGCCGGCAGCGCTATGGCTCTGTGTACTCCAAGCTGTGGCGGTACGGGGTACCAGGCTCAGTTTGGCCGTGAGTGCCAGGATGGGGTAGGCATGTGCCAGGGCTAGGCACAGCTTGGTGCTTCCCCTGCTGTTGGTTCCCCTGAGCACACATGGTGTGATGGAATCCTTCGGTCATCAGAATAACCACGGGTGCCCAGGCAGGGCCGACATGGGCCGGGAGCAGTGGCGGAGGACTGGCATTCGTGCCGGACAAAGGGCCCTTGTGTTGCCTGCGCCTGCGGGGGAATCTGCTGGGATGGGACATTTTTCTTCTCCCCCCCTTCCTGATGCCCTTTTATTGCTCAGAAATTCATGTGACTGGGGCAGGGGGGGAGCCCAGCTCCACAGATCCCTCTGCAGTGCCCAGGGCACAGGCACCACCTTTCTGAAGCCTCTTTCTCCCCTGGCACCCGGTAGCAGTGGCACACCCCCTGAGGTGTTCTGGGGGGCCGTGCCCACCCTGACGCCCCTCTCTGTCACCCAGGTGGAGGACGGGGGCAAGGCTGCGCTCTCCTGCCAGCTGCAGCCAGGTGACGAGCTGGTGAACATCAGTGGGACGCCACTGTATGGGTCCCGTCAGGAGGCCCTGATCCTCATCAAAGGCTCCTACCGCACCCTGAAGATGATCGTCCGCAGGTTGGCAGCATGGCGGGGGGGCGGCTGGGGGAGTGGTGGCGCCAAGGCCAGGAGGGCATCATCTGCCTGGGGGACTGGTGGGAGCCTGGCGGTGTCCCTGTCTCCAGCCTGGAGGTGCCCCGTGCTGGGACAGGATGGGGGACAGCCCCACCATGGCTGTCAGCACTCCGTGGTGAGTGGGGGTTCGCCAGTCCGGTGTGCTGCCAGCAGAGCTGGGGCGGTGTGGCAGGCTCACCAACCCCTTGCTGGGCGGTATCCTCAAGTGTGGCCGCTCCTCTCCCTTCCTGCCTGCTTGCTGCCTGCCTGGGAAAGGAAGGAGAGGCAGGGCGGGGCCCTGCAGTGCACTCCCCCCCCATCCACTCCTCGGCTGCATCTCAACTGGGCTCCAGCTCCAGCAGCACCCAGAGGCTGGGGCAGCACAGGGCACTGCCCACGGGGCAGGGGGTGCCACTGGACTGTGCCGGGGCTCAGCATCATCCATGGTGAGTTTGGGGACTCTGGGGGAGGAGGGACCCCTGTGCTGACCCCACAGCTCCCTCCCTCCCTGCCCACCCAGAGGATGTTGGAGCGGCACCGGCCATTTGGGGGGTACAGGACTTGGCATCTGCCCACATGTCTGTGTGGTAGCACTGGACATCACTGCCTGTATGCGCTGGGGGGACTGGAGACTCCCATGGCTGCCTGGCACAAGGGGTGGGACAGGGCCTGGCACAGGACCCCTCCCTGGGGACATGATGTGGCCTGCGCTTGCTGCAGATGCCGAAGGACCGAGGAACAAGGCGGGAAGGTCAGGCTTGCAGTGGGGACACAGATATGGCCCCAGGGTCCCTTGGTGTGCCTGCAAAGCCAGTCCAGTTCCGGTAGGGACCCTCGCTCTGCTAGGGTGTTGCCTGCGGGCTGTGCTCGGAGCATGTCCTTGGTCCCCTGTTGATGCTGGCAGTGGGGACTCTGCAGGAAGGGGAGCCCCTGCAGTGGGGGGGAACCGTGGGATCCCCCTGTCCTGTGTCGGGTGCTGGCAGGGCTGGACCCTCCTCGCCGCCATCCCCCTCAAGCGGGTGCTGGCCTGGGGGGGGACAGGAAGCCCCGTAGGAAGTGACTTCAGCCCCGGTTCCTCAGCCCGGCTTCCTCCCCATTCTTGTCCTCTCCTGCTGTTGCTCTTGGCAGGAGGAGTGTGCCGGTCCTCCGGCCCCATTCCTGGCACGTGGCCAAGCTCACCGAAAGCCGCCCCGACGCCCCCGCCATGCACTGCCCCACTGACGCCTTCAGCCTCTCTTGGCCCTCAGGGTGTGATGTCAGGTGAGAACCCTGACCCACCCCCAGGGGGACCCAGGGGACTGTGCAAGGGGAGGGGGCAGACGGGGCACCTGCTTGGGTCGGGGCAAGGTGGGTGTGGGGTGGGTGTTCGCTTGCTTGCCCCATGCTGCTGTTAGGCATGCCCCTGTGTCTTGCTGCCACGCTGCCCTTTCCCCTGCCTGTTTACTCTCCGGCTCCCGGCAGGAAGGGGTGGTGGCTCTGCCAGAGCCGGCCAGGAGCTGCTGAGTCCCACTGCCCCCCCTGCCAGAGCAGGCATGTCCTGAGTGGCCATAACCACGCATGCCCTGTGTCCCTTTGCCTTCTTCCCCCGCCAGCTCCAGGGCAGCCTTGGTGCTGCCCCCAAACCCAGGTGTAAAGGGCAAGTTGGGGCTGTGCCAGCCTGTGGCCCCCATCCCAGGGGGTGTGTGTGGTGGTGGGGTGTTGGCTTCCTGGGTTCTCGTGTCCATTGGCGGGGCTGGCGGGGAGCTGGGTGGGGGCACAGCAGGCACCCCTAATGCCGGCGTGGGGCCGGGTGGCAGCGAGCTGTCCATGCAGTGGAACCCGCTGTCCCGGCACTGCAGCACCGACCGGAGCAGCTCCATCGGGAGCATGGAGAGCCTGGACCAGCCTGGCCAGGCCTACTATGAAGGGGACCCCTCACCCGTTGACCAGGGCGTGTACCACAGCAAGCGGGACTCTGCCTACAGCTCCTTCTCTGCCAGCTCCATCGCCTCTGACTGTGCCCTCTCCCTCCGCCCTGAGGAGGCTGCCTCCGTCGACTCTGGCCTCCAAGGCCCCTGCAAGGTCCCTGACGGGCGCTACCTGACCACAGGGGCTGAGCCGCCTGCCAGCCGGCACTCCGAGGCCTGGCGGGCGCCTGTGCCCCCCCAGCCACCCGTCAGGAGGGACAGCCTGCGGGCCGCCCCAGCTGGTGGAGGGGACAGGCGCCGGGCATCGGTGTCAGTGGACATGCTGCACGCCAAGGGCCGGTGGATCTCCGACACCTTTCTCTGCCAGCGGGACAGGGAGGTGGAGGCAGCGGGTGGGAGGACACCAGCGCCATACTCCACGAAGGACCGTCTCTCTGCCGAGCAGTATTACATGCTGAGCTCCCATCCGGACGAGTGCCCAGCTGAGCCGCTCCTGGGGAATAGTGCAGAGCCTGGTGACCGGCTATACCTGGATGGTGGTGTGCACAGAGTGCCTGATGCTGCAGTGGCGGGTGACAACCTGCTGCTCTCGCCGCTCAAGGGCCATGCACCGCACCGGCACAGTGCTCCTGAGCAGCTGCTGGCCTCCCAGCTCTGCTCCCTCCAGGTGGGCACTGGCAGTGGGCGAGCCTCACCAGCCCCCGATGGGCACCGCTGGACCCTTTCCCCGTTGCACCCTGAGGGCAGCCGGCCGGGGGCCACAGGGGCTGTGCAGGACACCCCGCTCTGCCCAGAGCCATGCCGCCGCCTGCCATCCTGCCGCTGCTGCCCTGAGCCTCAGCGAGCCTGTGGGCAGGACGGGAGGGGTGCCAGCCCAGTGTGTGGCACCGAGGGGCCGGCAGAGGAGGAGAGCCGACCAGGGGGCCGGCGGGCTGGGGGTCCTCCCCACCGCTCTGCTCAGATGCGCCGCCGCAGCGACCGCTTTGCCACCAGCCTGCGCAACGAGATTCAGCGGCGCAAGGCCCAGCTGCAGAAGAGCCGGGGTCCTGGTGCCCCACCACCTGGCGAGGAGCCGGTGGAGGAGGCAGACGAGTCTCCTGAGGGCAACATGCTGGCAGAGGGACCCCACGCCCCTGCTGAGCATCTCAGCCCCATGCTGAGTGAGGATGGCAGGAACCCTGGCCACCTGGGGGCCCAGGGCATCCCCACTCCTGACCCGCTGCCAGTCCCCAAAGGGCCCGCATCCCCCGAGCGGGTGGTGCCGATGGGGCGGGGCCGCTGGCGCTGGTCCCCGGAGCGCAAGCTGCAGCGACAGTGTTCACCCAACCCTGGTGAGCTGGAGGGCTATGGCCAGGGGCCAATGGCCCCCAGCTCCCCACCACGGGGTAGCGACGAGGCCGTCCTCCTACCCTTTGCTGACCGCCGCCGGTTCTTCGAGGAGAGCAGCCGGCCAGCGCCGCCTCGGCAGGGCAAGCCGCCAGCAGGTGACCCTGGTACCTTCCAGCCCCCTGGCCCTGAGCGCCGGGACGCCCGCCACCTCTCCGTGGACCAGCCCTACGGCTCCCCCTCGCCTGGCCACCCTGGCTCTGCCAGCCCCTACACGGAGCGCTGCCGGGAGCAGCCCCCCTGCTACAAGCCCCTGGGGAGGCCGGTGGAGCTGGAGTACATGCGGGGCTTCTCCTACCCCTGTGGGGGTCCCCTACGCCCTGAGCCCTGCCACTACTGTGGGGGGGACCTGTGCCCCCCGCCGCTGCCCCGTGGCCATGCCTGCCGATGCCACCCCAAGCCCTGGGCACGCTGCCCTGACTGCTGCTGCCCGGCCCCCCACCCCGGGCGGGACGAGAGTGACGCCTGGCCCCCCCGAAGAGCTTTCACCCCGGTGAGTGAGCCTCCTGGGACTGTGCTGGGGAGCAGCACTGGCACCACCCTGTGCCCTGGAGCGTGACCTGGGATTGGGGTGGGGGTTCTGTGCCCACAGGGGGCCCTGCAGAGCCCCTACATGCCTACTGTGCCTGGATGGGGATGGGTCAGGGTGTGTTGGGGAGCATGGGTGCTGGGGACAGCACCCCGGTTTCACACTCCCTCTCCTTCCCCCATGCAGGAATTTCCCCTGGATGAGTGGGAGCCACCAGCGATAACCAGGAAAGCCGGCCAGTCCATCAGGTGAGCCTGCGTTGGGTGACCCATGGGCCAGTGGTAGTGCCAATGGGGTGCCAGGACGTGCATGCCACACTCGGAGGGGACCTCTGCCGGTGAGGCGTGGGGACTGCTGTGATTTTGGTTGGTGATGTACAAAGTGCCTCCCTTAACACCCCGGCCATAGCCGTGCTGTGCCCTGCAAAGCAGGGGCACGTGCCACCTTCGGTAAGCAGGGCCTGGGTGTGTGAGGTGGTGCCCATGTGGGGCTGGGTCCCTCCTTACCCATCCCCAAGGGGCTGGGGGTGTCTCCGGGAAGCTGTGCGCAGTGTGGGGGCACTGGGAGAGCCTGGGCTTCCCCTGCCAGCGGGGCTGGGAGACTCCAGCTGGGGAAACTGAGGCAGGGGTGGGCATGAGCTGCTGGGGGGGTGACTATCTGGGGGGTATGGGTGCCCCCTTCTCTCCCCAGTGAGCTCTCCCGCTACCAAATGGGCTTCCCAAGGCTTGGCCCCTTCCGCCCCTGCTTTGAGAGTGCTGAGCCAGATTGGCCGCCCTGCTACCGGGCCACGTCCACACATGACCTTTCATGGGATGGTGACTGCCTGGCTCACTCCCCTGAGAGCCCCCCGGACCCCTTGCACCGCCCGCTGCGGGGCAGAGCATTCTCCGAGAGCCACCTCAACCTAGAGCCTGCCAGCCCCCGGGGCCGTGACCGGAAGGACATTCTCCGTGCCAAGCTGGACCCCCCCTGGCATCCCCAAAAAGAAGGGCCCTCCACCTCCCCGCCCACCTCCCCCCAACTGGGAGAAGTACAGGCAGCGACGGATGTCCCAGCACCTGCCAGGTGGTTCTGGGCACAGCTCTGCCTTCACAGCTGCCCCAGTGCCAAGCCGCAGCATTGCTGAGGCTGTGCGTGAACGGTCCCAGAGCCTCACCGGGGAGCACGGGGGCCGGTCCCGGGTGCATGCCGCTCACCCCCCCGCCCCACTGGGCTCCTGGCCCCGACCCGAGCCTCCTGGATCACTCTGCAGGACGCCTGAGCCCGATGCTGGCAGCACAGAGATTTGCAGGCAAGTGCTGCTGCGGCGTGGGGTGGGAGAGGGGCTGCAGGCACAGCCTGGGCATGGGGTGGCTTTTGGGGCTGCGTGGCCCTTTGAACCGTGCTTCAGAGCATCCTAATACACCTCTTGGGGCAGGCTGCGGGGTTTTCTCAGGGTGGGGGGGTGTCCCTGACCTCTTTCCCTGGGGTGGGCGTAGCCCTGCGTGTCCCCATCCCCCATGGGTGGGCAGGGGAGCTGATGTGGGTGCCCCTGGGCGGGTGTCAGCAGGACAGCAGGGACCAGGCAGGAGTGGCCGAAGGCAAAGCACCCCTGGGAGATGGTGGAGCAGCCCCAAAGGCTTGGCCGGAACCAGGAGCGGGGCTGGGCTGGTCTCCGCGGGGTGAGTGAGTGCTCCCTGCCCCTGCGTGGTGGCTCCGGCCCCACCACCCGGGAGGCAACCAAGCCCAGCGTCAGAGCAGCGGAGGAGGCAAGCTGCCAGGGAGGCCGGCCCCAGCCCCACCCCCGCATGGACTCGGAAGAGCTGCTGTGGGATGTGGTGGGCAGGGACCGCTCCATGGCCAGCATCCTGGCCCCCTCGGCCCCCCTTGTCACCGCCACCGAGGTGGTGGGTGAGCTGCTGGTGGCAGGGGAGCGGCAGGCCTGGCGGGAGCGTTTCCAGCAGGACTGGCGCCTGGAGGCCCTGGCGCAGGACAGGTAGGGCTGGCGTGGCACCGGGCACCATGCCGAGGACAGGCTGCATGCTGCCACCTGCAGCACTGAGCCCCTGTCCCCGCAGGCAGGGCTTTGAGCCCATCTCACCGCCTCCCGGGAGCACTACCAGCTCCACCGCCTACCCCGCGTATTACGGTGTGGCAGCAGGCACGGCTGAGCCTCTTGGTAAGGTGAAGGAGCTGCCAGAGGTGGTGGAGGGGAGCTCAGAGGATGAGGAGGAAGAGGTGGACCGCGAGCTGGTGGAGAAGAAGGTAAAGTGGGCATGGCTGGGGACAATGCCCTTGGGGTTCCCCACTGGCCATCACCAGGTGCTTGCAGGGACACGGGGCATTGCCAGATGCTCATGGGGACCAGGGCATCATTGGTTGCTCATGGTAACTAGGGGCATTGCTGGATGTTCCCGGGAACCAGGAACATCGCTGGGTGCTCACAGGGGTCAGGGGTGTTGCTGGATGCTCACTGGGGCTGGGACATTGCCAGGATGCCCACAAGAACTAGGGCCATTGTTGGGTGCTTTGGGGGCCTGGGAGTGTCACCATGGGGTGCTTATGGGGACCAGGGGCATCACCAGATTACTGGGTGGTTGCGGGGACTGAGGGCATCACTGAGTGCTCATGGGAAGTGGGAGCATTGCCGTATGCTCATGCCAGATGCTCGCAGGGACTGGGGGCGTTGTCAGTAGCTCATGGGAACCAGGAGCATTGCCAGATGGTTGTGGTCTGTGGGGCCCAGTGCAGCGTGGCACACCTGGACCCATGGCCAGTCCCCCAGTGCCAACAGGGGGTGGCCCCAGTCAGCCCTGACCCCTTCCTTCTGGCAGCTGCAGCTGATTGAGAGCCTGAGCCGCAAGCTGGCCGTTCTGCAGGAGGCACAGCGGGGGTTGCAGGAGGACATCAGTGCCAATGGGGCGCTGGGTGAGGATGTGGCTGCCCGCCTGCAAACCCTGTGCACCCCAGGAGAGTTTGAGAAGTACCGCCTCTTTGTGGGTGACCTGGACAAGGTGGTCAACCTCCTGCTCTCCCTCTCGGGGAGACTGGCCCGGGTGGAGACTGCCTTGGGCCGCTTGGGGCCCCATGCCCCCGCTGAGGACAAGGTGAGCATGGGGCAGGGGGGCACCCACAGGGTGGTGGGGTGTGGGAACCCCACCAATACTGCCCATCTTGTCTGCAGGTGGCCCTGCGGGAGAAGCAGCGGCTGCTGGTGGCACAGCTGGAAGATGCCAAGGAGCTGAAGGAGCACGTGGGGCGGCGGGAGGAGGCAGTGGGTGCCATGGTGGCACGATACCTGCCTGCTGAGCACCTCCAGGACTACCAGCACTTCATCAAGATGAAGTCAGCCCTCATCGCTGAGCAGCGGGAGCTGGAGGAGAAGATCAAGCTGGGCCAGGAGCAGCTCCTCTGCCTGCGTGAGAGCCTTGGCCAGGCCCCCAAGGACTGCTAGCCCCCTGCCCAGCATCCCCTGGGACCCTGGCTGTGGCCCCAGCTTGCTGCCAAAGCCGATCCAACCCCTTGGGTCTCTCCCTGCATCCGTCCGACTGTGCAGCCCCTGACTTTTATTTATTTTTCCAGTTTACTGAGCAGGGGAGGGGATGCCAGTCCAGGTGCTGGGGGCGGGGCTGTGCCACAGACCTGCCCTGGGCTCTAGAGCCACCCAGCACCCTGCGGCCCAGCAGGACCAGATGGATAGATCCTGCCCCCCTGCCCCCCTGATGAGTCTTTCTGTGCCTGTGGAGGTCCCTCCATGTCCTGGACACCGGTGCCTGTCCTGCAGGTGGTGCTGCACTACATGCCTTAAACAACCCCCCCTCAGCTGCCCCAGGGCATCCTCACACAGTGCCTGGAAGGGTTAAACCATCCTCACTCTCCATCATGTCTGTTTGTCCAGCTCTGTCCATCTGTCCAGTGGGAGCTGGAGGAATTTCACCCCCAGCATCCTCTTCCTCTCCATTGTGTCTGAAACAATGGCCCTGGCCAGCGGGTCCTTAACCCATTCCCTGCTGTCCTGAGGCACTGCAGGGGGCCAAGGTGGGTGCTGTGCACCCCTCGCCCAGGGGACACTTTGGTGGGTGCCCCTGGGATGGTGCTTTGCCAGTGGATGGGGTGCTGGGAGCAGTAGACCCCGGGCTGCCAGTACCCACTGCCACCAGTGCTGTGGGCACGGGGATCACCCGGCGTCATCCAGGCCTTGCTTTCAGCCTCTGTTGTGGCACCAGGAGGGATTAATAGAGGGGAAAAAAAACCAGGATGAAATGAATGGGTCACCTGTCCCCCTTCTCTGTGCTGCAGCAGCCCTAAGTAGCACTTAACCTCACTGTGGGTCACCTTGCTGCCCCGCTGCTGTCCATCTGCCCACAGGACAGGCAGGTGCCTCAATGCTGATTTTGCACAGGGGTTTCATGCAACTGACAGCAGCTTGGGGCCGGGGGTGAGGGTGGGGAGCGTTTTGGGGAGGCAGGGTGGGCCCCAGCCCCTTTGGGACTGGCCACAGCCAGGCAGCCGAGCCCCAGGGTGCAGGTAGTGCCTGTGCCTGCCCACTTAGCACTCCAGCAGCCCCCTGCATGGCTGCTCCCCTGCCCCCCCCCGCCCCCAGCTGGTTGAACACTACACCCCACCCCCCTAGTCCTACCCTGGGATGGTGCCTGGCAGGACTGGGGGCCCCTGCATTCCCCCTGTCGTGGCTGCCCCCATTCCTGCCTGGGGACACTGCTAGGACCAAAGGCTGCACCAATTAGGAGCTGGGGACATGCTGCTCTCAGGGGGGCTGGCAGCCCTCAGCAGGTCTCTGCACCAGGGGTGTGTGCTAGTGCCTGTGCCTTGCCATGTGTAGTTGTGCCTCTCTCACACTAAAGGAGCAGCAGCTGCTGCACAACTATCCAAGTCCTGTGTCTTGTGTGGTTTGTCCCTGCGTCCTCAGCCAGTGGCACTGGGGCTGGCAGGTGCCTGCTGTGGTGAGGTGGGGGGATGCTCCAGCTGGGGTGAGGCAAGCCCTGGCAAGCTTTTGGGACCTACATGCCCCCATGGCACTGCAGGCACCTGGGATGCAGCCACGGGCAGGGGGCTCCTCAGCACCCAGTGCCACCAGGCTGTGTCTGGGCAGGGGGCAATGCCTGGACCCCTTCCCAGGGGCACATGGAGGGGGCACAGTTCTTGGGTAATGGGTGTAGTGGTGTACCCAGTATTCGCAGCCACAGCATCAGCACTGCTGGAACGATTGGGGTGGCACCAGGGAAGGGGTGACCCGGTGGGTGTGGCAGTGCCCAGGGGGTAGTACGGTGCTGCTGAGCTGGCTATGGGGTGCCCTGGTTCACCCGAGCACAGCAGGGTGGCATGGGCGGGGTGGCATGGCAGCTGTCCCCTTGCTGGCCAAATGCCCTCCCCAGGGCCCCTGCGTGCCAGCCGGGCACCATGGAGCGGTGCCCGGCATCCCCTCCCCATGCCAGGGCAGGGCGGGCCCCTGCCCACGCCTGGCAGCCCGGGCCGGGCTGGGGGAGTCGCGGTGCAAGGGCAGCGTTGGCCGCTGGATGGCACCAGCACAGGCGTGTGAGCACACGCACACGGGGGTGGACGCGTGCGCACGCACACGCGTGTGGGTGCATCAGTGCAGGTGTATGTGTGAGCACATGCATGTGTGGGTGGGCACGGGCGCACATTGGTGGGCACATACACGTGTCAGAGCATATGCACGTGCACGTTGGCACAGAAACACAGCAGGGTGCTTGTGCGCCCATGCATGTGCAGATGACATGTGTACAGGCATCTGTGAATGCATGAGAGCACACAACAGGTTAAATGCATGCACGCACCTGGGCGCATGTAGATAAATGGCTGAAAACATGCTGAGTGTGAGCATGTGGCTGCATGGGGGCACACAGGCACATGGATGTCAGTACACACAGCTGAACACATGCACACACAGGTAGAATGCATGCACGTGCATGTAAGCACACATGCACACACACTTGAGTACATGCCATGTGTGCTCACACACATGGACAGGGAGGAGCACAGCCCCATGCCGGGGAGCACAAGTGCAAGTGGTGAGCGACTACACTTGTGGGTGAACATGTCCACGTATGTGTGATGTGCACTTGTGAATGCATGCACACATGTGTGTGCGCAAGCAGGTAAGCAAATGCACAGGCAGCTTAAGAGCACATGAGTGAATGTGTGCACGTGTGGGTGAGTGTGTGTACCTGTGTGTGGGCAGGGCTGCTTGTGCAAGCCCATGTGTACAGATAACTGCAGGCACATGGGGTGGTGGATGGATGCATGCACATGTCTATGCCCTGTGACCTGTTCGAGACCTGCTTGCCCCTCCATGCAGCTCCCACTGCTGCCAGGCAGGATCATGGACCCAGGGCATGGGCGGCACGGCTGGACTGCTAAGTACCGGAGCCTTCAGCACTTGTGCTGGATGTGGCTGTGAGATGGGGGAGTCATGGGGATCCCTGTGTGGGACCCCACGGGAGCTGCAGACCAGCTGGGCTGTGCATTGTAGCATGCAGAGCTCCTGGGTCTCCCAGAGGTGCAGACAGAACCCAGACACACTGGGGTAGCCCCTGGGCCTGCTGTATGTTTCCCCATCACTATACATCTTTCCATTTTACAGATCCCCAGTCCATCCCCCTGTATCCTGCACCCCTGGTTCTAAGGGACCAGGAGCTGGGGGAGGATGAGAAAGTGGTGGGTAGTGATGCATCAATGAGAGCCAAGCCCTGCTCTCCCTGAACCACTGCCCCAAATAGGGAGTCCTGAAACGTGGACGTCCAAACCCTGCAGCAGCAGCACCCCCTGCCCCCTGCTTATTACAGGCTGAAGGGCACAGCCATGCACAAGGTGGGGGACAAGGAGCCCCAGGCCCCTGGGCGTAGCCCATCAGGTGGGTGGGCTAAGGTTTGGGGGGATGTTGGACTCTTGTCTCAGCCTGGCTGGCTGCCAGCATGGGGGTCCCAGAGCAGCAGTGGGTGAGGGCTGAGCACCGGGGCCACAGCACCCCATGCTGCTGGGCTGGGGCCCTGTGCACACTGCAGGGTGAAAAGTGGGGCCAGACTCTCTCTCCCTCCCAGTGGTGTGTTTGGGGGCACATCCCCATGTGTGCACATGTGTGCGAGCTCCATATGCACGCTCCAAGTCATGTTCCTATATTAATAGACCTTTGTGGGCTGTTTGCATGCATGTGCGCCATAGAATGGTTTGGATTGGGAGGGACCTTTGAAGACCACCTAGTCCAATCCCCCGGCTATGGGCAGGGACAGCTTTTACTAGATAATGTTGCTCAAAGCCCTGTCCACCCTGACCTTGAACACTTCCAGGGCTAGGTCATCCACAGCTTCTCTGGGCAACCTGCTCCAGTGCCTTACCACTCTCATTGAAAGTAATTTTTTCCTACGTCCAACCTAAACCTACCCTCGTTCAGTTTAAAATTTTTTCCCCTTGTCTTGTTCCTACAGGTGCTGGTAAAAAGTCTCTCTCTGTCTTTCTTAGTAACACCCCTTACTCAGTGAAAGTCTGCAGTAAGGTCTCCCCATGGAGCCTCCTCTTCTCCAGGCTGAACAACCCCAACTCTCTCAGCCTTTCTTCATAGCAGAGGGGTTCCAGCCCTTGGACCATCTTTGTGGCCTCCTCTGGACCTGCTCCAACAGGTCTGTGTCCTCCCTGTGCTGGGGACGCCAAAGCTGGACGCAGGGCTCCAGGGGGTCTCACCAGAGCAGAGTAGAAAGTCAGAATCCCCTCTCTCCACCTGCTGGCCATGCTGCGAGTAATGGACCCGCTTCTGGCTTTCTGGGCTGTGAGTGCGTGTTGCCGACTCATATAGTTTGTGTGCATGTGCGAGCGTGTGTACAAGTGTGTGGAAGCATCAGTGCGTGTGCTCACCCATGCCTGCGCATGCCCACGCATATGTGGCCATATGCACATATAGTTGCATGGAGGTGGTGCATGTGCTTGCCCACGCCTGAAGTGAGCATGCTGAGGCACGCATGGGCGTGTGCACACATATGTGCATGGCCACAGCGTGCCTGATCGCCCATGCTATGCGTATGCATGCCCTTGCCCGTGTGGGTGGTGCACACGTGTGTGCATGGCAGCAGTGCATGTGCACGCCCATGCTGGGGGTGTGCCCGCCCGTGCCCGCGTGGGCGGTGCACATGTATGATCACGGCAGCAGTGCATGTGCTTTCTCATGCCCATGCATGCGCCCGCCTGTGCCCGCGTGGGCGATGCACACGTATGTGCACGGCACCGGTGCGGGTGCTCGCCTATGCCCGCGCGGGTGCCCGCCCGTGCCCGCGTGCTCGGGGCCGTGCGTGGGCCGCCCGTGCCGCCGCGCGCGGTGCGCAGCAGCGCCCGCCGCGCCGGAGCAGGCCAGGGCTTGCGGCGCAGGGGCAGGGCCGGGGCTGCCTGCAGAGGCACATCCCGGCGGGATCGCGCTGCGGGGCCGGGGGGGCTGCGGGGCGGCGGGCGGGGGCCGGAGGAAGAGCGACCTTGCACAAGCGGCGGCGGCGGCTCGGGGTGTGCAAGGTGTGTGCGCGGGGGGGGGGGGGGGGGGGGGGGGGGCTGCTCTGCCTCCCCCCTCACGGCCGTGCTGCGGGATGCTCGGCGGAGACCCGGCACCCGGCAGCCCTGAGGTTGGAAGGGGGGAGTGCGAGGCCCGCAGCGAGTGGGTGGCCGACCCGTGGGGGGTACACGGGACGGCAGCGCTGCGGTGCCCTCGCTCCCCCACCCCTCCGCCCCGGCCCGAAACGCTTGTTGCTGCGCGGGGAGACGGCACCACGTTTGCCGGTAGCCGCGAGGGGGGCGGTGGAGTCGGCCCGCGGGAGCCGCGTGGGGCTGGGTACGGTGCCGTGGGGTGTCCCCTGGCCCGGGCACGGCAGCCCTGCAGCCGGCCAGGCTCGCTCGCCCAGGTAGGTGCCCCCGCAGCCCCCGGGATGGGCAGGGATGCCGTGGGGAGATGGCTTCCCCCGCATGCGGGGAGCCCCGCGCCGCCCCCCTCCATCCCACACCACCCGGAGCCACCTGCTTGGGACTGGCGACCTACCGGCGCGGGGCCGCGAGATGCTCCCAGCCCTTTCCGGCTGCCGGAGCAAGGCGGATGGCGGGAGGCAGCTGCTGCTTCTCATGGAGACACCCTCTCTTCCCCCCCCACCCCGGCCACTGAGGGCAGCCCGGCACCCTGGCGATGGGCACCAGAGGGGGGGCTGGCGCAGGCTGCGGCAAGGGATGTGTACCCTGATGCCAGGGCGTGGGGTGGTCACGGTCTCGCACCGAGGAGCAAGGGACCGTGTTCAAATGCCAGGCAGGGTGAGGAAAAGTTGGGACACCGAAAAAAGGCCAGGAAGAAAAACTTTGCCTGCAAGGAAGCCACCCTGAGTGGTGTTCCTGGGCGAGGAAGCGCCATCTCCCCTGATTTCCAGGACTGCACCTCCTGGCAGGCAGAGCCATAGAAGGTGAGGGGCCATGCGCTCCCTTTCAGGGCTCTTCCTCCACTCCTGCGTGTCCTTGTCCTTCCAGGGCTGTCACAGGAGGTGGTGGAGCCCTGAGCCAAGCTGGGTGGGAAGATGGCTGAGAAGCTGGTGCCTGGGGACCTGTTCCTGAGGAAGACCCGGGAATCCGTGTCATCCCTGGACTCGGACAAGCTGGCACCCATCTCGCCCGAGGCGGGTGGTGAGGAGTCATCTGACAGTGAGGGCGAACAGGAGGACAGTTCCCACAAGCTCATCCGGAAGGTGTCCACCTCTGGGCAGATGAGGAGCAAGGTCAGGGGTTCAGGGGCCTGGGGTGAGGGGCTGGCTGGTGCACGCGGTCTCTGGCAAGAACGGAGGCGGGAGGGGGGTTTCGCCTGCTCTGGGGTGTAAATCAGTGCCAGGCACTAGCTGTTCGCAGACCCAACCCAGCCAGTGCCCGGGGCAGTGCTAGGAGGGGTCTGGGTCCCTGTGCCTCTTGGAAGGGCACATGCAAAGTTGCACGCCCCATGGTGGCAGGGTCAGCATTGGTCCCATGGGGCTACAGAGCATGGGTTTTACCCCACTGTTAGGAGACAGGGTGTCTCCCATACCCAGACACCCCCCAATTGCCTTCATCCCATGATTGTGTCCCCTGAGTTCCCCTCACCTACCGCTGGGGAAAAGGGGCTTTTTCGGGAAGGCTCTGCCCCGTGGACGCTCGAGGTGTGAGATTTAGGGTCATTGTGGTGCTGTCGGCTCTTGGGATCCTGCACCTCACTGCAGGCAATGCATGTGTGGGGCCTGGTGGGTGGCAAAATGGAGCCGGCATCTTTCCCGGCGCCCCAGATTAATTTGGCTGTGCCAGCTCTCCTGTGGGCCGCTCTCTTGCAGCCTTCTGTAGATCCAGTCCCCTGTGGTGGTTTGCTGGGTGGATGGGGACACCTCTGAGGTTGGACGTGACACCCTTTTGCCTCCTGGCTGTTGGTATAAGGGCAGCTTGTGTGTGTGCGCGCAGCTTGCTCAGAGGAAGCTATTTTGGTAGGACCTACAAAAAATGGGGTGCAGTGCTTCCTTGCCAAACAGGAGTGGGTGGCCATGGGTCCCTTGTGGGGGGATGGTGAAATGGCCGGGCACCTCCTGCCTGAAGTGCAGCAAGAAATAACCTGGGCTGAATGGTCAAGTAGGAAGTGGGGAGAGGAAGGAGTTTTGGGGGAGACATTTTGGGGAGGGGGGAACCATGCATGACACAGGGAAGATGCTCTGGGCGATTTGCCAGGTGAGTGAGCCCGTGGCATCCACCTCCTGGCTGTGGGAAGGAGGTGACAGCATGAGTCAAGGTGGTGCCTGCAGTGCTGGCGGGCATGAGGGGGGCTGCCACACCATGGGGGACCTCGCCCCAGGGCTGTGCCAGAAATCCCCCTGCAGCCAGCTTCTGGCCCCAGCCGCCCCTCAGCAGGGATTTGGTGGCTCTGCCACCCCAGGGAGGGGGACAGCTGAGCAAACACCACAGGGGGATGCAGTTGTGGACCAGAGGGGTGCCCCCGGGCTCTGGTATTGGGTGCCGCGGGCATGGAGTGAGGCAGTGGGAATGGGGTGGTGTGCTGGGTCCGGTGACAGCTGAGGGCTGCTCGGGACTGGGGCGAGCTCCCCTCCCGCTGGTCCAGGCCTGACTGTTGTGCCAAGCCCAGCACACTGGCACGACGGGGGCATAGGGCATTTGTCCAGAGATGTGGAAGTGGCATGCTCCCAGCCTGGCACCGTGGGGTTTTCCCACTTGGCAAGAGACTTTTCCAGGGCAGGTGGTGCTTGGGGGGGCTCTTGCCAAGTCCCTCTGGCTGTTCAGGGAACACGCCTCAGTTTCCCCTTCTTTGGAACAGGCTGGCACCTCCTCTGCCCGCTCTGACCTGGCTGCCAGGTGGGTGCTGTGGGTGGTGCTGTGGGGGCACGGTACTGTGCGGGGGGCACAGTGGGAAGCCAGGCTGGTGGGCTGGGGAAGTTTAGCACTGTGTGTGAGTCCTTAGCACCCTCCCAGAGGGGCGGCAGGAGCCACTGGTGTTTGCCATGACAGAGGGGTTTGCCATGTTGTCGAGCATGGGGGACATCGAAGGGAGTCGTCAACGCGAGGAAACCCAAGAGATGGCCAGGCTGTGCCTGTGTCCTGCAGCAGCAGCAAAGACACAAAAGCATGCCCAGAGCTCCCAGCCCAGGCGTCAAAGCCCCTCTGTGCCATCAGAAGGTCTGGCCTCGCTGGCTGACAGGCTATGTGTGGGAAAAGGCTGAGCTGCCAGCTCCCTGCCTGCCGCGGCTGCTGCCCGCATCCTGCCCAGCGTCGGCAATTAGCCATGCAGGAGGTGATGCCGCGCAGGGTGCCGGGGGACGCGGGCGGTGTGATGGATGGGCAGGCAGAAAGGACGCGGCTGGGTTAACGGCCGCGGAGCTGGGAGGGAGGGGTGACAGACAGACAGGGCTGGTGCTGGAGGGGGCTGAGAGCAAGCCGTGTGTGCATCCCCCAAAAAACTAAGTGTTTTCAGTGTTAAGGTTCAGGGTTTTCCCTGAGGATTCCTTTGTTTTGGTCCAGATGGGCAGGACTGTGCTTGCCACTCTGGCTCCTCGCTGGATGGGCTCCTTTCTTCCCTGTGGAGATGCGGGTTTTGGGATGATTGCTGCTGCTACCCAGGTCGGGCTGTTCCTTGCTCATGGCTGTGCCGTGGCACATGTGCCGCCTGTCCCTCTGGCCATGGCCACAGCTGCAGGTGGAGGGATGGGGGGCATGTGTGACATGGCAGGCACCTTTCTGAGCCACTTCGACACCCTTGTGCACCCATGTGGGTTTGGGATGGGGGGAGCCATTGCCTGCACCCAGACTGGGGCAGGTACCCAATTAGCACATAGTTAACGATTGAAGGAGAGTCTAGTGCCAGGGCTGCAACTCCCAAGAGATGTCCAGGTTAGTGGGGGGTGGGTGGGCAGGCTGGCCTATTTTTTGGCTGTCAGTGGCTGGGGTGCTCGAGTGGGGTCTATAGGAGCCTGCCATGTTGGGGAGCTGGGAAGGTCGGGACCCCTACCCTACTGTGCACCCACACTGACTGAGGGGACCCCGGTACCTGGTGATGGGAGCTTCCCCCATGCCAGGGTGTTGTTCAGTCCCATGGGGACAGGAGGATGTAAGGATCATTTTGGGATCTGCTGAATTCTTCCTGAGTGCTGTCCCCCACCAAATGCCCATTCCCCCATCCCCTCCTCAAACCTCCCCATCAATCACATCTCCCCATTCCACACCCCCAGCTTGGCTTTCTCTGGGCTGTAATTGCCAGGGCTCCCCACGGGGCGCTTTGTGCCGCTTCTGCGCGGAGGCGGTGGGTCCATTGTGCTTGGTGACAATGACAGCTGCCAGGCGCAGGTGCCCTCGCTGGGCTGAATGGCCCCAGGACGGATGGGGTCTTGCTGCCGCCTCCTCCTCCTCCTCCTCACCACAGCTGGGGGCTGCTGGCTGCCTGACCTAGGTTTTGGGAATGCAGGGCAGAGTGGGAGGGGGATACTGTGATACCCCAGCACTGGTCCCCTTAGGGCTGGGCATGGAGGGAAGGGGCAATGGGGAAGGAAGGAGTGCCAGCTCTGGGGTGCATCAAGACATTTGAGGTGCTGGCAAACGAGGGGGGCACATCCTGCCTGTGTGGGCTGGGCACTCAGCTCCTGGTGCTGCCTCGGCACAGACTCTCCTGGCAGCAGCACAGAGGCAGGGAGAAATCGGCAGCTCTGCTTGGTTCGGCTCTGGCTGCAAGGAGCTGCAGCGAGTGACTGCTTCTGGGGTGCTTGCACCAGAGCCGGGGGCGGCTGCAGGCACCAAGCAGGGCATGGGGGTGTGCATGCCTGGGATAGGAGCATTGCCCATGGGGTGGACACAGTGTGCACAGGCAAGGCGGGCAGGGGCATGACTTGTCTACCATTTAGAAAGGGGGATCATGTTTGCAAATTTGTGATGCTGGGGTACATCACAGCCACTCACTGGGATTGGGGGACCTGCCAGCATCCTCCCGGGGTGCCGGAGGAGGTCAGTAGGCTTATTGGCACCCCAAAGGATGAGTGCTTCTGGTCCTTGCTGGAGGCACTGGGCACCCAGCAGGCTCAGGGTGTCCCATGGATGGGGTGAGTGGTGTCTGTGGATGTAGGAGTGTTAGAGCAGCTGTGGGAGGCTTGGTAGGGTGGTGCTGCAGAGCCAGGCTGTGGGAAGGGCTGCCCGCTGAGGGCCAGATCCTGGCCAAAAGACAAGGAAAGCAAGGTAGGGCCCCTGGGGCCAGGCCTGGAAACCTCCTTCCTGAAGCGGGAGGGTGGCACATGGCTCCTGGGCAGTGTGTCCTCCTGGCTTAACACTGGTAAGGGACTGGAGCATCTTTTGTACCAGGAGAGTCTGGGAGAGCTGGGGCTGTTCAAACTGGAGGAGAAGCTGGGGCCGGGGGTTCGCCTGCAATGTAGTTAGTTATTTGAAGGGGAGGGTGCAGCAAAGAGGGAGCTGGGCTCTTTTCAGTCGTGTTTGCCAGTGGGACAGTGGTCAAAAATGAAAAAATAAGAAATTCCATCTGAACACAAGACAACACTTTTTCTACCGTGAGATTGATCAAACACTGGCATTGGCTGCCCAGAGAGGCTGTGAAATCTCCATCTGAGGAGATATTCAGAACCCATGGGTTGAGTATCTCCATGATCCTGGGCAGCTCCAGGTGACTTCTCCTGGGCTCAACCCCAGAGCTCCCTGCCAGCCCCAGGCACGCCACGGCCAGCTGACACCGAAGCCCGTCTCCCCCCCAGCTGTGCCCTGCATTTCTCCTAGCCTGGTGGCATGTGTCCTGCTGGGGGCTGGTGAGGGGACCAGTTGGCCACTGGGTCACCCCCCGCAGTGGGACCATACTGCGAGGCACAGTGCCGCGGCCTGGGACTGTCCCTGCTGAGGATGCTGCAGCAAGGCGGGGGGGCTGGGCTTGCTGTTGTTGATCAGGCCTTGCTGAGCCGGTGCCTGGGGTGTAAAGATAGCCCCAGTGTCGCCAGCCGGATGTTTGTGAGGTTTCTCAGAGGCGCTGCCCTCTCCCCGCTCACATTTTCCATTATGCAAGCGCTGCTCTCACCCGTCAGCGGCTGGGCAGAGTGGGAGAGCTGCAGCAGTGCCCACCGGTACAAGGGCATGAAGGGCGGGGGGGACTGGCACATGGCGGGCTGGTGCGGGATGCCTGTCTGCAGGATGCTCAGGGACTGATGTGGATGTAGATAGGGAAGCACAAGCTCATTTCTAAAAAGTAGCTGAAGGACATGACTGCTGGAGTATAAGGTGTAAGGGGGATTGCCCTTCTGGGGGCTCCTTCCCTCATTCCCCTCCTCGTTAATCCTCTGTCCCCTTTTGATGGCCTTAGTGGTGCCTCGTGGCACCATGTAACGGCATGTCAAGACCAGGGCTGGAATCTCCCTTCAGGGATCCTCCCAGCACTGGGAAGGGGAATTTGGTGTCCTGCAATGGCAGCAGGCTACATCCTTGGGGACTGTGGATGCAGTCGAGCCTCTGGGGCTGTGGCACCCCCCAGGCACCAAGCTCCCCAGCTGACTGGTCCCGGAAGAGCTCTGCCATATCTCAAAGCCTGATAAGGTTTCCAACCATCTCCAGCGCACAGGGTGCCCAGCAGATGCTGGTGGCCCCGCGGCTGGGCTGTTTGCAGGGTTGCCAGCTCTCCCCCACTATCCTGGTACTGGCTGGCTCAGGAGGGGGATGAGCTCTGACCTGACTGGAACCTGGCACATGCCTGGTGGACTGCTGCATTTGGAAGAGGGTGGCTGCCCGGGATGATGCTGGTGCAATGCAGGTTGGTGCATTGGTGGGTGTTTGGTCCCCTCTACTCCTCCCTGGGCAAGGTGTTATGTTGCCATGGGGCCAAGCAGATCCCATTAGGAGTGGTGTAGGGCTGCAAGCTGGGTGAGCAGGCAGTGTGGTGCCCACCAGCGTGTGTGCCAGCATTCCTGAGTAACAGCCTTTCTGGCTCTTCTCCAGCAGCTCCTTTGCTGTCCAATCTGATCCCAACAGGAAAACCCTCCTGCCCCAGCTGTGGTCAAACCTGGCTGCACTACAGGCTTTTCCTGGGGTTAGCAGTGGCAGAGCTGGGAGAGTGGGGTGGGGGCTCAAAGCAGCACCCCAGGGCTCTGCCTTAAGGCTGAGGGAGAAGCTGGCATTTTGGGGTACATCCTGGCCTGGAAGAAGCCCTGCTGGGATGCAGACCTGGGGGAGGCAAGCTCCTCTGGGCTGCACTTCAAGTTCCCTTGACTATGCTGAGCACACAGCCAGCCCACAGCATGATGGCCCTTGGGGACCAGTTTGGTCCTGGTGGGATACATTGCTGGTGGCTGGCCATCCTCCCAGGGCTATTTTTAGCTGTGTCCCCTCCAAGACCCTGGTGCCGCTTGCCCTCTGCCAGCTGTGGCTGAGCCGGAGGTGGCAGTTTCTCCACAGTGGTTCCGTTCTTGCCTTCACCTCCCCATCCTGCATCTCCGGCCCCCCCCTCGCTGCCAGGCACAGGTGGTGCTGAGCTCCCCGGGCTGGAGAGAGCAGGAACAGTCCCTGAGATGGGGTAGGGCAGGGCTGGGGCAGAGCCCTGCACAGGGGAGCAGTTCTCTGGCTGCTGGCTGGGAAGTTTGCCCATTGCTCTGGGCATCAGCATGCCATCTCACCACGTCTGTTGCTGGGATGGAGCCAGTGTTGGCTTGGCTGTGGCTCCCTGCAGCACTGGCTAGGGCTTGCCGGCCAGAAAAGCTGTGGTTGGGGTGAGTGGAGGGCTAGGGCTTGCTTCAGGGTGTGGGTGGCACTCTGCACTCAGGGCTGTGCAGTGGCCAGTGCAGAGCTCCCACCCCAGTGGCTGGGGGTTGTCAGTGTCCCCAAAAGCTTTCCAGGAAGAAGAGGCAGCCCCTACCCTGTGCTGTGGGTGTGCGGCTTCTACTCCTGGGAGCTATATTGGGGTACCTAATAGCCATGTGCTGTAGGGGACTGTATTATTGTGGTGATGCTGGAGCCCTGGGTTTGTCTGTGGGGGAGCCAGCATGGCAGGGGCAATGCCACCCTGGCACATCCCGCCTGCCACTTGCCCCGAGTGCTGGCCTTTGTCCTCCCCACCCCTTTCCTGTTTGCAAAGGGGAAACGATAGGCTCGCTTAACGCTGCCCGCTGCACTGTGGCTTCCCACTGCGTGGTCAGGGCTGCTGGAGGCCTCGGCCATCAGGTGCCTCCCAGGTCTCCTCCTGTCCCTAGTGCCAAAAGCAGGGGTCCAGAGCTGCTGAGCCACTGGGGAGCTGCTCCCAGCACAGGGTGGCGCCAGATGCTCCTGGCTGAGACCCATGTGCAAAAAGTCGGGTATGTGGGGGTGGCTTAACCCAGTGAGACCCCCAAAACAGCACCCTGGGCAGAGCGACCTGTGTGACTGCCCAGGCAGTATGGCACAGCTGGGCTCCATGCTTTGTTTTGGAGAGGGGACCTGCCTCATTTTTCCCAGGGAGGGGGCTGGCTGCCTGGCCCCACACAGGCAACACTGGTACCAATTGAATCTGTGCCCCATCATGGCAACACTGGGGGTGTCGGAGCCTGGACAGGCAGCCGCACAAAACAGGGGTTTTGTGGCAAGATGCTGTGCATGGCGGGGCAGAGGGCTTGGGCTTTGCTGCCATGCCTGGGACACGCTGGGACTGTTTTGGGAAGCACCCAAGGGTGGACTTGGGGAGAGGTGCCCCCAAGCTTCTCTGCACCGGCTTTGCCGCCCCATGCTGGGATGCTGGTGATTAGTTAGTCTGCACTGGGTGGAAAAATGCTTTCCCCCCCCAGCCACAGCACTGCAAGTGTTATAAAACTCTTATGGGTGTGATAGTGGCAATGGTGGGGGCTCTGCCCTAGCCTGGGGCTGGCACAGTGCTGGTAGCCATGTTGCTGTCCCCAGAATGGCTGGGACTGTGACATCCTGGGGCTGGGTTATGCCTTGTTGCCAGTGGCTGATATTAGAAATTGCGGGAGTGGCCACAGCAGTGTGGCTGGGGGCAGTTCAGCTCCAGCCCCCTCACAGGAGGGGTTGCCATACCCCTGGGCAGCCTTCCTGGCTGTATCCTGCCACCCATGTGGCCCTGGAGCCAGGCAGAGCTGAGCACCCGCACCCCACAGCAGCGCTGGCTCCAGTCCCTGCTGTGATAGCTCTGAGCCACCATCACAGACCTGTCTCGTGTTCCTTCTCATCATCATCACGTTCTCCTGCTCCTCACCATCATGGACTCCCCAACGCTGTTCCTTGCCATCACATGCTGCCTGTCCTTTGCAGCAAAAGTAATGATTGCAGCAAATCCACAGCCTGTGTGTGCGTCTGCTGCATGCAAACAGATGCAGTGGAAGTGGTGTTTATGTCTAGATCCCACCTGGCTGTGGCAGGACCCTGCCCTGTTCCCTCCTGATGTGGGGCAGGGACTGCTAGGGTGCATGGTTTATATGTGCATTTGGGGGTTGCAGCTAGACGCCACTGAAAGGCCACATTCCCCTTGCTGGCTGTCTTGCAGTCTGGGCTTAGGGCAGCTCTGGGCTCACCATCTCCTCTGCGTGCTCTTGCGGCTGAGAGGCCAGGGAGGGGATGTGGTGAGTCCCTGGGTGCTGGTGTTGGGGATACCAGGGCTGTTTGAACCTTCACCGACTCTCACAGGCGGCATGGGGACCGACCACAGCCAAACCCTGTGCCAGTCCCAGCAGGGCAAAGTGTTGATAGGGAGCGATAAAGGCTTAAAACCTCCCTCTTTGAACTTGGGGCTGAAAGGTGGAAGAGAGCCGGGACATCCTGGTGTGTGTCCTGGGGGCCTCAGGCAGGGTAAGGCATTTGGGGGAGCTGAGGCCGGGGGAGCGCCCCAGGTGGGGTTTTGGCTTCTTTGTGACCTTGGAGGTTGCTGGCCGTCTCATTTGGAGCTGTGGGGCAGTGGGGGGCCTGTGTGTTTACAGGCTGGTGGGCACCTGGGTGCCATCTCTTGCAACACATGGGCTGGGCACGGGTGTGCAGAGCCCTGGGGCAGCAGTTGTCTCACGATGCCTGATGCCCTCTGTACCCAGTGCTAATTTGCCGTTAAATGTGCTTTGTCGTGGTGTGCCGGGATCTGATACAACCGCTGTTGCGGCTAATTGCAGAGGAGCAGCTGAATGGGGCTGTTGGTGGTGTTTGAAGAAGATACAATCAAAGATTAGGCAGTAAAAGAGCATCTCTGCCACCCTCCTCGGCACAGGCTCGTAGCTGGGTTGCAAACACTAATTAATTGAGCCTTGTAAACACCACTGTGAGGAGGGTAAATATTGGCAGGTGCTGTGGATCGGGGAGGGCAGAGGGCGGGCGGCCAGCCTGCAGGAATGCACTGCACTGCAAGGGGATGCTCTGCCTGCCGTGGGCTGCCCTTGGCGCCAGGTTTTCCCCTCTGGGGGCTGCAGGTCCCAGGCAGGGCTGGCTGCATCGCAGCTGTCTGCTCCCCAACTTAGCAAAGAGGCTGGGCCTGTGGTGCCTGGGTAATGCCACCTCCAAGATGCAGTCCTGGTGGCTCTGGGGCAATGGTGTCACCTCCAGGGGAGCTCTTCTGGCCCCAGCTCTGCCCTTGGCTTCCAGGGAGCTGCAGCAGGTTGAGGCTCTCTTGGGTGCTGCTCTGGGAATGGGGAGGAGGTGACCAGCAGCGGTGGCTCTGTGCTGCTGGAGACTTCCAGCCACTGGCACTGTGGTACCCGGTAGCATCCCCCTGAATCACATAAAGTGCCCAATGCCCAGGGTATGGCAGATGATGGACATCATTTACCCTGCTACATCCAGCACAGTGTGAACCCCAGAATGTCCCATCTGTGCTCTTGGGCACTGCTTAGGTCCTGGGGACCCACAGACTGGTGTCACTGGAGGGGGGGTGGCTTTGGGGGTCCTGAGGGCTGCGGGAGCTCATGACCCTGTGGTCTCTGCAGAAGAGCGTGAAGGAGGGGCTGTTGCTGAAGCAGACAAGCTCCTTCCAGAGGTGGAAGAGGCGATACTTCAAGCTGCGGGGCAGGACGCTCTATTATGCTAAGGATGCCAAGGTAGGCGTGCGGGGCCACTTCCAGCATGCTCAGCTGGGGGGCTTGAGCTTGCAAGCCCAGGGAGGAGCCCAAAATCCCTGCCTGGTGGACTGGGGCTTCGGTTTCTCCCCCACAGTCCCTGATCTTTGATGAGGTGGACCTGTCCGATGCCAGTGTGGCCGAGACCAGCACCAAGAACATCAACAACAGTTTCACGGTGAGGGAGGTGCAGGGCTACCTGCCGTGCCCCTCCACCTCAGCATCTCATGGGGAGGCACCAGAGACCCCTCTCCTCCCCTCAGAGCTTTGGGGCACCCCACAGCATGGCCTTGCATCACTGGCATCACTGGCACCAGTGGTGGTGTGCCAGGGTTTGCTGGGGGCTGCTCTTTTGGGGGCTGGTTGGCTCTGGGTAGGCCTTACAAGGGGACACAGGGACAATGGCTGTTGCAGGTGATCACGCCATTCCGGAAGCTCATCCTGTGTGCAGAGAACCGGAAGGAGATGGAGGACTGGATCAGTGCCCTAAAATCTGTCCAGAAGTGGGAGGTCCATGAGGTGATGTGGGCAGGGGGCTGCGCGGGTGCTCCTCTGTGAGTGGGTACCCCTCAGGAGCCTGGGGTGCCTTTGGCTGCTGGACCGGAGCTGCTGCCCTTGGCGCAGCCCCGTGGGGAGGACAGGAGCCAGGAGGGGGCTAGGAAGGAGGGACTGCCAGCTGGGGGTCCCAGGGGACTAATGGGGCAGGGCTGTGCCCCCAGCAGGCCACACAGTTCAACATGGAGCACTTCTCGGGCATGCACAACTGGTACGCCTGCTCCCATGCCCGCCCCACCTTCTGCAACGTGTGCCGCGAAGCCCTCCCGGGGGTTACCTCCCATGGCCTTTCCTGCGAAGGTCAGTGCCAGGGTTCTGCTGGGGGTGAGCTGGGGCTGGGACTGGGGTGGGGACCCTCTCTGAGGCTGGCCTGGAGCCGGAGGGTTGCATGGGAATGTCCACCGGCTGCTGGCACGCCATTGTCAGCAGCTGCAGAGATGCTGGGGACCAGGACTGTGCATCCTTTGGGGACTGTCCCTGCTCCTCACCTGCTACCCTCCCTGTGCAGTCTGCAAGTTCAAGGCACACAAGCGCTGTGCTGTCAGAGCCACCAACAATTGCAAGTGGACAACTCTGGCCTCCATCGGGACTGAAATCATCGAGGATGAGGATGGGGTAAGCAGAGGAGTCCCCACGGGGGACCCTACAGGACAGAGCCACCATCAGAGCTGGCCTTGCTGTGCCCAAATCAGGAGCGGGGGCACCCTGGCACCCAGCTGTTCCCTGCACTGTGTGACCTCTGGGCTCGGCTCTGTGGGGAGATGGCCTGGGGACACCTCCTCTGCCATCTGGCCTCAGGATCCCTTATTGGTCTCCAAGTGGGGCCACCCCAAACATTTGCTGGGGACATCCCTGCCCTGTCCCATGCACTGACAAAAGGGCATGGGAGGGGTCCCAGGGCTGCCTTGCCCTGCTGTGGGGCATCATCCCATGCCCACCTCTTCTGTGGTGCCTGGGGAAGGGGATGGCCCATGTCACTGTCTCTCAAGTGCATGGGGGTGGCAGGGGTGATGTGCCATTGGCAACTGTCCCTCTCTGCAGGTGGCCATGCCCCACCAGTGGCTGGAGGGGAACCTGCCTGTTAGTGCGCGCTGTGCTGTCTGTGACCGGACTTGTGGCAGTGTCCGAAGGCTGCAGGACTGGCGATGTCTCTGGTGCAAGGCCATCGTAAGGATGTGCTTGTTCCTGTCCCCCCCGCCCCATGGCACAGACAGCACTGCCCCTCCTGGGTGCATCGCTGGGGAAACTGAGGCTGGGGGCTTTGGTGCTCCATCCCCTGGTCTTGATTATGCACACGTCCCTGTGTCCCCAGGTTCACAGTGCCTGCAAGGAGCTCTTTGGCAAGAGGTGCCCCCTGGGCCAGTACAAAGTGTCCATCATCCCGCCAACTGCCTTGAACAGCATTGATTCGGATGGTGAGCCATGGAGGGGACAGGGCTGGGCTGCAGGTAGGGGGGGACAGGGCTCTGAGCTCCTCTGCAGGCTTGACTTGTGGCACTGTGCCTGCTTTCCTGTGGGGCATGAGGAACACCACCATCAGTAGGCTCCAGAGTCAATGCCTGTTCCTGCTGCACCCTTGGTTTAAGGCTGCTTCTTGCCTTGCGCTCTGCCCCAGGGCTGCGGTGGTGCCATGCTTTGGGGTGGCACTTCTTCTCCATGTGTGGCTTCAGTTGCTCCTGCCAGGCTACCTCTCGCAGTGGCCCTGGTCATGGTCCCTCCACGCTGGGGTCAGAAGTGCAAGCCCTGAGCCCCTGATGTGGAGTGCCCCCCCCGTGCACCCCAAAGGTTCAGCAACTTGCAGGACAGGATGAGGGCCTTGCTTTGGTTATTTCTTAGTGTCTGAACCTCGACTGGTTGTTTGGTAGCACAGAGCACCGGTTCCCCTTGGCGTGGGTGGCTGCGGGGCGCTGCGGGGAGAAGCAATGCGCAGCCCAAGGGTCTCCCCCGCCATCTCCCTCACCCTCTCTGGAGGGGCCCAGCTGGCCTCCACCAAGCAAAATCTGTTCTTCTCCTCCGGATATTTCTTTCCCTGTTCTTTAATGATTTTCACTGCTCAGCTCAGCTGGTGGCTCATCTGCTTCTCGTTACTCATTGGGATGCTGTCAGGGTAACCATCATGCGGCTTCTCCAGCTTCAGAGCCATGGCTGCTCGTGGCTGCCTCCCTGATAGCGTCTCTGCCCTGTCCCTCTCACAGCAGCCCAGTCAACCAATGCTGGCGCAGCTGCGGGGCCAGCAGCTGTGGCTGCTGTCGAGCCCTACTGGGCTCTGCTACTGTGGGAAGCAGCCTGGTGAGGCCTCAGCCCCTCTCCTCCTGTGCTGTCCCCCCACTGGCGTACGGGTGCCTCTGGCAGCGGGCTCTTCCGCAGCAGCCCACACTCTGACTCAGCAGCCCCTGGTGTTTTGCGTTGCTGATCTACTCCACTCAGCCGGGTTGGGAGCGGAGATCGAGCAATGCCTGCGCCGCGTAGCTGTGGGGGTACTGCTCCTCATGCATTGGAGGCACCGGGGAGCCTGGTCACACCCTGAGGGGCTCTGGGTGCAATGGCCGGGGGGCCGGTGCCAGCGGCAGTAAGGGCCGATGCTTTCCCTGCTGCAGCATCACCAGGTCTGCCAAGGGAAGAAGCCAGCGGGCACCAGCCCATGGCCCAGGATGGCCAAGATGTACCTGAGGCGGGTGCAGGCTCCGGGCCAGATATCGATCCTCCTCTGCCTCGGGTACATTTTATTCCCCATCTAATTTCTTTAAAAGCACAGTGCTGGCTGCCAAGCCTCCCGAGGCTTCTGCGTCATTCGCACCCACCCCGCCAGAGTCCTGGTAGGAGCAGGTGGCAGAGCTGAGGGTGACAGTACAGCCCTCCGGAGCTGCAGCTGGTCCTTTGTGGTCATGCTGGCTGCCAGTGCCACCCCTGAGAGCACCCAGGGGGGAGTGTGCCCAGTTTGCATGTGGTTTTGCTGGGTCAGTCCCAGCTGGGCTGTTGGCATGGCAAGGAACTGACTCTCCTGTGTGCCACCACCACTGCCCCTTTTGGAGTGGCAGGCTGGGGACACAAGTCAGCTCAGTGACACACTTTGTGCCTGCAGGGACAGTGATGGAGCAGGAGCCTAACTTGGATCTGCCCTAGTGCTAGCCTTGTCTATTCCCATCCCCATTGCCATCTCTTACTCTTCCTCACACCCCTCACCATCCCCCAGGCACCCCAATCGCTGTCCCTCCTGCCTGGCCCCAGTACCCTGCGGGTCGGGCACAGCAGTCAGGGTGTCCATGCAGCCTCTGCTCTCCTAAGGCATCTCCATCAGTGTTCTTGGGGGGGGTGGGAGCTGGGGCCGGGGGCTCACGCGCTTGGGCTCACCACAGGTTTCTGGAAGGCCACCTGCCCCTCGACCTGCTCCAGCCCTCTCCTGGCCTTTGTCAACTCCAAGAGTGGGGACAACCAGGGAGTCAAGTTTCTGCGCAAGTTCAAGCAGTTCCTCAACCCAGCCCAAGTCTTCGACCTCATGAATGGGGGCCCACACCTGGGGTAAGCACTGGCCTGGACACCCCAAGGTGGGCCCAGCGGCTACCCAGCACAGCCCCCAGCCCCTCTCTCCTGTTCCCGCCACAGGCTGCGCCTCTTCCAGAAGTTCTCCACCTTCCGGATCCTGGTGTGTGGGGGGGATGGCAGCGTGGGCTGGGTGCTCTCTGAGATCGATGCCCTTGGTCTCCACAAGCAAGTGAGTGGGAGTGCTCGGCATCGTTGGTGCGGGCTGGCACCATCCCCAGTGCCAGCACCCCACCGTTTGCACCGGGGTGCTGCAAGTGATGGGCATGGTGGGGTTGGGGGTGTCGTGAGTGCCCTCGGGGGCTGCTCTGAGGCCCCCCCACCTGTCCTTCTCCCACAGTGCCAGCTGGGTGTCCTGCCTCTGGGGACTGGCAATGACCTAGCGCGGGTGTTGGGCTGGGGCAGCCTGTGCGATGATGACACCCAGCTGCTGCAGATCCTGGAGAAGCTGGAAAGGGCCACCACCAAGATGCTGGACCGGTGAGCATGGTGCAGGGCAAGCACCTCTGCTCCCTGCCCTGCCTCGGCGACTCTCGGGCAGCCTGTCCTTGTTCCCTGCCCACGTGTCCCTGTGCCGGGGTGCCAGGAGGTGGCAGGCAGCTGTGGTCTCTGCTTGGCAGGTGGAGTGTGCTGACCTACGAGGCCCCCAAGCAGTCTCCCCCGTCCCTGAAGGAGGAGGAGGAGAATGGGGACTCCAACATCCAGGTGGGCACTGTTGGGGACTGAGGGCTTGAGCTGGGGGAGGGCAGGCTTGGGGGCAGGTCCCCGCTCACCCCACCAGCTTATTCAGGGGCATGCAGGGTGGGATTGCACAGGGAGATGTCATGCTGGGTGTCCCTGGGGACTGGGGCTGTGAGGGGGCTGGCAGCCAGCTGTGTGCAATGAAATGAGTCTGGCAGGTCTCAGCTGGCACATGCACTTGGGAGCAGGCAGCAGGATGAGGTGGAGCTGGCCTGCTACCGGCAGGCTATTTTAGACTCTTCTGTGTGCTCCCCGTCAACCCCTTGCCTGAGTTTCCTTCCTGCTGTGGCTGAGCATCCCGTCTGCCTGGTGGCATGGGCACAGCTGCCCTTTGGGCTGGGAGAGCAGGCTGAAGAGGGCTGTTCATCCCCAGGCCAGGGCTGGCTGGGCAAGGCTCCGTCCTGGAGCAGGGCACCCAGCAGGGTGTCATGGCTCCAGCTGTCCTCTGTCCCCTGCCAGGCCCAGATCTCCCACTATGCTGACTCTGTTGCCTTCCACCTGGCCAAGATCCTGGAGTCGGACAAGCACTCGGTGGTGATCTCATCTGCAAAGTAAGGAGGGGGGTGCCAGAGCCCCTCTGCTGGGCAGGGAGCATGTGCCCAGGGGTGCTGAGCCCACTGCCCCCCAGGCCAGGCTGTCCTGTGTCTGGCCAGTACCAGCCATCAGCTGTGCTGGTGCCTGACAGATAACCCCAGCACTGTCCCTCTGGTGCAGGGGGGCATTATCCCAACAGCCCCTCACAGGCTGGCATCTGTGCCTGGCTGGTCACGCCGTGCCCCTCTCCACCCGCTTGCTGCTTCCTTTGGCAGGTTCCTCTGTGGCACCGTTAATGACTTTGTGGCTGAAGTTGGCCGGGCTTACAAGAGGGCAACAGAGAACAAGCAGGAAGCCGAGATGATGGCGCGGAAGGTGGCTTGCAGGGGAGCCAGAGAGCTGGGGTGTGCTGGGTGGTACAGTCCCGAGGCAGTGGAGGGGCTGGCAGAGTCTGCTCAAGTGGCCTGTGCCCTTGCTGTGCTTGGGGTGCCCAGGCACTCGGGATGTCCTGGCAAGCATGGGGTACCCAGGTATATGGGGTGCCTAGGCAAAGATGGGGTGCCCTTGTGCTCAGGATGCCCAGGTGCTGCAGCTGCCCAGGCAAACATGGGGAGGCCAGGGAAGCACCCAGCACTGGCAATGAGCGGTGGCTTGTGCCAGGGTGCTCAGAGTGGTGGGTGTCCCGCAGTGTGCCATGCTGAATGAGAAACTGGACTCACTGGTGCGGGAGCTGAATGAGGAGGCTCAGGCCGTTGTGGTCCCTGAGGGAGTGGCACAGGCCACCTCTGCCGACACTAAGGACCAGGAGAAAGGTGGCAGCTTCAACCCCAGCCCCATGCCTCGCATCTTCAAATCCAAGGAGCAGCTCATGCTGCGGGCGAACAGCCTGAAGAAAGCCCTGCGGCAAATCATTGAGCAGGCAGAGAAAGGTGAGGGGGTGGTGGGGGCTGGCAGCTCACGTGACGCTGCAGCAGCCTGGCACGGGCTGCGGAGCCACTGCAGCTTGTTGCTGGACCCGTGCCTTGGTTTCCCCATCTAAATCCTTGGGGTGAACAGCAGTGCTGCTCAGTCCAAGGGCATCAGCTCTTCTCTGATGCTTGGTGTGGCTGAGGAAGGTCCCCAACATAGAGCAGAGGTGGCACCCTGGGCCCTGTCTGGCACAAGCCTCAAGACTGACCTGTGGAGGGGTCACAGGGCCATGGAGCTGCCCAGGACTTGCTGTCATGCCCTTCTTTGCATCCAGCTGTGGATGAGCAGAACAAGCAAACCCAAGCCTACCAGGGCAGCACGGGCCCCAGCAAGAAGGACAGCTCAGAAGAGCTCAACAAGGAGGAGGAGAGGCTCAGTAAGATGCCAGTGGAGCATGTGCCTTTTTGGGGGGGCATGAGGGTGGGCTTAGCATAAAAGACAGTTCAACTGCTGCCTCTTTCCTCCCCTGGCCAGGCTCCCGGCGGGAGACAGTGACCTCTGCATCTTCCTCTGTCATCCTGGACCGGCCAGACACCTTCGGCAGCTTGCAGTTCCCTGAAGATCCCAGTGCCATGTGAGTCTGGAGTCCTGCCTACGCTGGGGCCCCTGGCCCACCCTCGCTGCCCATTGCAGAGTGGAAGCAGAGTTAGGACCATGCTGCCTCTTGGAGATGGCACTTTCCTGCCAGTGTGGCATCCCTGGTGCCCAGCCCTCCCTGGCCTGGTGATGCTCAAGCTGGGGAAGCCTGCATGTGCCCGGTGCAGGGTTTCTTGCTGCCAGCCCCTTGGCCAGCACCGTGCTCATGCTGGGAGCCTGAGGCTCACCCCCTGCCCAGTACAGGCAGGTCCTGTGTGTGCCACGGGTGTCCCACCATGGGGACTGAGGGTGCTGCAGCCATTTCTGCTGGCTTGGGTCAGGCTTCCCAGTGCCAGCTCCTCTGGGAGCTCACACTGCAGCTCCGGCAGGTTTTATACGCAGTCCTCCAGTGTCAGCCCAGTGGTTGCCTGTGTGCAGCTGCCTCCCAGCTCCACTCGCCTTGTCTGCTGCTTTCAGCCACTTCTCGGAGAAATGCGTCATGAATAACTACTTTGGCATTGGCCTGGATGCGAAGATCTCCCTGGAGTTCAACAACAAACGGGATGAGCACCCCAAGAAGTGCAGGTTGGCTGAAACCCCCAGATTCCCTGGGAAAAAACATGTACCCCCCCCGCCCCAGCTCCCCAGTGCCCAGAGCAGGAGGGACTGTCAGGATGCCAGGAGCCATGGGGTTGACTCAGGGCTGCCGTACTTGGCTGGGGACCCGTTCCTGTGGCAAGTTTTCCACCTGCACTGTGTGTTGGGGTGAGGACCCCTGGGTGGGTGGCAGATTGCAAACACCCTGGGAAGGGGGAGGGCTGCTGTGAGGCTCCAGCTGCTGATGCCACCCCAGGCACGTGAAGGGGCACAGGAAGGTTTGGTGGGATTTACCCACTCTACGCCTGGATGGAGGAGACACTGCCATGCCACCATGGAAGGGTGCACATCTGGGTGCCACATGCTGCAGCCTGCATCTCCTGGGAGGCAGCAGGCAGCCCCCCTCTTCTGGGAGTAGGGAAACTGAGCAGCTGCAGGGCTGGTGTCTGGGCTGGCTCATTCAGCCCAGTTCCCCAGGGAACGCGCAGAGCCTGGGGCAGGCAGAGGTGAGCCCACAGCCCCTCTCACCTGGCTCACTTTGCCTTGCAGCAGCCGCACCAAGAACATGATGTGGTATGGGGTGCTGGGCACGAAGGAGCTCCTGCAGCGTACCTACAAGAACTTAGAGCAGCGGGTGCAGCTGGAGGTACAGGGCCGGGGGAAACAGGGATGGGGTGGGGGGGGGCAGCAGCACAGCAGCCCCCCAGGCTCAGCCCTCTCTTGCAGTGTGATGGGGTCCCCATCTCGCTGCCCAGCCTGCAGGGCATTGCTGTCCTCAACATCCCCAGCTACGCCGGGGGCATCAACTTCTGGGGAGGCACCAAGGAGGACAATGTGAGTGCCAGCGCCGTGGGGTGGGGAGGTAGCCCCTGGGCAGGGGTCTAGGGTGTCCTTGCACTGGGCACACATAGGGGGAAAAGCTGGGTCCCAAAATGAGCCTGATTTGGAGGTCTCACTTGTACTGGTCCTCTACAGAACTTTGGGGCTCCATCCTTTGATGACAAGAAGCTGGAGGTGGTGGCTGTCTTTGGCAGCATCCAGATGGCTGTGTCACGGGTCATCAACCTCCAGCACCATCGCATTGCGCAGGTATGGGCAAAGGACCCTGCATGGTGCCAGAAAGGTTTTTGGACACCAGTGGAGCCTGGGGAGGTGCAGCTCAGCTGAGCTCCTAGCTGGGACGCTTTTCAGCCCTGGTACAGGAGCTGAAGCCAGTGACACAGTGCCAACCGCAGTGCTAACCCCAGGCTGTCTGCCCCACAGTGCCGCATGGTGAAGATCACTATCCGGGGAGACGAGGGTGTCCCTGTGCAGGTAGATGGAGAAGCCTGGATCCAGCCACCCGGCATCATCAAGATCCAGCACAAGAACCGAGCCCAGATGCTGACAAGGGACCGGGTGAGCTCGGGGTTGTAAAGCTGGTGCAGCAGGGCCATGCTGGGGCACAGGGAGGAGTGACAGGCTGAGGGGAGGCAATCGCCATCTGCCACAGGCATTTGAAAACACCCTCAAGTCCTGGGAGGACAAGCAGAAGGGGGAGAGCTACCGAGCAGCTGCCCGGCCGCGGCTCAGCTCCCAGCAGTCCATGGAGTACCTGACGGAGGAGGAGAGCAGCCTCTTGCAGCAGGTCTCGCGGGTTGCAGAGACCCTCATCGCCAGGTCAGGCTGTGGGATGGGGGATGTGGACAATGCAGGGTTGGGGGGAGCTTTGCTGTGGCCACCCAGAGCTACAGGGGTCTCCTAGTCCTGTGCTGCCTGTCCAGCCGTGGGGGAGCCCTGGCAACTCCAGCCCCTCTCGCCTGCAGGATCCACGAGGCAGCCAAGGCTCACAAAGCTGTGGAGCAGGAGCTGGCACATGCTGTCAACACCAGCTCCCTGGCGCTGGGTGAAGCCCTCTCCAGCAAAGCCACTGGCACCTCGGAGGTAAGCTAGGACTCTGCGGGGGGTGTGCAAGGCAACCTTCCTTTGGCCACCCCAGGGCCCTGCTGCTCAAGGGGTCACCCCTCCATGCGTCCCCCAGTTTCTCAGCAGGAACGCAGCTGTGGAGGTGGTGCTGAGCATCAAGGAGCTGTATGCTGAGACCAGAGCATTTCTGGAAGGGAAGGTGGTGAGTGGCAGGGGCTGAAGAGCACCCTGAGCCCCCCTGGGTGCCCTCAGCTGGCACCTCTGAGGTGGCAGCAGGCCTGGGGATGGTCCCTGTCCCCCACAGCTGGACTCGCCACAGGAGGAGGAAGCACTGCATGGCCCCCTGAGTATGCTGGGCCAGGAGCTGCAGAGGCTGCTAGACATCCACTGGCTGGGGCCCATTGCCCACCCTGCTGAGGAGGTGGGTGCCCAGGGACCTGGGGGTGGGGCATAGCTCACCAGGTGGACCCAGGGGTGCTGTAGCACCCCACTCAGCCTGGCTTCTTGCAGGAAAGCACCAGCAGTGCCAACAAGGGCAGCTTTAAGCTTCGCCTCAATATCCCCAAGCCCAGGAAGGACAAGGACAAGGTGCAAAAGCAGAAGACCAACAGTGTGCTCCCAGGTAAAGCAGGTGGTACACCAGGGAGGGAGACAGGTACAGCCCACACTGGTAGGGACCCCCATGTGCTGACCTGTCCTCCAGCCTCCTGTCCTGGGCATGCTGTGGAGGGACCCAGGGCACACGCTGGCTGCCTGGGGATTGTCACCTTTGTCATCAACACCCCCTTAGAGCTTAGTTTTTCTGCTGATGGACATGCAGAGTCCCCTAGCCCTGTAACTGCACCACCACTGCAAGAAGGGGGCTATGGTACAGCTCAGCCCTTTCGGTACATCCCTGCCCCAGGGCTGGGGAGGTCGTGTCGAGGGCGAGAGGCTTGGATGCTCAGTAAGCTGAAAAGAGAAACTGCTCTATACCTGAGCCTGCTGTGGTCTCTGACTCTGGCAGAGCTGGGGATGGGAGGAGGGGATGCTGGCTGCAGCCTGCCACCACCGCTGCCCTTGGCTGCCTGCTGCCTGTCCTGCCATGTCTGGCTGTCTCCACGGGGGCCCAGTCCACCTCTGGTTTTCCTTCCTGCTAGCAGACAAGTGGGGCTCCGAGGAGGTGGCAGCTTGGCTGGAAGCACTTGGTTTAGGGGAATACAGAGACATTTTTGTCCGGCATGACATCCAGGGCTCTGAGTTGATCCTGCTGGAAAGGAGAGACCTGAAGGTACAACCCCCCACTTGTGCCCTCCTGAGGGAACCCCCAATCCTGGGGAACTCAGTATCCTCCATAGCTCCTCTTCCCATCCCTCGTGGTGGTGGGGGAAGGCAGGTGCTGACCCCGCACCTGGCTCCAGCCCCACAGGGCTGAGCTTGCGCCACTTGCTTAGCTTGCATGCAGGGGCTGGAAGCAGGGGAGGGGGGGTGGCCCTGGCCCAGTGGCTTGCAAGGCTCTGTACGCCTGCCCAAAACAGGATCAACGGCACTATACCCTCCCCTGCACCCAGGAATGGGGACATTCTTGCAAGAGGACAGAGGGCTTCTAGCAAGGATAACGCTCTGGCTGGGAGAGCATGGGGAGCTGGGTGTTGCAGCTTTGTCCTCTGCCCTGTGGCTTCCCTGCCAGCAAATGCTGAGGGTTGGCCCGCTACGAGCGCATCAGCTCCCCTCTCTCCTTTCTGCAGGACCTGGGGATCACCAAAGTGGGCCACATGAAGAGAATCCTCCAGGCCATTAAGGAGCTCAGCAACCCACCCTAGGCCAGCAGCAGGGCAGCAGCCCAGCCCACATGCTGGGTGCTGCACGTAGCATCCAGGTGTCTGGCTGGGGGGGCTCCAGGTCCCTGCCATGCCCCATGTGTGTGGAGCGCCCCTGCTTGCCTTGCTTTGTCCGTTTGTCCCCCGGTGTCCCTGGAGCCACTGCTTCTCCCTGAGCCTGTGGGGCTGGAAACACTAAAGCCAAGGTCTAGCACCATAGGCAACATGGCATGACCCCCCAGTCCAGCCCCTTAGCAGTGTCACTACAGGAGCTTGGGCTGCTATATGTGCACCCAAGCTGGGGCCAAAGCAAAGATCCCCCTTCCCCACATGGATATTTAAGCTGTGTAAATATTTGGAGAAAAGATACTCATTGCTGCTGCTTGTGTAGTGTCATTACTTAGGGGAAGGAGAGGGGTACAGGGAGGGTGATGAGGACCTAGTCCCTTCACCCCTCAGCTTTGTCCTCTCAGCCCTTCCTGCCTCCCCATCATAAAACCCACCCCACACAGAGCAAGGGGAGCCACAACTCAGGGGTTCAGCAATATCTCTACTACCCTCCCCCACCTGTCCCAGCAGCCAGTAGCACATAGGACAAACACAATAGTTTATTGACAGCTCCACCTGACTTTTTTTTCCCCCCTCCCTCCCCTCCTTCAGTTAAAATTGCTATTATTTATGTACATGGTGCTCCAGTGCCAGAAAGCACCCAGCTATTTACAGGCTATTTACAGAGACAGGGCTAGCAGCTCTTCAGTTGCTCCTCCAGCTTGAGCATGTCCATAGGGGTGACTTTGGCAACCTCAAAGAAGACCCTGGAAACAAGCACATTGGCTTAGATCTCAGCCACAACCCTGGCACCCATCCACCAGGGCCACACAGCTCTCTGCAGCACCCAAGGGTGCATGCTGGTGGTGCCACCTTCTGCAGAGGGAGGAGGCAAGAGGCAGAGCCCTGTGATGCTCACCTGTGTGAGTACTTGGTGCGCACAGCCTTCAGCTTGTCATGGGGCTGGTATGTGAGCAAGAAATTCAACCTCTTCACCAGGGGATGCAGGTCCTGGGAGCGGTACCCGCTGTAGTATTCCAGTGTGGGGGTCTGCAAAGGGACAGCTGAGCTGGGTCCTCTCAGCAACAATACAGCCATCGTCTTCCCTCTCCAGCCCGCCCCAAATCTGAGTAGAGCCCCACAGCATTACCCCCGCACACCAGTCCATTCACTCCTGCACCCCTGTGGTGCCTTGGCAGGCACTTACCCAGCCACCGAGGTTCTTCATGGTGAGTGCCAGCAGCAGGCAGCTGGCAGCCAGCTTAGAGGGGCTCTCCCGGGCATAATCGTACTCCTGCAGTGTCATCTCACAGAGGAAACGGGCCAGTGTCAGCGTCTCCATGGTGGCATGGGCACACTACAGCCAGGAAGGCAGGGAAAGGCTCAGCCTTTGGAGCAACACTTCTCCCTCCACAGCCTTTTGGGGCTCTAGAGTGCTGCCCCTGGAGCACGGGATACATCCCACACCTCCCGCGTGCCACAGACCAGCATCCTCACCCCTCAGCCCTGTTGCAGAGGTGTGGCCAAACCCTCCTTGCTGTCAGCTGGGCATGCTTAGCCCCGGGGATGCACTGCCACCCCAGGGAGACAACAAAAGGGGTGCCTGGAGGCACCTTGACACCAGGCCACCCTCCTGCTGCACCCACCTTGGCAAAGCGTCGCAGGAAGCGGTAGGGGATAGGGACGTTGATGTCGAACTTGAGGGTGCTGAGGATGCTTATCTCCATAGCAATGAGCTCTTCCCGCTTGTAGGCATCGTCGCAGATGTAGAGAAAGTCATCTACGCATGGTGGGCACCGCTCCTGCAGGGGTACAACTGCTCAGCACTCTAATGGGGGCTTGTCTTGGCAATGCTCAGGAAATCCTACCTGTCTGCAGCCACTGTAAGGGCTCATGCCCTGCCAGACCCTGAAAGGACTGTTACAACATCCAATGGGGCCTGTGAGTTGTCTACACTGCTCCAGCCCTTGGCTCTAACTCCAAGCCTTGCTTGTACAAGGTGAACTCAGCTGCCCTGGTGGTCTCTGCAGAGCAGAGACAAGCCAGGTCTCCACTGACACCAGGAGACTGATCCAGCCCACCAGGACTGCATTCAGAGCCCTTGGGATAGGAAGCGATGACACGAGGATGGACATGCCACCCCAGCAGCATTGAGGGCAGTAGCCTGGCACTGTGGGGACCTGGCCTTCTCCAATAACTCATGGGGACCAGAGAGGAACCCTCTGTCCCAGCACCCCAAGACAGCACACAAGGAGTTACCTCAAATTTGGAGGCGATGAGGATGGCAGTAGAGCCAATGAGCTGCAGCTTGTCCCTCATGCTCACCACCTCTACCAGGTAGTGGTCCACCAGTTTCACAGCCAGGTACAGTGTCTCATGGTTGAGCTCAAAGTTCTCCTGCAAGGATGTTGGGCAGGGGGACAGAAGGGAGTGTCAGGCAAAAGCCAGGCCCACCTGGCCCCCACCAGGTTCCCCTCACAGGGGCCAGAGGTACCCATGGGCCCAAGCTCAGAGAGAATGATACAGGCTTATCCCCAGCCTGGGGAGGGGGAAGATCAGCTCTGCACTGGGGACACTCGCAGGAGTAACTGCTGGCATACTGAGGTCCCACACACCAAAGGCATGCTGGGGCTGCTCTGCAGAAGGCCATCTCTCCCCGTGCCCATGTACCTGCACCTCCACCATCCAGTCCACCAGGACAGCACGCATGTCCCCACTGATGTCTGGCTGCTTCTCCATGTAGTCAGGTAGTATGAATTTCTCCTGCCAAGGTACCAGCTGTCAGGGACTCACCAGAAGCCACCACCCACAAACAAGCCCCTTCCCACCCCATGCAGGCCCCCACCAGGTGCTCAGAGCCTCCGGGCTGGGCAGTGGGTGGCCCTGCCCACATGGTCACCCCTTCCCAGGACAGGCTGCCACCCCCTGGCCAGGCATCACCCACCTCTCTTTCCCGCATGTATTCAAAGATCTCCTTGGCATACTCTGCATTGGCATAGGGGTCACCCAGCTGCTCCTTGTCTATGTCCTCCACTGCTGGTACCTGGTGGGATGGAGGAGGCAGGGGTAAGGGGAAGGCCCCACACTCTGCAGGTGCCAGTCATCCCTTCAGGGCAAGGCTGCTGCACCTCTGCATCCCCATCACCCTGCAGCCCCCACCCCGCTCATTCCCACAGGAGGTATTTTGAAGGAAGAATGTGGGAGGCTTTATCCCCCTCCTCAGCTTCCCAGACTGGCTCAAGTATCTCCAAGCTCCAAAGCACTGCCTGGTACCCTGGTACCACCAGCAGAAGCCATAGAGCGGCACCATCAGGATCATAGAATCATAGAATGATAAAGGCTGGAAAACACCGCTAGGATCATCAAGTACAACTGTCAGCCCAATGCTACCTTGTCTACTAAACCATGTCCTGAAGTGCCATGTCTACACATTTTTTTGTACACCCCCAGGGATGGTGACTCCATCACCTCTCTGGACAGCCTGTTCCAATGTCTGACCACTCTCTCAGTAAATAAATTTTTCCCATTAACCAAACTAAACCTCCCTTGGCACAGCTTGAGGCCATTTCCTCTCCTTCTATCACTAGTAACTTGGGAGAAGAGACCAACCGCACCTCACTACGGCCCCTTTCAGGTAGCTGTAGAGAGCGATAAGGTCTCCCCTCAGTCTCTTTTCCAGGCTAAGCAATCCCAGTTCCTTCAGCCACTCCTCATAAGACCTGCTCTCCAGACCCTTCCCCAGCTCCGTTGCCCTTCTCTGGACATGCTCCAGCACCTCAAGGGCCTTCTTGTCCCGAGGGGCTCAAACCTGAGCCCAGCATTCAAGGTGGGGCCTCACCAGTGCCGAGCACAGGGGCCCCATCCCTGCCCGGCTCCTGCTGGCCACACCAGTGCTGACACAAGCCCGGGGACTGGTGGCCTCCTTGGCTACCTGGGCACTGCTAGCTCATGCTCAGCTGGCTGTCAGCCAGCACCCCGGGGCCTTCTCTGCCGGGCAGCTTTCCAGCTGCTCTTCCCCAAGCCTGTAGCGTTGCCTGGTGTTTTTGTGACCAAAGTGCAGGACTCAGCACTTGGCCTTGTTAAACTTTGACCAATTGACCTCAACCCATCGATCCAGCTTAAGGATCCTCTCCAGGATGAGGCTGGGGGTCAGGCTGCAGTCCAGGGTCTTTGCCCTCTCCTTGGAGGGCTTCAGTACCTGTGCAGGCACCAGCTCCTCTGGCACAGGATCCTTTTTGGGCTCTGCAGGAGTCTCCGTTGGTGGAGTTTTCTTCATTGACCTGGACAGGACAAGAACATAAGTTATCGCTGGGAGGAGGCCACATCTCCCGGCTAAAAGGTGTTCTCCAGAGCCCCTTGCTGCTTAAGGGAAAGGCTAAAGCACCCCTAAAATATCCCCATAGAGACCCTTAGAATCATTTAGGTTGGAAAAGACCTTTAAGATCAAGTCCTATCATAAACCTAACACTGCCAAGTCCACCACTAAACCACATCCTTAAGTGTCACATCTACATGTCTTTTAAATACCTCCAGGGCTGGTTACTCAACCCCTTCCCTGGGCAGCCTGTTTCAATGCTTGAAACCCTTTTGGTGAAGGCATTTTTCCTACTATCCAATCTAAACCTCCCCTGGGACAACTTGAGGCTGTTTAGCTACTGTCTGCCCTCCCCATTGGGCTCAGTCTCTATCACCCAAAGGAAGACCTTACCTCTTCTTCTTGTCCATGGGACAGGTTTGCAGGTGCTGGTCCTGCAGTGCCCCCCCCACCCTGGTCCCTGTCCCCATCTCCCCTGGCTACTCACTTTTTCAGGTTGATCTCATTGTTTTTGGCCACCCCCAGGGCAGCATGGGCCCTCTGTGCCTTGTTTGGTGCCACTTTCACGGCCTCCTTCTTCCCTGCCACCACCTGGTTCTTGTGAGCCTGTTTGGGTGAGAATAGGGGTATACAGAGGTGCACAGAGGAAAGCAAGCTGTGCCCCACAGGGACACCTCTCCTCCTGCTGATGGGGCACAGGACACCCCCCACGCTGGGTGCTGGAGGGGATACAGAGCCCCACTCCCATGGAGGGGTCACAAGGGTTACCAAAAGCCCCACCCCCACAGAAGAACTCACATTGGTGATGTCCCCGAATGCTGATCTCTTCTTGGGCCCGCCCTGGGGTGAGGATGGAGACCTCTTGGCCTGAGAGCTTTCCTCCTGCAGTAGAGGCTGTTAGAAGATGGGGGGCCAGCTGCCCCACAGGACCCCCCCACACCCCTCGCCTGGCTTGCAACTCACCTTCTCAGGGTTGGCATTCTCTGCAGCAGGGCCCACCTTGCCTGCTCGGGGCTGCTTGGTGCTCAGCACCTTGGCATTGCGTGGCAACGGCATCCTCTCCTTTGGCCTCTACAAGCAAGCTGGGAGCAGAGCAGGGCTTGATGTGGGCAGCTGCCTGCCCCGAGGGGCACCCTCAAGGGCTAGAGGCAGAACCATGGAGTACCTACCCCCCGTGAAAGTGTAGTGCAGCAGGGACAGGACCCAACCCCCTCCCTAAGCAGACACATGGCGCCCTGAGGCAACCCCAGGGATGGTGCAGGTCTGGCTAGGAGTGCAGGAAAGGGCTGGTGTGCTCCTCCCAGGGGAGGGGTGGACACGGAGCCCCACGACCCCCAGCTAAAGTGCCCTGCTGGGAGCGGGGGGGGAAGGAAGGGCAGTTCCCAGCTCCCTGCATCCCAGAAAGGATGTAAAAGATCCCACTCCCTTACCCCCCACCCTAGGCACCAGATAGGGAAGTGGGCTCGGGGGTACCTCTGCACCCTGGGGCAACAGAAGCCCCCAGGACAGCGGTTTCCACTTCCGCCTCTCCCCGAAGCACTGGGGAACGGTTCTACGGGGGAGTAGGGGTTGCTGAGCGGGGACACCGCCCCCCAAGGCTCAACCCTACCCTACCCTACCCTACCCTTCCGTTCCGCTGGGTGCCAGTCTCCCCTCCCCTCCCCCCCCCCAGTACCCCCTCTCAGCCCCCAAGGAGCAGGGAAGCCCCCAAAGCCGCACAACCCCCACTCACCTGCGCCGCCACCCCGCGGCCGGCCCCGGCTCTTTTGAAAGTAGCAGTTCGGTAGCGGCCGGCCAGCACTGGCCGAGCATCGTCCAATCAGAGCGCGGGGCGGTACCAGATGGCGGCCAATCGGCAAGCGGGTAGGGATGCTTGTTGCTAAGGGGCAGGGCGGCAGGATTTAAAATTCAGCCCCGGCGGCCAATGGAAGGGCGGATTTGCGGCGGGGGCGCGGCGGGCCGGCCGGCCGAGGCGGGCGGTGATTGGTGGGACGGGTTGCTGTTTAAATCTTCTCGCGGGGCCGGTGGGGAGGGTGTCATGGCAGCCGGCGGGCCGGGCCTGGTGCCGCTGGAGAAGCGGCCGCTCCTCCGCCACCGTCTACCATGCCCTCGTGGGGCCCGGAGCTCCCGGGGAGCAGCCCCGGCTCTCCCACCCTTCACGGCGGCGATGGAGCGGCCTCCGCAGGCCCCTGGGCCTAGCGCCCCCCGGAGGGGACTCGGTCCCGGCCTGCTGCCCGCTTCCTCCACCCGCTGCCAGGGCTGTGGGCCACCCCTTTGCCCCTCCCCCGGGCGCCGGGGCTGCCCTCTCTCACTGGGTCGGGGATCTCTGGTTCGGGGGCAGGGTATACCCCGGGCTGGCTACGCAGCTCCTCTGACTTGCTGTCACGAATGGGTGATTTAGAGCACTTAAAGACACTCAAAATGATCCGCAAAAGTGGTTTTAACACGATGTCATGAAAGTGTGATTTAATGAAGTCCGGTGGAAAGATTCACTCTGTTACTGTGCCGCACGATCATTTCAACAATGATGCAAAACCACTGAGCCAACCAAGGTGAAAACTGGAGTTACTGTACTGCAAGGTTATGTGCGGTGTTGGTTCGCTTACCGAAGATCTGCTGTTGATGAGAGGTCTCTCCGCCTCGAGGAGCAATCTGGAGGGCATCCCAGCTCAAGGGGAGATCACTGCCCTGCAGGCAGGCTGCTTAGCCAGGAGAGCTCAAAGAATGCTTACTTCGGCTGTCATATTTATTGAATAAAGTGGTTGGCTTGCAGCCAAATTACGTGCGCTGGGAAAGGTATGCATGAGACTCCTTTACTCACAACTTTGTTCCTTGATAAATGAGTCTTGGAAAAGCCACCTGCTTTTCACGTGTTAGTCGCATGATTGGTGTTCCAAGCTCATACTCTTGGATGCTCACTGTGTCACTCTGCTCCCTTGTGGATTTTCAGAGAATAGATTGGAACCGGTGAAATTCTTGGTGCATTTATGGCTTAGGCCTTTGTCTTCTTTGGAGCTCAAAACAAACCACTGTGAGTTTTGTTCAGGGGTCCAGTGCATCCATCATACCCAGCCAGGCAGGGGTGGCACCAGCAGCTACCTCTTCATTCCTGTTGGTCAAGCTCTGAGGACTGCAGTCTGCTTCTACAGACAGAGCCTCAAATGGGACTTGAGCTGGTGCTGTTTAATATGCTGGCCAGGGAGAAAGCCCCTTGCCCCAAAAATCCTTGCAACATGGCTGGGGGAAAGGGTCTGTCCCTCTTGCCTCCCCTGCCCTGTGCTCCTGCTTGCTGGACTTGGGTGACCCAGGAGGGCCCATCTTGGGCTCTTCCACCAGCTCACTTGCTCTCAGAGGGTCTGTCCGCTTCTTATCCCCTCCTGAGATCACAGAGAGGGAGAGGCTGACCTCCCCCATGAGGAGCCCCCAGCCAGTCACTCCTGCCTCCCCAGCATCTTGTTTTCTGGAAGGAGGATGGAGGTGTTGAGTAACATCCATGTCACAGCTGGCCATGAAAAGTACCTGGCAGAGCAGGGGTGGCAGCAGCTGCTGGGGGGCAGAGGCAACCCCTGCTTGCAGCCCTGGGTGGGAGGCACCTGCCCCATGCCCATTGCCTAAGCTCAACCTGGGGACAGTGAGCTGGGCTAGTGGGAGCAAAAGGTGGCTCCGAGGACAGGAGCTTCCCTGCTTGTGCAGGGTGGTTCTTGCTGGGCAGGACCCACCTGCCCACACACCAGCTGAGCTGCTCCTGTGGTCCCAGAGGCTTTGGGGATGCTCTGGCCTGATCCCCATTCCCTTGGGGACAGGGATGGCGGGTGGCACATGTGCAGAGGTCCCTTCCTCTCTCCAGCTCTTGGGGGCTTTTAGCAGTGTGCCAAGCTTCAGGTCTAAAGGAAGGTCGAGGTTAGGTCAGCAGAGTTCAGCACTGCAGCAGAGGAGAGCTTCCCCCAGCTGGCAGATTTTCAGCAAAACCTTCTGGATTCCTAAATTTAACCCAGGGAAATCCTTTGGGATAATCCCACACCTACATGCCACGTTGCCAGTGGAGCCGATGAACCCCTTGCTAGGGAAACATCCCATTGCCAGCTTCCAAGGGGACTTAAACCTACTGCCCAGAGGCCATGTGGTCAGGATCAGTTTTTTCTTCTTGCTGGCAGGCAGGGTGTCTCGTCCCGCATACAGGCAGCTCTACATACAGACAGAAAGACCCGGGGCCATTCACAGCCAGGAGCAGCAGAATGGCTTTGGGGTGCGTCATGGCTGAGGGGGTGCCCAGGGGAGCTCCCTGAGGTTTGCTCGCCATCTGCCTGGGATCCTTGTGGGATCCAGGTGCCTGCCTCTCCTTATACATGTTGGGGCAGCGCCCACTCCAGCCAAAAATACGAGTTGGGATTCATACTCACCAGGCAGAGCTGGGATGCATCCCACCGCTGATGGAAACATCATGCATCAGCCTGTGGGATAAGATCCCCAGCCAAAAACCCCCATCCAAGTCTGCCTGCGGCTCTGCGGGTGCTTGGGCGAGCTGCCTGCTTTGGGACATGTCTGCCTGTCTGTCCTGCCCAGGCTTGATGGGGAAGCCGGCTTTTCCAGTCCCCACAGCACTGCTGTGCTGGCATTCCTCGGGAGGCTCTTGGGAAGCCTGGCCACACTGCAGGGGCTGGGGCTTGCACCACCCATGCTGAAACCCCACCCAGCTGTCAGGGGGTACTGGAGGAAAGATGGGGGAGCAAGAAGTGAAGCCTGCAAGGTGAACACTGTGGGTCTGCAGCAGCAGCTGTTCCAGCTGTCCAAGCATGGAGGCAAGTCTGTGGTCTCAGTCCTGCCTACCATCTAAGGATTCTGGGGGCCGGTTTGAGGTGAGAGCCCCCAAACTCTCCTTCGGCTCTGGCGTTCCTCAGCAAACTCCCAAATCAGACAGGACGCTGGTCCTTGCCCCCCCTCATTGGAGCAGGAGCGCAAGGCTGCTGCTTTGGCATGGCACTCGGCTCTGCACCAGGACAGCATCTGCTGTGGAGCGCAGTGGAGCTCTGGCTGCAGAGATGGAGCCAGTGGCTCCCCAGCCCCCAGCAGACCACCAATGCCAGCAGCTGGGTTAAAGGGTGCATTGATGTCCCCCACAGCCCTCTCTTGCTGTACCCAGCCCAGGCACTTCATGTGTGGTGGCAGATGGAAGAATATACCCTGCTACGTGCTAGCTCCATAGCACTGGTGTCTGGAGTGGCCCTATCGTGAGAAGAGCTGGGTTACTGCTTCTATCCAGCCCCTTCCCACAGCACTACAGAGCCTGTGTTGCCTTTCAGAGCTGGAGCAGCCCCCAGACCCAGCCTGGCTCCCTGGCACCGTGTGACTGCCGAGAAGCCCCTCTGCATGGCATCTGGGGATGTTTGCTGCAGGATTTCTTACCAGGCAGAGTGCCTCAGGCTCAAGAGGAGGAGCAAGGGCAGGGAAGCATCATTCATGGATTCCACACAGACTGCTTTTCCCCCATTTCCCTTCCCCAGGCTAAAACCTTATCCTTTCCCATGCTAAAACAGGCCCAACTTGTAGCTCCCCATGGCCCAGCACCAGAAACGCCGGTGGGAGGCAAGGAGCTGATCCACACAGGGAGGGCTGAGCTTTGCCACTTCCTTTTTCCTCCCTTTTCACTATTAATGGCCGAGTCAGGAAGGGACATTGTGTCTACGAGCTGTTGCATTTATTTACCGGAAAAAGCCCTGGCAAGTTAACCCCAGGGCTCTCCTGTCAGCGGGAGAAGGTGAAGGAAAGCACAGAGCCGTGAAGGGTGGCAGAGCTCCTGAATGCTTGCAGGGAAGTGAAAGCCAGCACCATGCCAAGCTGCCAGGTGCCCCAGCCCTGAGGTGCATCCCCCCTGGGGATACCTGGGCTGCAACACACACAGTGTGGTAGGGCCGTGCTGGGTGATGCTCTTCCACCCACTTTGCCTGCATACTCCCCATGTTCTGGCCATTTCTCTGCTGCTGGCACACTGCTGGTACATTGCCTGAGTGCTGGGGGATGTTTGTAGCACCAGGGGAGGAAGCCAGCACCCAAGAAGAAACAAGACCAAACAGCCAGGGAAGGCTCAGGGTGAGCTCGGCATAGCTGAGCAGGGTTAAGTACTAGAGCCGGCTTTTTTGACCCAAGAATGGGGAGGTTAGCTTAGGGTTAGCAGTGTGTTTGTGGCAAAGGAGCCAGGGGCCCCATGAGCCATCCCGCATCCCCTCATCAGACCCAGGGACCACACCTTACCCCAGTTAGAGGTTTCCAGGCTGGTGGAGCAGTGGGTTGATGGATGCACTGGGGCTGCCGTGCTGCCACTCCGGACATCCCCTCACCCCAAGGAGCCCGAATTCTTGTGTCTCTCTGATGTCAGATCCCACTTAGCCTCCACCCCACACTGCTCCCCAGCCATTTTCTTCCAGTTCTATTTGGTGGCTGATTTGATCTTGTGGATGGCGTACGGGCTCGACTCCTTGGGCATCCAGATCTCCTCCCCACTGCGGCACCGGTGCTCCACTGCTCCCTCCAAGGCTGCTGTCAGTTCAGGGCTGAAGATGCTATCGGTGGCCCGGTAGGTGTGGGTGAGGCGGCGGAAGGAGGAGTCCGAGGAGCTGTCATCGGGAAGGTCTTCGTCCTGCTCGTCCCGCAGCTTGGTCCTGCTCAGCTCCGAGCTGCTCCCCAGCTCAGGGTCTTTGAGAGCCTCCCCCACCTCCTGGAGGAAGGTCGTTTTGGGGCTGATGATGCAGAGCAGGAGCATGAGACCTCCTGAGACCCCACAAAGAAAGTAGAGGCCAACTTTCTCTGGGACGCCTGCAGGGCAAAAAGCAAAGAGAGACACCAGGGTACAAACTGCCTCTGCAGCCTGTGGGGAACCAGTGCCTGGAAACCCCCCTCTGTTGGGTACATGAGAGGAAGAGGAGGGGAGCAGGGTTGCCCTCAACACCCAGGCTGCAGGGACAGCACAGAGTCTACCCCAGTGATTGTGGGAGTGTCACCCAGAGCATGATCAGTATGCACCAGTGTCCTGAAATGCCCCACTCCCCATGGGAAACCCACACTGGGATGTGGGGTAGGCAGCACGGTGGGAGGAATCATCTCGCTAGGGATTTAAATGAGTAATTTCCCCTGGCTAAGGAGATTTTTGCCCGCAGACAGGTGCTCTCCACCAGTGCCCCTGCAGACAGGGCAGGAAGGAAGGAAACCCAGTGGGTAATGCAGCCCGTTGGAGAAGGAAGGCCCATGGGCAGGACTGCAGCAGCAGCACCACCACCAATGTTGCAGGACCTTGGGGCTCGTTTAACCTCCAAGCTCCCGCCCTATGTGGCCCCCCAAATCCAGCATGGGGACTTGGTGCCCTCTTCCCTCATGGGCCTGCCAACCCTGCTGGAGGGGTCTGGGGTCTGGCTGCCTCTGAGCCAAGCCCTGGGCTGAGCAGGGGTCATCATGGGACCTGAGCCAACCTCCCAAGCCTGTCCCGCTCCCCTGGGTGCTGCGTGAGAGCCAGGGAGGGCACATACCCCAAAGGTGGGCAAAAGCTGCCAGAGAGCTAGTAAAAATCATCCGGTCTTCCCGGAGCCTGGAGAACCTGGGCCCTTTGTACCAGCCACCTGCAGCGAACAAGGGGATGTGGGCTGAGACACAAGGTGCTCCCCAGTGCCCCTTTGTGCTGCCCAGCTGCCTGGCCCTGCCTGCCTCCTTCCCCATGCCAAGCTTCCTTCCTGCACAATCACTCCTCTGCCCACAGGGCCCCTGCTCCCAGCAGACCACATCCCTCCAGCCCCTCAGACATGGGCACGGACTGATGGGTTGCTTCAGCCACGGGACAGCAATGCTGGGGTGGAGCTGCAGGACTCGTGCCAGTGGTGGGTGCCATGGATGCAGAGAGGCCATGGAAGGGATGGTTCACCTGGGCGCAGACACAATGCCACATCACTTTTGGTGTAGCCTCCCCCCACGTTACCGTGCATGTAGTCCGAGAGTAGGAAGGGATCCGAGGTGTCAGGGCCCACCTCCTCCAGCAGCTGCTTGGGCACTGCAGGAGAGCATACATGGAGCATCACCACCCTGCTTATCCCCAGCAGCTCCCTGCCTCCCCAGGGAGCCCCACCAGCCCTGCCTGCAAGGCACAGGGTAGGCACAGCAGGGGCTCAGCCAGTGGCCCCCACACCCCCAGCCCCGCTGGTGGCTCTCACCGCAGGTGTAGGAGACCCGCAGCTGTTTCTTCATGCCTGGGAGGCACGGGTCACCAAAGGTGGCCCGGTCAGCAGCCACGGTACAGTTGCCCTTGCGGTGGCATTTCTTGGAGACCCTCCGCAGGGCGTCTGGCGCCAAGCACTCTGCAAAGACATGGGGCATGGATCCGCAGGCAGACCTACGTGCCCCCACCTGCTGGGCTCCAGCCAGCTGGGGCCAAGGGGCACAGGTACAGCCTGATGACATACTTGTGCCACGTTCTCTGCCCAGCTTTTGGCCCCATTTCTGGCTCAAACCGTTCTAGTGTACCTATATGGGGCCCCCCAGCATTGAGGGCATCACACTCCGGCTTGCCCCGCAGGAATCGTCCATAATTTGCAGAATAAATGGCCAGGATGGATTTTGGTCGGCACTGCAGCTTCAGCTTGTCATTCTCACACACGGTCTTGACCCGATGATTCCCTGGGGAGTGACACTGCAGAACGTCCCAACGCATCCCGAATCACCTGCAGCCCCCTCCTCCCTTAGCCCAGCCAAGGGTCTGAGAGCTGCCAAAGGCAGGACTGGAGGAGGGCTGCAAGATACAGGAACAGCTCAGCTCCCCTCTCTGCCCCTTTCTGAGCAGCTGAGGTGGGGGAAGAGCTCATGCAGCATTACCCAGACCCTGTTCCACCTCACCTGGCCGGCACTTGTAGGAAGCAATGAGGTACTTGTGCGTCCCAGGGCACGGGTCCGGGCCAAACACTTGGCTGTGCACGGAGAACTGGCACCACTGCTGGTCCTGGCACTCAGCCAGCAGCTTCTGGAGAGCAAAGTGGGACAGACGTGAAGACGGGTGAGGAGACCAGAGGCTGTTCTTGCCTCAGAAGAGGTGACATCACCCGGCTCAGGGAAACAGCCTCTCACCTTGCAGAGGTGCCCTATGGCTGCTCCTGCCCCCCCCGCCCCCGGCCGCAGTCACCCTGCTTCATGTGTCAGTTCCTGAAGCAGTTCCTCCTCTGCCCCCACACAGAGCTGTGTGCCAGCACAGGCCTGACAGTACCTGTGCCAGCATGCGCACCGGCACTGCACCATGCCACGCGTGTGCAACGCTCGTGCAGGCGTGCCCACTAACACAGCCCCACGTAGACACTGTTGACCCATGTTGCCCCACGCAACACCGTGGACACCAACATGGCTCTGCACGACGGCCACGCATGCGTGCATATTCACTTGGCCCAGTGCAACACCCATGCAGGCGTGCACACTGACGCAGCTCTGTGCAACACCCGTGCAGGTGTGCGATCTGGCACGGCTCCGCGCGACACCCGTGCACTCGCGCCCACGCCCCCACGCCCACGCCAGCAGGGCTCCGTGCAATGCACACGCGCGGCCACGAGGTGGGGACGCGGGTTCACGCCGCCGGGCTGCTCGGGCAGCCGCTGGGGAGCGGCGTGGCCTTTGCCGCTGCCCGCTGTGCCTGCCTGCCCACGGCGGCCCAGAGGCAACGCTGCCAACCCCGCGGGGTGGCCGAGCCGAGCCAGCACAGGACTGAGCCTCCTCTCGCTCCTCAGTGGCTGTCAGAAGCGAAATTTGAGGAGGAAATGCAATTAGTCTCTCCCCCCAGGTTTTTCCTAAATTGAGCTGAGCCTCAGCAGAAGCCTTGCTCTCTACTCTCCGGACATCCCTTCTCCTCCAAGAGCAGCCTCCAGGCAGCAGGGAACCCAGACCCGGTGTGATCACGGTCCCTTGGGTGGAGTGGCTCCACCTCACCGCAAACCTGAGCTGCACAGATCCTGCTCACAGACCTGCCCTTCGGTCTCCACTCGTCTGTGCTGGGCCATACCCTCCATCCTGCACTTAACACACGAGCTGTAGGGACCCTGACCTGTGTTTGCAGGGTGGTTTGTGGGGCTGACTTGGTGCCATGCCAGCACACTCCGGCTCAGGGACTGAGACATGCGGGATGCCGGGAGGGCATCTGCGGCTGGAGCAGGACCGGGCAGCAAAGCCTCGCAAGATCCCAGAGCAGGGAACTGGTCCCTCAGCTTTTGTTCCTCTTCTCCAGCTCCATGTTCCCCTTCCCCACAGGCAGCTGCACACAGCTGCTTGCTGCGGTTTTGCCCCAGCTCTAGCAAGGACCTGGAACTGGACTAGAAAAGTAGCACATGAAACCTTGTCCCTACTGAAAGACCTTCCTGCTGGCTCCCACCACATATCCCAGCTGCCCTGGGTTTGTCAGAGCCCTGTGACCAGAAGGCAGAAGTGGGTATGGTTTGGGCGTACTATGTCTGGCACAGCACTGTGCTTTGCCCATCTCACCCATTCTCCCACGGTTGGTGGGTGCAGCATCTCCCCAGCTATGGGCAGAGCTGAGTAACTGGACCGCACACTTGCAGCTGTGGCTGAGGAGCATTGCCTGGCTGAGCAGGGCTCTGGAAAAGGCAGCGACCAGGCCCCTGTGACTACAAGGCCTGCTCCTGCAGGAGGAAGGGATCATGGGGGAGCGCAGCCCCCAGGAGATGGGGCTCCAGCATTCAGCCAAGGCTGAAGTTGCTGAGAACTGGAGGGGTTTGGCTGGCAAAGGTCATGTGCTCGCTCAAGGCTTTGCAGAATGAGCATTATTTCTCTCCTTGCTTCCTCCCAGGTGACTGCTTTGATGCTTGGACTGGGCTGCTGCCAGCTGTGACAGCCAGTCTGGTCCAAGGCATTCCAAGGCCACGGATGCTGAGGCCAGCTGTGCCAGCATGGAGACCCAGAAGCCAGGGTAAAGCTGCAGGATGCCAAAGGATTACATCCCTCCCAGCTCCTCTCTGACCCATTCCTCAAGCTGCTCATGATATCTCATGTGTGGGGCTAGTGGAGGGCTGACATCCTCACCGGACATAGGGATTTCCCCCAAACACAAAGAGGAATTGAGCAGAGCCGTAGCGTGGAGCAGGCTGCGGGGCTTTTAGAGCAGCCTGGTAAGTGCTTCCTCCAGTCAGGTGTCAGCTTTGGAGAGGTCCCTTCCCTCCTGCCAGCCCCTGCTTTCCTCCCCTCTCCCTGCGCTGGCTACTGCAATCAACAGACCCTCCTTTGGGCTTGCTTCATTAATCTGCTTCTTGGGAGCTACCAGCACAGACGGGTGCTTCTTCTGGCTGGGGAAGGGCTGAGCTCTGTGCTGACCCCAGGGTTGCACCCACAGGGCTGAGCACAGCATCCTTCATAGGCCCCTGTCTCACTTCCCAAGCCTGGCACCCCGGCTGCTGCACCACCCCTCTCCTGGGACCCAGGCCCAGCTGCCGGGGCTTTCTCCAAGCCTGCTGTGTCCTGTGGGATTACTCCAAAAGCCAGCTAAGGACGCAGCAGTGCCTCCTGCCAGGCTCCTCTGGCAGGGCTGCCCTACCTTGGGACCCACCACAGAAGAACCCATCCACCTTTATCTCCCACAAACGTCCTGGGAAAACAACCCCATGGGTGAATTCTGATGCTGATGGCAGCAGCCTCCCTTGGGGCATGGGGAGGCTTCACTGCCTGCAGCCGCCCAGCCCAAGCAGGCAGCCCAGTGACCTGGGGAATGAGGGGTGTGCAGCCCAGTCCCTGGGGACCCCGGCCCTTACCACATGAGCGGTGGCAGATGTGCACTCAGTGCTCTCCTGGGAGGCATTGCCAGGGCTGGGGCAGAGGTTGGGGCTGGGTACACGACGGCCGTAGAAGGCGCCAAGGATGCTGATGGTGGTCTTGCGAGGGCAGATGATGAGGAGCTGCTCCCCGTCACAGGTGTGGGCAGTGTGGTTCCTCAGCACCTTGCGCAGATACCCTGGAAGGGGAGAGCATGGACAGCGCTGGCTGGAGGAGACACCAGGACCACGGTGGTGGTGGTGCTTGGGCTCCTGACAGCTGGTGACAGTGAGGACATCCTGAGCAGGGGCACTTACGGGGAAAACAGGACCAAAGTGGGGCTGTAGCAGAGAAGGTGGGCTTGCAGCAAATCTTATATCCAGCATTGCAGCCAAGAGGCTGGAAAGCAGCATGGGGTAGCCAAGCTGGTTAGCAATGGGAAGTGAAAGCTGGAGGCAGGACGACAGGTCAGAAAATACATGTATGGAAGAATCCCATAAGGAGTAGTCAAGGGTTTAGAGAAAATCTGACTTGTAATGGACATAGGGAGGAAAGAGCAAGGATGAACCAGAGATGATCACTGGAGTTGGGGAGAGGAGAATGCTTTTTGTCGTGATGCTGAGCCATGAGCTGGAGGAGAGAAGGGTGAGGCAGCTGCTGCAAGCTCCTGCAGTTGGCTGGGTTGATATGGATCGGTGTGAGCCAACAAGCCATCGTCTGAGTCCAGCTGACCCCAGGCCTCTCTGCTGGAGAAGCCCAATGCCTGGGTGCAAGCCATTCCCAGCCCATGGCCTTTACAATGCTGGGGCGGGGAGGGTGGGGGGCATTGGCCCTTCTCTCCCTGAATTCCCAGAACAGGGTATTTCTCTCTTTTAATCCTGCCTAGTTTGTGTCCCAAACCACTTACCCTGTTGTTTTCCTTACAAGAGACAGTAATATGGGGCTGTCCTGCCCAGCCTGTAACAGGGTTTAACATGCTGCTATCAGCTCTGGCTAGAATTGGCCGTGCTGGGTGCTGGCTGAGCGAGGGAGCTGTTTCATTAAAAGCTCTGCAAGCTGCCAGGGGTGCTCTTAGCAGGCGCTGGTTGCTGAAGGAGGCTGAGGAAGCAGGATAAGCTGACAAAAAATGATGTGTAGGGTCCTAGATAGAGCAGATTGCACCAGGCCTTTGAATAAAACAAAAGCAAAAGGGAAGCATCATTTTGAGGCTAGGAGGTGGGGACAGGGCAACCCAGTACCTGCCAGGTAGGGCCCTGGGCTGATGGGTGGGTCACAGATCCCAATCCCCAGCTGTGGGGTCCTTGGAGGGACTCTCACCCCAGCCCCAGCCCAGGGCTGGGGTCCAGGGCAGGACACGTACCCTGTCCTCCAGCACAGAGCGTGTCAAACTCCCAAACCAATACAAGAAGGTGGGAGCACTGGCTCCCAGCCCTGCGCTTCTCCCTCTGTCCCTCTGCGAACTGGTACCAGGCTCAGCTGCACAAAGGGCCCCTTTCACCTTCCCTGCTGCTGCTAACCCTTTGGCATCCACAGCCAGCATCCCTCCCTGGGAGACATCAGCGGATGCAGCTGGGAGCCGGCCTTGCTCAGACTTAATCTTTCCCTTGGACATGGGCAGCTGCTGGCATTTCTCCTTGCAAGCCTGGGGTGACAAAGTTGGAGGGCCACAGCCTTGTGCAAGTGAGCCCTTGCTCCTCTGCATGCTGGAGGAAAGAGGAAAGGAGAGGCAGAGGATGTGGATGGTAGCAGACAAGCTCTTTAAGTCAGGTCAAAGCTCCAGTGAGATGCAAAGTTGCTGCTTGGAGGACACAGAGCTGGATCAGCCCCTTGGGGTGCAGTGCCCACAAAGAGGGGGACAGGACAAGCCCTGTGCTGCCCCTCTCCTCGGATTGCTCCATGTCACTGAACACTGAGGGATGTGAAGGGCATGGGCCCCTGCCCGGGCTGCCAGCCCCCATCTCTTTCCTCTGCATCCCCTGCAGCAGCTCCACAGCTGCAGCAGCAGCCAGGCTCTTGTGCAGGCTCCAGAGCCACCTGGGGCTCAACTTCTGCCTGGCACCAACTCCAAATCCACCTGCCCATCCCTGAGAGAGCTGACGGTGGGGCTGCCCATACCCTGGGCACAGAGGGCTGACCCAAATCCTGGGGATGGTGGGGGACACAGGGCAGAAACAGGGAGAAATGGGTTTCTCCAAATCCAGCCTGCCTTGGAGCAGGCACCCTCCTCTGCTGCCATGCTGGCTGGCAGCACCAGCGGTTTGTCTTTTAAAACTGAGGCTCAAACAGCATCACTGGGGCAGAGGTTTCGCTATCATAATTTTGGGACAGTAAGCAGCTGCAAAGATGGTGGAGTTTTGGGTGAAACCATGGCAATGGGGCTGCAGGCAGATTTTGCGAGTAATTCCGGTTGCCTGCCGGTGCTGCTGACTCAGTCCCCGATGGTGCGGTTAGCTCTGCCCAGATGAAATCACATCCTCTCTGCTGCAGCCCACCCGGCCACGCCGAGCTCTCGTGGCACCTGGGCCCAGCAGAGCAGAGTGGAAGGTGTGCGTGGCTGTTTCTAGAAGGTGCCTCAGAAAAATGGCAGCCCCCAGGCACTCAGCCTGCCTGCACCCATCCTGACTGTCCCAAGCACTGGGGCACAAGGGATCCCAAATTCCTGCCTTAGCTACAGCTATAAAGCTGCTCCCATGGAGAGGATCTGGCCCTTGCTGTGTGCCTTGTGACAGTGCACCCTGCTCATGGGTGGCTCTGGCTGGGGACCGGGCAGAGCTTCAGCCCATCTCTCTCATCTTCTCAGAACAGCAAAGGCTTGCTGGGGAGCCCTGGGTGTTCCAGGAGCCTTCAGCTCCACACACTGCCTGGCACTGAGGGAATAAGCATCCCAGCCAGGGTGGGTCTCAGGAAAGCTCAGGGCTGTCTTAAGATTTGGGGTTTTTTTTTGCATTTCTGCCTCCAAATTGTCCAAAAGAGCGCAGCAGCGGCAGGGAGAGCCGCTCCCTCTCTCACACCAGGGCTGCAGGATGTGCACGGCGTGTTTTCAGGTTCCAGCCCTGCTGTGGGGATAAAAATATCCCCAAGTTTTATGGCAAACTCCCTCTGGCCTGCACAGTTTTATGCCTCACTTGACCCTACCCTGCGAACCCAGCTGTGGCTTCAGCCTCCCCTCACACCACCATGGTCCCTGGCATCCCTCATTGCCCTGCCCATGCCCCAACTCACCGGAGAGCTCCGGGCTGGCCTCCAGCCCCACAGCCAGGCAGAGGAGGACCAGGGCTGCTGCTGGCCCCACCAGCCTGGCCATGGTGCAACCGCTGCTGGCTCTGCTGCGTCCCACCAGGCAGCCTCCACTGGTCTGGTCCTCGGCAGCGGCTGGCGCTGGCAGTGCGCGGGGACAATGGCTTGCTTCTCTGCCCTGCCAAAGTGCTGGGCTGGGCAGGCGCCTGTGTACCCGCTCTGTGCCTCCTGCCCAGGGCAAGGGGCTGCTCTGGACAGCTGGGACACTCTCAGCACAGGGACACCTCCCACAGGGAGGGAGGGACATGTTTTCAAAGGCACTCCATGGTGGGTGAGCGGGTGCTGTGCCTCGGCATCACTATCACTGGCAGAGGAACCAGCAGCCCCTTCCCTCCCGCCTCCGTTCCCCCTGAGCAGAGGGATGGGGCTTGGCGAGGTTTCCAACGTGCCTCCCGCTTTCTCACGGACACGGTGAGGCAGAAATCCGGATACATATGTGCTGTAATCTCCATCTCAGCAAATGTCCGGCCATTCACCGTTTGAGGAGGAAAGGAAGGGTTGCCTGTGCTGCCTCCCAAGGTGGCTGTTCCTGCAGAAAAGGCAAACGCCCTCCCTGCAAACACCACAGGCAGGGACCTCTTTGATGCCGCACTGCTGCCCCCACAGCATCTGCAGGGCCAGACATCAGGCGCTCCAACATTCATGAGGAGGGCACCCTGCTATCCCTGTGCCCCCTGCCCTGGAGGAGTTAAATCCCTGCCTGCTGCTTCAGCTGGCAGCTTAGAGGGAAACACAACGGGCGGGAGCTGCTCGTTCTGCCCTGGGCTGAGGTCAGCAGAGAAGGGCAGTGCCAGGAGCCGGCATGGCTCCCTGCAGGCTCCACATCACTTGGGGAGGGGCAGCAAGGGGGGGACTGGGGCAGCAGCAGGGACTGGCACACATCATCCAGGGGTCCACAGTGGGAGATGGGTGGGGGGAGCAAGATGGGCACCAGGCTTGTGCTGAGGGTCCTGTTGAGTGGTCTGAGTGCGCTTGGCACTCACAATGCCATTAATTCATCCCTCTTGCTTATGAGAACATCAGGCAGAGTTTCCTGTCCTATTGGGTGGAGTTTCAAGTTCTCCAAAAGCTTTCATGGGACAGAAACAAAAATACACCCCCAGGCCCCCCGTGCAGCTGCCAGCGTAAGCACCACTCTGGGCTGTGCAGCAGTACCCAGGAGAAACTTCTCCCTTGGGGGGGGGCTCCTCTAGAAGCCTGCAAAATCATTTCCCAGCCTAATTGCCTCAGGGTTGATGCTTTCTTATCAGGGTTTGATTATTTTTAGGAAAGCCTGAACCTACCCGAACTGGCAGGGGGCCTCGGGGAGGTGGGGTGCTGAGTCAAGTATTCAGGATCCCTATTTTGTGCAAAGATTGGAATCAGCTATGGGGTCCCAAGGTGCGAGACAGGACTTGCACCAGAGAAGAGTTAAGCCTGTGGGTGCTGGGAAGCTGTCTCTGCTGGGATGGCAGCCAGGACGATCTGACGATGAATGTATCCCTCCCATGCTGGGGAAGAAAGCAAGACGGTCATCCTTCCTGTGAAACAGCCCAAATTCCAGGAACGGGGCCCTGCTGGGGTGATCCCTAGAAACATCCCTTCCCATCACCCTGACACGCACCGCCCTGGCTGGGCTACTGCCAGCAGCACTCTGGGGTTCCCCACTGCACCCTGACATGCTCCAGCCTCTTTGCTTTCCCTCCCCGACTGTTTTGCAATCCTTCCTGCCCAAGGTCTGCACCCTGGGAGCACTTGACCAGCTGCAAAGAGCCAGTGGAGGCAGCCAGGCTGCCCTGCTCAGCTTCCCCGAACCCTCGCCCTGCTCGGCCCCCAATCCTTGCAGCAGGGGGTGCTCAGAAGCACCCACCCGAGGGGACCCCCCTGGGGTGGTGGGCAGCAAGAGGAGCTGTACCATCCCTCCTGGCAGTTGCCCATCGCGATGCAGCAGCAGGAGGGGGGAAGGCAGTGGGAAGGTCAGCTCGGTTCACCCCAAAGAGATAAAGAAGTGGTAAACTCTGGGGCACTGGTGTCCAGGCACAAGGGTGGGAGGATAGCGAAGGGGCAAGACCAGACCAGAGCAGCATGAGAAGTGGCAGGCGAGACACTTCCTCTGCAAAACCTCCCTGCTCCCAGCTGGGAGGTGACAGCAGCAGTGCTGGGGCTGCCTGGGCCGCCAGCCCACTGCTTGGAGGCACTGGAGCAGCGCCTGGGCGGGTGCGATAGACTGGAAGGGGACCCGTGGACACATCCAGATAGACCCGTGCTGAGTCACGGCTGGGAGGCCCTGCAGCTTCCCCCTCCCCGCCGACAGGTCCCGGCACACGCCCCATCGCTCCTCCCCACGTCAAAAGGAAGGAAAGGGCCCCTCCGCGGGGTGTGAGCACAGCCGAGGTGCTCTAGCCGCCAGCCCGCCGAAAGCCTCCCCTGTTGGTGCTCCGCAAAGAACCAATTCACCGCAGCAGTGAGCAGCCGGCGGTCCCTCCCCACGCTGCCAGGATGGAGAGTCGGCAGCACAATGCCACCAAGGAGCCTGAGATTGAGCTGTTCGTGAAGGTGGGTCTCAGGGGGGGTGGTTGCTTTTTGGCAGTTCTTCTCAGGCTCATCCTCATCAGACTCCAGCTGGGCTTAGGTGGTGAAAATTTGTGGGTGTCTTCATGTTTTTAGGAGGCTGGAGATGGGTACCAAATTTGGGATCGCTCGCCATGAAGGCTGGGTAGGTAGGCAGCTGGAGGAGGGGACCAGGCACATGGTGGCCTGAGGACTGCTGGGGTGTCACACCCAGTATCCTAGAAGATGCCCTGGTCTTGTGGAGGTTGCATACCCTGGGGGTATGCTCCCTGCCGGCAGCTAATGTAGTGAAGGAGCAGGCACACAAGTGCCTCTTGAAACCCAGATAAGACAAGCCCCAGCCTGGGAATAGCAAGCAAGAGGGCTGAGAGCCGCCACTTCAGCTTCTTCTGCAAGCCAGCGTTGCGAAACAGAGTGTGGACAACTTGAGGAGCCAGCATGGGTGCCCATGTGTGGGCGGGATGGGGCGGTTTCGGAGAGCAGACCGGGGGGATTATTTGCTGGAAACGGTTTGGGTTTCCCCCCGCCCCGCCCCGTTAAGCAATTTTCCAAACACTTCCCTTGGAATATTTTAACGCTCAAGTTCAAAATATCTGTAGCGGACACGTGGGGTGTAGAAAGAGAGGAGCAGAAGCTGGCAGCTGGTAACTGTGTGTGCCAGCAGCGATGCCAGTGGGGCCCCGGGACACACTGTCAAGTGACAGTGACCAGAAGGAGCGATGCCTCCCTGTGCCACTACATCAAGGTTTTAAGGGCAGTTTCCCTGCAGTCACTCAACCCTGTGGGTTTCGCTTCTCTCCTCCTAGGACAGCTCAGTGCCCAAAAGGACCGCAGTGCCCAGCTGCAGATACTGGCTTCCATGGCACAGGCGCCCAGCAGTGTTGGGCAATGTGTGGCGCCTTGCTTGGGTCGTGGTCAGAAATATGTCTTGGAAAGGATTATCTGAGCCTTCGCAGGAGGGATCTCCTCCATCCCCTTGGCAAAACTGTGGCCATGGCAGTGCTTGCCAGGCACAGAGCTCGGCTTAACCAAATCGGACAAGTGTATTTCTTGGTGAAAGTAATTTGGATTCCATTCTTGGCACCACTTTTTCCCCGGGATGGCTCAGGAGAAGAGGAAAATGATACATGAGGTGACTGCAATGGCGGCAGCACCTTCAAGGGGGTTTTCAGGGGGAAGGGAAACAGAAAACAAAGCTGCAGCGTTGTCAGGACTTCCCCTATGCCTTAATTTAGCGCGAAAAAACCCTTCTGGCTTGTCTGTTAACAGACGAATTGATGCTGTGCCTCCTCCTACCATTAAGGACCCAGTTTTACCAAAGTCACAGCAGCTCCCAGCTGCAGACAGGCACTCCCTGTGCCATTGGCACCTCACACCTCCTGGGCTGGGGTCCACCCTGAGACACAGCTGCCAGATTAACCTGCCATAGCCATAAATCATGGGGGGGGAGCCTGTCCTCCCCCAGGCACCTACGGGCACACTGCCGCTGCCAGGCTTTCACTTTGCCAAGCACTGAAGTTATCTTGGCGAGGACGGGGAGGGTGCAAAGCAGCTCCCGCATTGCCTTTGGGTTGGGGCAGGCGGTCGCCAAAGGGTTGGCAGCATCTCACCCTGCCATGGTCCCAGTGAGAGCATCGTCCCACCAGCTGGGGTGCTCTCCCTACCTGGGAGGAGGCTCTGCCCCTTAGTCCCACAAGGCATTTAGCTACCCCAAGTCTGCTTCCCAGCTTTCAGGGTGGCTGTAGGAACAGTGGGCAGGTCCCGGTGGGTGTTGAGTACTTAGCAGTGCCCCAAGCATGCACAATGCTCTCTCCACCCACTGCGTTTCACGTCGTTTCACCGAGGGAGAAACCACAGGAACTGCTAAGTAACTTTGGGGTTTTAATGCCTCATGCAGCCTCATGAGGCCTCAGAGAGTTGGGTCTAAAAACCAGCACCTTCCTGGAGACGCTGCACTAGCCCACCCTGGGTTTATCCATCATCCAGAGGGGAAAAGAGTGAGGAAAGTCAGTTGGAGGAGTCTGCAGGCTCTGCACCCCCTGTCCCAGTCATTCCTGCAGCCTGGCGAGAACAGGGGAAGAGGCTTTCTCCAGAGACAGAAGCGAAGAGCAATGGCTTCCCCACCGTGCTGCTTGTCTTTTGCTGGGGAGGGAGGGCGTGTGGCTATGAGTCTCCCCAGACCCCTTTCCCCTGAGCTCCCCTGGCTCCTGGAAGGCTCTCCCCACGGCCACGAAGGTGCCAGCAAAGCCATACCAGAGCCTGGTACCCCCACCCAGCAGCGCCTGAGCTCTGGTGTAGCTTCTCTCCACTTCCTCCAGATAAAGATTTGGCTCTGAGCGTCCTAGGATGGGCCTGGCTTAATTTTTTTTCCCCTGCAGAGGCCATCCTGGTTTTCCTTTCAGTCTAGTCCAAAATTCCCCACCTCCCTATTTTTAGAAGACAAGGGGGAAAACCAGCCTGAGCTGCTCAAAGGCTGGAGCTACAAGGCAGGCATAGAGAAGCCTGAAGCAGGCAAGCACAGTTTGAGCCCAGAGCAGCCCCAGCGAGGGACATCCTGCCCACCCGACCATCCCCTCCAGCACCACCTTTGCCCCTTGTGCAACTCCACCAGAGCCACTCACTTCTGCGGCTCAGACAACAGCTCCCATGGGGCCAACAAGATGAATTGCAATTAAGCCTCCTCACTCCCAACCTTATGCTGAGCGAGGAAAGCAAAGGAGAGGGGAGCCACCTGGCTGCCCTCTCCTCTGCCACCAGCAAGGGCCGTCTCAGGAGAGCAGGGAGGAAAGGATCAGTCCTCATGCTAGGCAGCCACAAAAGCACTTTCTGAGCTGTTGTTGTTGTTGGAGCTGCTCCAAAGGGTGGCATTAGTTTTGGCTTGTAGGTGCCAGCAATGACAGAGGGGAAGGGGAACAGAGGTGCCCTGCTGTCATGCCAATGGGTAGACCTTGTTGCTGGTTTCTGACTCTCCCCTCCAGCTCCCTCACAGAACACCCAATACACAATTTTACCCATTACCAAAGAAGCCTTATTTGTTATAAGCTGATACACCAGGAGCATTTCTTATTAATAGCCCGCAAAAAGCCTCACGTGTGAGTTCAGCTTCACTTCTCGTTATACCCCAGAGAATCAATATATTTCTCAGTTCCTTTTTCCTTTCTCAGGAGCATTATTTCATGACAACTAAGCGTAAGAAATACTGCTTAAAAGTAATTTTCATTCCTCTGGAAGGACTAAAAGGTATTGGCATAGTGGAAAAGCAGACCATCGCCTCCAGCTGACCACTCAGAGTGTCAGGGTTTTGTTTTGATCAGTTTACAGTCTCCCTTAGGGTGAGTTTGAGGCTGGTGTATGTCTCCTGGAGAAGCTGAGTATTCCAGAGGCCGCAGGTTTCTGGGCACCCATAGATACAGACAGGTGACTTGTAGCACTTACCTCCAGCCTGGGAGAGCCAGGCACAGGTCTCTGCATCTTCTGCTAATGAAGCATCCTCATCCAGCCTGTCTTGGGGCCTCAGTGAGGTGCAAGCTCTGGAGCCACCTCCAGCTGCCCACCCTGGATGTTATCACTGCTACTTGACTTCTGCACCACCAGATCCTCCCAAATCTCATCACCTGCCTGCTTAGCCTCTGAACTTCAGCTCACCAGCTGATATCAAGGCTTAGCACAGAGCTGCAGGGTACAAGCCATCCCACTGGGGCTCTCATGCTGACACGGGCTGCTCCATGTGAACAGCATGCCTCTGTGAAGGAGCTGGTGTGAGCTGCGCTGCTCTTCCCTGCAGTGGCAGGACTGCCACACGCACTGGAGGACCATGGTTCATGTACAGCTAATGAACTAGTTAAATCTCTTAAACAAGTCAAGTTTCCTGTGAGCCATTTTACCTCTTGTACCACAGCACAACTTCCATCTCTGAGGAGCATCCATACCAGTTTTCACACACTGGGGGAAATCTGCCCCAATTCTCTTGGCCAAACTCCTTATAAGTAGTTTCAGTCCTTTTTGCAAAGGATATTTTCAGCTGCTACATAGCAAGGAAATGGCCTTCACTCCACCTGCTGCTGCTTTCCCTTGGGATTGCTGAATGGGCATCAGCTGGGTGAGACCCTGATGAGGGAGCCCTGGTGGGACTCAGGCAGGTTGTCCAAGCTCCTCACCTTCCTGTGTCCCCACTATTGTTTGACCCCATCCTGGTCACAGCGCAGCCCCTGAGTGCTGAGAGGTCATGGCTGTGTCCATGCAGAGGGGTTGAAAGGGACTGTCTGCACACGATCAAAGCTTTAGGAGCTGACACATGGCTCCATTCCCCACTGATTCTGGGTGGGATGTCAGCACGAATCCAATTCTGCACAGCCCCACCACCTCCAGCCCCTTCTCATTCCTGAGGCTGAGGAGGCTGCATGGGTGGTTCTTGGTCATCATCAGCCTGGAAAGTCATGCCTAAGTTTGTTAAATGCACATAAAACCGGAGGCAGACACTAACAGCACACAAAAACAAACTGCTCTTTTCCTGGCAAACATGAGCACATTTCCCTTCTCGCCGCCCTCTCCAGCCTGGCCTCCCAGCCAAGCGGGCCCTCCCTTCCTCCCCATCCATCAGTAATCACCCTCCACCTCCCTCCCCTGCCTCAGTTGTCTCTTCCTTCTGGCTTTATCTCACATTTCTGGGAAGGATCTGACCCAGGGCATCCTGAGGATGCTCTCCGATGCTTTCCAGTGGCAGTTGGGCCACAGCTCACAGAGGGGATCCTGCAGCTGAGCCCCCCCAGTGCTGGGAGGGGCTCCCTGCAGCATGCAATGCTGGGGTGCCAGGCCAGGCCCTCCATGTGCCTTCCTCCTGAGACCGGCTCTGGTGGCTCTCCATCTCCAGGCACCCCATCTGGGCTGGGTGAGGCCAGCCAATGGGTTAAATCCTTGTTTCTCTGCTTTCCTGGCAGGCTGGTCTGGATGGAGAAAACATTGGAAACTGCCCCTTCTGCCAGCGCCTGTTCATGGTGCTGTGGCTCAAAGGGGTCAAGTTCAACGTCACCACAGTGGACATGACCAGGTGAGGTGGCACCAGAGAAGAGGCCGGTGCTAACAGTGGGGCAAAACACCCCTGGCTTTCCTCCCTCCCACCTACACCACAGCCAGCATACCACCACGAGAGGGACAGGAGTGACAGTCCCTGTCTGCACACTGCCCATTGTACAGTAGGGTGCAGGCGGTGGGCCAGCAGGGAGCTCCAGCCACGTGCCAACACATGCACGGCACAGGGACCCCCTGTCCTGCTGGATGCGGGTACGAGTCTGAGGTACCGCAGGGCAGACCGAGAGGCTGGGGGGTACTTCTCAGCCCCCTAAACCCAGCAAAGTGTACAGGTGGGGATGTTCCTGGTACTGTGCCCCCTCCCATGCACCCACCTCAGCCTTGTCTGTTCACCCCTGGGCAGCTGGTGGATGCAGACATGCTGCAGGCTCTGAGCCCCCTTATTTTCTCCACTCCAGGAAACCTGAAGAATTAAAAGATTTAGCACCGGGCACCAACCCACCCTTCTTGCTGTTCAACAAGGAGCTGAAAACAGACTTCATTAAGATCGAGGAGTTCCTGGAGCAGACCCTGGGCCCACCCACGTAATTGCTAGCTTGCTCCTTCCCGCTTTTGGGGGCCTGGCAGGCACACCACAGCATTGCGTAGTGCTCGGCAGATTGGGAAACCAAGGCAGGGTGCTAGGAGGTGCCTGAGAGCAGCTCGGGGAGGGGGCTGGCTCCTCACCCAGCATCCTGAGCTGTGCTCTGCAGGGCTGGGGCTTGTGATGCTGAGGGGCTGTGTCCCCTGGGGAAGGTGGTGGGTGGGGTGTGAGGGGACTGGAATGGGCTGGGGTGGAAACAATGGAAGGAAATGCACTGGTCCCCTGGAGCAGGCAGGGCTGGGGGTGAGATGGAGAGCGGGGGAGGACCCTGCAGGTGCCAGGACCCCCGGGAGCTGGTGGTTTCGCAGGTGACTGTGGCAGTTAGTGTTGAGGCAGAGGGGGCACAGGAGACCCCCTTTGACTGCTTGTATCCAGTGTGCTCAGCTGATCCAAAGCAAATGCCCTTGCTTGAAAGCAGCAGCACAGCTAGCCCCAGGGGCTGCTGGGGGGTGCGTGCGGCCCCCCCGATCTCGTGCAGGGCACTGCCCACAGCCTGACAATCCAGCCTGCCCCATGCTCTTTGTGGCTGGAGGCCTCACACCACGTGCAAAAGAGGAAGCTTCAAATGCATTTGTCATCTGCCTCCTCGGAAGTGTCTGCCCTTGCAGTGCACCCTGGGATGCATCAGCAAACAAGAGACCGTTACTGAGGAAGTCACGGGAGCCTCTGGCTTCCTCAGACCCCTTACCATGCCAACATGCATCCTCTGGGCTGGGCCAGGTCTGCCTGCAGGCAGAGCTCTGCTCTGGGGCTCTGCTGCCACCAGTGTCCCCAAAGCGTGGAGTTTCTGCCCTGTGATTTTCCCCAAGCAAACACCCAAGATAACACAGCTCCCCGCGTGGCAGCTGCAGTAATTTAAAGCAGCACCATTCTCCCACAACCAGCTGAACATCACCTGCATCCTCCAGTACCAGCCCTGGGCACCATGGCCCAGGAGATAATGGAGCTGAGGACCACGCAGCTGAATCTCTGTCTCCATCCTTGTCTGCACTGACACAAGTGTCTCTTTAAAGGTATCCGCACTTGAGCCCCAAGTACAAGGAATCTTTTGATGTGGGGAGTGACATCTTTGCCAAGTTCTCTGCGTACATCAAGAATCCGCGCAAGGAAGCAAATATCAGTAAGAAATGCGGGTGGGGGCTGCAGGGTGTGATTTTCCATGCTGGGTCAGGGGAGATCCTTTGGCTGCAGGCAAATCCTGCCACGGGTTAGGGTTCCTGCTGCCTTCCCCACCAAAGCCTCCTTGGCAAGCGGAGGAGTGGGCAGGAAGGGTGAAGGTAGTCCTGTGCCCCACCGGGCTAACGGCCCTGTGTGCAGGTGCTGGGGAGAGCGGGTCCCGGAGGGGCGCATGGAGTGATGCTGCTGGGACCCCCTGGGAGCACAGACTTGCCAGCGTCCAGTGCTGTGCACCACCGGTGTGTCCCTGAGGGCTTTGTCCCTGTATGCAAAGCCTGGGAGAGCCTCGGCCACCTTATACAGCCCTGGCCTGTGCTGCGGAGCCCGGGGCACCAGGCTAACTGCACTAGTTTCCCTGCCCACCCAGATTTCGAGAAGGCCCTGCTGCGGGAGTTTCAGCGGCTGGATGTCTACCTAAACACTCCTCTCCCTGAGGAGATTGACCAGGACAGTGTGGAGGACATCACCGTCTCCAAGAGGAAATTCCTGGATGGAGACCACCTGACTTTGGCTGATTGCAACCTCCTGCCCAAACTGCATATCATCAAGGTAATAGCACTGGCTCCCAGGGCCAAGGTGGGGGCACTCACTCCAAGAGGGGGTGACAGGGTGGGGTGATGCAAACAGGAGGCTAAGGGACCTGTTTTTTTCCCCTTCCCCCAAGCCAGAGAGCCAATCTTCCCCAGCTCTGGGAAGTCTCAGCCTCCTCCTTCTCTCCTCTCTAGATCGCAGCCAAAAAGTACCGCGACTTCGAGATCCCAGCGGACATGACAGGTGTCTGGCGCTACCTCAACAATGCCTATGCCTGCGATGAGTTCAGCCACACGTGTCCTGCAGATGAGGAGATAGAGCACACCTACGCCAGCGTCGCCAGGAAGATGACCTAACCCTGCTGCGGGGTGCGCCGGTAGTACTGCCCCTCACAGAGCCCTCCACCTCCGCAGTCCTGACACAGCCAAACCCTGGCCGAGGGAGGGACTGGAGGGGGTTTATGGCATCGCTACCCCCTGCCTTTCAGAAATAGTGCCTTGCTTGACAGTCCCCTGCCGCTCCCTCCTCCTCCTCCGCCAGCTGGCTGCAGCCCCGTGCGCCGTCAGCGCTGACCACATGTATGGACCAGTCCCTGTGTGGCGCAGTGGCGACTGCATCCCTACTGCCCGAAAATGGGTCTCATGGTCTGTGACCACGTGTCATGGGGAAAGCCAGGTGCTAGCCTTCCGCAGCAGCGCTTTGGTGGAAGGGATGAGAACTCCCCCCAATGGCTGGGCCAGCCCTGCCTCTCTCTCTGCTGCTGGAGCTGCTCTGCTCTGCCAGCCTTATACAGTCCCAGCCACCCCATATGCTCGGGAAGAGGTGTCCTGGGATCCTAGTGCATCACCTGGGCTGGAGCTCTTGGAATTTGCCCAGTCGCCCTTCTGCACAGCACCCCGCAGCCTGTGTTTGGGCAAGCCTTCTCTTCCACCAAGGCATTCAGGCTCCATCAGAAGACACTGAAAGACCCTGCCCCCGGTAGTTTATTGCAGTGACAAATTGTTCTCACTGCTAGACAGCTGTAATGTGTATTTAGCTCTCCGTTAGGACATGGGGGCGGGAGGATGCTGGGGAGGATGCCTGGTGCAAAAGTGCCAGGACCTGCTGTGGAAGGGAAGGAGGGGTGTGGGGACTCGTGAAGGGCTGAGGATGGAGGGGACCCAGGGCCACATGCTGCTGCTGCAAGGTCCCACCTGGCTCCTGCCTTGCAGGATACTGCAGGAGATGCAGCTATGTGCAGCTCCCACTCCACCACCCCCTCCCTAGTCCCCACCAACACTTCAGGTGCCTGACTGGGAGGCAGAGGCATGGGGTAGGGTATCTGTCTGGTTTCCACACTGCAGTACTGGACAGCCTAAGAGAGCAAGCAAAAGCTGCTTTGCAAAGTGCTGTGTCTGCAGGAGACACATGGACAGGTTTGGTGCTCCCTGGCTCAGCGTTGTGCCTTCTTGTACAGTGTTGCTGATGCAAGAGGCATCAAAGCGTCTCTTCATACCCATGACATGCCACCCTCCCCCATCTGATGCCTCCAGCTCCCCCCAAGGGCTCCTGCCAGTGCCTGTGAATTCAGACACCTCTCCTCAGCTAGCCCCACGGGCAAAAAAATACTGTACAGTGAGTGTGTTGGGTCCTGTGGGGACACAGAAACAGCAGACCCCTCCTCCAGCCCTCACTGCCACTTCCCTCTTTGCACTAAAAGGTGTGTCCTTGCAAGCCTGCCTCTGATAGCACTGGGTTTGGGGACTGGTTTTCTTATTAATGACTTTTGGTTTGTTTGGTATTTTTTTTTTTAAAAACCAGGAACAGCAATAAACTATATTTTAATATGCCTTGCTTGTGTACTGTCAGTGCACAGGCCAAAGCCACTGGGCATGGATGGTGCTGCAGTGGGTGGAGGGGCCTTCCCCACAGTGGAAATGCTTTTGAGATTTAGCATAAGTGAAGCTATAGTCCCCAGCCTCTGCTGCCCTGGATCACTGGGATGCACGTGGCAGCTCCTGCCCTGCCTGCAGGAGAGATGTTCCCTACCTGGGGCACATGCACTGTGATCTAACCATGCCATGTGTGCAGCGGTGGGAGGATGCAGGACCCTGCACAGTGCAGGGATGGAGTAACCACAGGATGCTGCTCCGGTGTGATGGGTTTATTCACTCCTGCTGGCAGCCAGAATGTCCCTGCCAGGCCACAGTGGCAGCTCTGCCTTGCCTGGAGGTCTGCTGGTATGGGAGAAACACTGTCCTGCACCCTGGATCTTCATGGAACTCTCCCCCTACCCCACAACACCCCTCCTCTGCTGCAGACCATCTCCCCCTTTCCCCACAAGGGACTGGAGACCTTTAGAAGCTCTGTGCAAACCAGCCCACAGCGAGGTGTGGGGTCATGTGTGGGTGGGCCCGTCGGAAGGCACCGGGATAGGGGTGGCAGGGGGAGGGCTGGCAGGCAGGCAGAGCTCCTCCTCTACCCCTCGTTTGGTGACACAGTATTTCCAGAAGCAAGACAGGAGAAAAAGGGAAAGAAGCCCATGAGAAAGGCTGCAGCAGTGCTTGGCTACATCTGAAAAGTTCAAAGGAAGGGACATGTCTACCTCTTCTCCCAGGCTCTCCTTTGGCTTTGAAGTCAGTTCTAGGAGCACAGCCTGGGAGCTGAATGCCTTAGTCCACACCATGAGAATCCTCCACGCCAAGCCCAGTCCCTGCATTCCATGGCCTCTTTGCAGGTCAGTGGTGGGTCAGGTCCCAGGACCCACTGGGGGCTGGGCACTCACCTCCCTTGCTGGATTGTTGAGGGGCCTGGTCTGTCTCTGGCTCTAGAGCTCACCCACTGCCACCATCTTCCAGAGGACTGCATCAAGGTCTTCTACCTGCTGTGGCACAGCAGCCCCATCATGCGTGTGCTGTGCCCATCTGGCAAAAGCAGCCCCCAAACCCCTTCCCCTCACTGCCCAACCAGGGAGGGAAGCAGTGTCAGCACCCAAGTGGGACTGCCTCTGTCCACATTTACTGGCCAACAGGGATGGGGTTTGCCGGGACCTTGTGGGGAGCTGGCCCATGGGATTCCCCTGCCCAGCGGCACCTCCCTCAGCCACCCTCCTCTAGGCCAGAGAGGCACCCCCACTAACCAAGTGGTTGGGGACATCCTCCTGGAGAGTGCTTCTATTTCCTGGGAAAAAAAATATATATGAAATGCCATGAACAGGCAGGGTCTATGGGTCCAGCATGGGGGGTAGAAGCCAAAGGAAGGTATGTCAGAAGGAGAGGGGGCAGAACCATCATGTGCTTCTCTCCGTGCTCCCCTGGGGGTACCTAATCTGCAGCACTCCTTTGTCCTGGATGCAACCCTTCACCTCTTCAAGAGCATCCTAGTGCTTGCCTCCCTCCACGTGTGCCCTCACACCAGCCCCATCCTTGTGTCTGGATCACCTTGAGCTCTGGGACTCACCTTTGCTACGAGCTGGTTTCTGGTTCACTCCTTCCCCCAGTGCAGACAGAGGCTGGTTCAGGTTCCTGGATGGCTGGAGTCCTGCTAGAGGCTTGCTATCAGCCATGAAGCCAACTGCACTGGCAGCCAGGTTAAAATCCATCAGCCTAAGGTCTGGGTTGAATGAGGAAACACCGACAAAGACAAATTGGCTCATTCAAGGTGCGCTTGTTGTCCTTAGGCAGTGGGATGGAGAGCCTGAGCATGGCCTAGAGATCCTGAGAATGACAGGCAAGTTGTTTGAGGGGGACTAGGGTTCGTCTCCCCACCTGGCTGTATGTGCCAGCCTGGGCTAGGAGTCAAAGCACTGGCCATGGCACTGCAGGTGTGGCCTCAGTAGTGCTGAGCAGAGGGGAAGGATCCCTCCCTCAACCTGCAGTGATGCTCCTGGTGCAGTCCAGGACACTGCTGGCTGCCTTTGCTGCAAGGGCATGTTGCTGGCTTATGGTCAACTTGGCAGTGACCAGGACAGCCCTGGCACGTCCTGGTGCCTGGGGTTGTTCCTCCCCAGGAGCAGGACTTGGCACTTCTCCTTGCTCAACTGCACAGGTCCTTCTCAGTCTATGTCTCCAGCCTGCCTGGGTCCCTGAGGACGGCAGCATGACCCTCTGGCGTTATCAGCTACTCCTCCCAGCTTTGCATCAACAGCAAACTTGCTGAGGGTGCACTCTGTCCCGCCATCCAGGTCATTAATGAAGATGTTAAACAGAACCATCCCCAGTACTGGCCCTCAGGATGCACCACTAGTGACCGGCCCCAAGCTGGACTTTGTGCCACGGATCTCAGCCAGTTTTCAACCCACCTCACTGTCCACTCATCTAACCTGGACTTTGTCATCTTGTCTATGAGGATGCTATGGGAGACGGTGCCAAAAGCTGAGGCAAACAACATCCGCTGCCTGGTGTTGCCTTCAGCATGGCTGCAACAGGCAGGTGGAGAAGGTCCCCATTAGCTACCAGGGTTCCCCCCGCCACGGAAGACCCTCTGAGGGTACCTCTGCAGCACCCCTTCCTGGCCTCACTTAGGCAGGCTGCTGCACTGGTGGGAGCTGCAAAGGGTTAAGTCCAGACCCCCATTATCCCAGGTAACACCTCAGATAAGGGTGAGCAGAAGTCTTGCCCATGAGTCTGTCCCATGGCCTGTCTGTATAGCTCTGAGGAAAGGGATAGTCTAAGGTCACCACAAAAACAAACATTAGACATATGGCTACGACTAAGGCAACAAGTCCCTTGCTGACTAATTGTGTTTAACTGGAAACCAGCTGGTGTGTCAGGGGCTTTCCATCATCTCACCCTTTGACCCATCCCTCCTCCAGTGCCTGCCTGTGCACAGCCCCCAGGAAGCTCTCACCAAGCTCTGGGAGCTAAGCAATCCCAAGCACTTGGCCTTGTATTTCCTTTGCCTCAGACACGCTAAGGTCAATCTGCTAAAGCTCTGGAAGTCCCCATGAGTCAGCGAAGTGACAAGAGGAGCCCCTGTGCCTGCTCATTTCCCAGAAGCACCAGGCAGTGTGCTTTGCCAGGGCTGCTTGCAGGGGCTGCGCAAGCGGATCATGGGGCTGGGGTCATGCTTTCCTTCGGGGCTCAAGCTCTGCCCAAGTGCCTTTTTCTCCAGCATCAGGAAGCCCAGAGCATCTAAACTGGTGCTTACCCCATTGGTCAGTACCAGCACGTATGGACCAGGACCACAGGGTGGATGGGAACGCATGTCATCAGCCCCAAGCCCAGCAGATGCTGCCTCTGCCGCCTGTGGTGCCCTGGGGCACTGGCCTGCACGCAGTGATGCACAGCAGGGCACCATGCTGCAGCAAAGCCTCCAGCACACAGTGCAGTCGGCCGGCATCACAATGCCAGGTCTCGCAGCTGTCAGGGAGGCTCATACCAGCCCTGTGACCATGACCAGGGCTCACCCCATCCCAGAGCATGACAGGCCACCCAGCATGCACCACTCACTCCACATGTGAGCTGCAATTCCCTCATGTCCACATAGGGTGTCAGAATAATATCTAGTCTAGAGAGATGCTTTGTTTGTATGCCCCAGGCTGGCTGATTCCCAGGACAATGTACCTGGACACGTCACCCAAACTCTGCTGTCTGCAGATCACAACAGCCAAAGCAGTCCCTTGGGTACAGGATGGTCTTCTCTTGTCCAACCTGGTCACACTAGGAATGGGTTTGACCCTGCTGGACATACACTACTCCTAACAAAACTGGGGAAAACCCTCCCCAGGCCAGAAGCTCTTTCTGCCCAGAGAGAAACAGGGGGAAGCTGTGCTGCTGTGCATGTCTGCCCAGCCAAGCCCCCGAGAAACACCCGATGCAAGCCACGTGGTTTGAGCCAGCATTCAGTGGCAGGCATGAAGTGGTGCACAGGGGCAAGCTGGGCTTTTGGGCACAGACACCCAAGTCAGTTGTCCTTACCTTGGGCACTATTGCCTTCAGGGTAGACAGGATAAGTGCTGATGCAGCAAGCCCCGAACAGTAGTGCCAAGGTGATGACCATCCTCTGGGAAGGCATCTTCTCTCCTTCTCCAAGCCTTGATGAATTTCCTAGGAGCCTGTGTGTGAAGGAGTGTGAGGCAGTTCTCTTTTATGTCCTCCAGCTGTCTGTGATCAATATGCTCTCATCAGGTGGGTTGTCTTTTCTGCTGGGTTGGCCATCCATCCTGATGACAGGAGACGACTGACCCTGCTCTCCCCCCAGTTTGATCTGTTGCTCTTGAATGAGGATACTTGATAAATGCTTGGCTGGGTTTTCAGAAGCACTGCTGTTTGTCGTGGCTGTGCTGGGGGAGGCAGTGCTACAGAAGGCTGGATAGGTTAACCATGCCTCTGGTGGGGTCTGGAGGAGGATCAGAAGAGAACATGGGGCCAACATTTGGAAAAAAACATGTGGATCCATGCTTCCTTTTTGCACGATCTTCCTCCCCAAGAGTTACCACATCTTCCACTCCTTTCACATCTCATGGCAACATGAGGGCAGTGGCAAAGCCTTTGGCCACCTGGGCATCCTGAGCTGATTCTCAGTGGGTGCCCTGGTCCCCAGTGACAGGGCTCAGCAAGTGACAAAGCTCATCCTCTGCAGATGGCAGCAGCCAGAGCTTCCTTGCTGGAACAGTATTTGATCTTGCTGGTGTCCAGAGGAGCCTCTCTCCTTATCCTAGAAGCTGGCGGTGCAGTTCCCCCTTCTAGAGGATGCATCTGTGAGGTCCAGGCTTTGGGACAATGGCTGCAAGGCCTCCATCCCTGGCTACCTTTTTTCCAGAGAGAAAAATATGGTGGGTATTTAACTCTAAGCCAAAACTACCAGCAAAACTACTCTGAATTGCACCGCATTCATATTGCTGTGAAGCCCAGCCTGAGTCCCTTCAGTCTGCAGTGACTTACTGGCCTGGATGTCCACAGCTGAATTCAGAGAAACCCAGATGAAACTGGTCCCTTTGGAGACCTCAGAGAGGACATCTTTGCTGTGACAGTAGCTCGCACCCTTGTTCATATAGTGCCATGCTTCTGGAGAGCAGCAAGGGAGAGTTTGACAGACAGGAGAAGATCTTAAGCTCTCAGGAGCTGCAGATCAACCTTGGGTGTTATTTGTGGGGGAGAGGAGACAGAAGGCCTCATCTGGTACCCTTTTCTACCCCTACCAACACTAGGGCTCAGCCAGGTTGAGCAGTACCTGCTTCAGAGGTGCCACAAGGAAAGTCCCTTTGAAATCTTGGTGGGAGATCTGTTTCTCAGTCCTTTGTGCCCTCTCCTCTTGTGGGGTGGGACATCATAGAGCTTTTCCTGAGGAAGATGGGACACGATGTTTGGGAGCCTGAGCATCTGTTTTTTAATCAAGAGGCTGACCACAAAACAGGGAGACAACAGTGTCTGCACACCCGGGTACAGGCTCTCATTTTTCATAAAGTGGTTGAAGGTGCATTAACAAGAGATCATTACTTCTGTCTGCAAATCACTGTCATAAGGTGAAGTGTTCATCCATCCCAACCAGCTACGCCACTCAGCTGGGACCTTTCTCCTGACAAAAATACATATCTAGCCTGTTTTCCAGCTGCTCCCATCCCCTGGACGCCAGGTTTCATGCCATGTAATGAAAGATCCTGGAGGCAGGCTCATCACTTTTGCTGTCAGGACATGGGCAGCAAGCACAGCCCAGAGAGAAAGCATGGAAACCCCCTGCAAACTCACACACGCATCACATGAGTTGATGTGCACTCAGCTTGAAGGGCAGCTCTGCCTGTGCATGTATCACTGGGCGCATGAGCGGTCTTCGTGGGCAGAGAGCTACAGGTCAGTGTGATCAGAGCAGTGCAAGGGGAGCGGGAAGGCATTGGGCTGAACCACCTAGTCCACTCCTGTCCACAGACCAGAAATCCCTACATGTGCATCAGGAGGATGGGGAGCGCAGGGACCGGCCATATCTCAGACACCCTGTGTGAGCCCGCAGCTGGGAAGAGCAGGGGTGAGCTGTCACGATCCTCCATCCAACACAGGGGGTTTCATCCTGTGGAGCAAGGGGACCTGGTGACAGAGCTGGGTCACACATGGCTCTGTCTGCTTGGCTTCAGCACTGTGCCTGTGGCACCTCCTGAATGCAGACACTTGCCATGCATACCCAGACGAGGGTACTCCCAGACTAGCACATGAAGTAACAACAATTTGGCTCTGCAGCCTCCCAGCCCCAGAGCTTGGCCCTGGGGTGACCTGGGCACCCCCACTGCCCATCAGCACTCAGTGCTTGGGTCCCAACCTGCTGAGCTACTGACCAGGAAACTCCTGCATGGGGAGGAATCACACAGGTCTGAACCAACAAGCTCACATCTCTATAGCCTATAAACCCTGCAGCCCTCTCCATGCCCATGCCCCAAACACGTTATGCTTAGTCTCCAGCTTTTGGGGCTTCCACAGTCCCCACCCACATCCTGGTGGGGTTCCCAGCCAAGCCAAGCAGCCAAGACCACCCATCTCCTGAGCTGCTGGCCCAGCGCTGTGGGGCGAGATGCAGCAGGAGCCAGTGGCCTGGGTCACATGGCAGCTCAGACCTGTCAAACCATGAAGCCTTTTTGGGCTGAAGGATGTTGTCCAGCAGGACAGCTCTGACGCTGCTGCTCTGTGCCATTCTGGGGACCCACCTGGAGCTACAGAGCCATTGCAAAGGCATCTTTGCACAGGGGTGGCTGGATAACAGGGCCAGCGAGGCTGGGGTCCCACAGTCCCAGGTCCCTTGCCAGATACATAGGCACATGCCAGACAGTGCTTGGATTGGCTGCAAGGATTTGGGTGGCTCTGGGCTGTCCCAGAGTGATGGCAGGGCAGCTGCAGTAACAGGCAGGATGGAGAGCAGGCAGAGCAGGGTGGGCAGATGGCCACAGCAGATCCAGGAGGTGGGCTGCAGCCCAAGATTCTGCTCTCTGCATCTCTGCCACTCATGGCTTTCGAAGGCAAATAGGGATCTTCCTTCATTTTGGCAGCCTGCAAAATATTAGAGCTTAATTTTTCCCTGTCATTTCAGGAGCTGCAGTCTCCCTTGGGTTTGTTAGGTGCAATGTTTCCTATGTGGTGGCTGCAAAAGTCCCATTAGCCCCCGCATAGCAATTTTCCACTCGCCAATACTTTTATAGGCTGGCAGCTCAGCTCTCTGAGAATTAGTAATAAGAAATACCCTCTTGCATAGTCTTAAAACTGCTGTTTCTAATAAAGAGCTGTTTTCAGCTGCATACCTCTTATTGCTTTGATCTGGTACCGGCAGAAGCTGAAAACACTGCAAATGGCACAGAGAGCATCAAGGAATGAGCCTGTCGATCATGGTGAGTCAGAGCTTTCACAAACCTCCGCATCAGATACCTCCAGGCACAGTATTGTGGCCATGTGCCTGAGGCCAGCATGAGAAACAGCATCTGACCTCCGGGATGATGGGCGCTGCGGGGCTGTGCTGGAGGTCTGAGGACCCATTACTGGCTCACCCAACTCCAGGCTGTGGAGGCAGCGTGGGATGCCTGTGAGCACAAGGTGGGAGCCAGGAGCATGCACGTGCCTGAGTGCTGCAGCAGTGATGGAGGGACCGAGCCAGGCATCCTGATGCACAGGCTTGGCTGGGGCTGAGGGACTGCCCCTGGGCTCAGATCCATCGTCCCACACAACGCCATCCTGCTCAATGCGTAACCCCTGGCCAGGCAGGCTGGAGCGGGGTGTAATCCAGACACACACCACCCAGACCCTGAGCTGTGCACAGTGGTGGCAGGTCTCTGCTGGGGCATGCCGGGACCTCACCCCCACAGTGAGCATAACACCCTCTTGCTGCAGCTCTGCAGAACGCCACAAGCCGCTCACTTCTCTGAGGTGAAGCAAAAATCCCCCTCTCGCATCCACTCGGAAACTTCAGCTGCTAAAATGCCATCTTGAAATGTCATGAGCCTTTTGCCTTTTTCCACTGTGCATGAACATCTCTGTTTCATACAGCACAGATACATCTCAGCTGCTTCAACCACCCCCAGGGCCAGGGTAAGTCCCTGCCGCTAGTGAGTAACTCTCCTGAATCACCCGTGGGGATCCCAGCACGGTTGCCCTGTGAAAAAGTCAGAAAAGAGCTGTTTTTCTTTCAATCTTTAAAGACTTGGCAGGCCATTATAAAAGCACTGGCTGTGTCCTGGCATGAGCCCAGCATCCAACAACAAGATGGCCATGGGAGCCAGTTTAGTCCCACTATGCTGGGCCAGCACCTCCCAGCAAACAACCCAGGTCTTGGCTGGTACAGCACAGGCTGGACTGGCATGATGCACACTCTTTGCTTGGCCTGGAGGACCTCAAGCTCAGGATTCAGCTTCTTCCCAGAGTCTAATGGCACAAACAAGAGTGCAGCTTTGACTGATGCTCCTGCTGAATGGTTCCTTGCAAATGCCCTACCACCACACAATGACCTTCAGGAGTGGTGCTGGGGCTGGAGGCCCCATTGGCCCTGCCAGGGATGAGGCAGTCAGTCCAACAGGGCTTCACACGCCTAGGGTTTTGACTGACCTTGAGACACATTGGAGATTATGAAGCACAAAGGGGATGGTGACCAGATACCACAAAGAATGATGGGAAGAGAGCAAGACCTTGGCATGTCATCTCTGATCACTCCTAAAACACAGCCCCAACCTCCTTGTTTTGCTGGCCAAACACTCCCATCACCAAGGACAGTCCAGGACTGCTCTGGGGTGCTCAGAGTTGTGCATCCACAACTCCACCTTCAGAAGTTTTCAAGGCCAGACTGGAAAAGACCTGGTCAACCTTGTCTGGCTTCAGGTTGCTGACCCTACTCCAAGCAAGATGAGATTGCTCCCACAGTTCCTTTCCAACCTTGATATGCCATGCCGGGACATGGCACCACTTCTGCTGGGCTCGCTGCCTGCAGCCAGCCTCCTGGCAGTATGAACATGCCTGCCTTTCTGCACAGCTGCGGCACCGCACTGCTCCAAACCTCAGCTCCCTGTGCAAAATCTGCATCTCCTGAACACCACCTGTGAGGAGACAGCTTGGCATTAGCCATCTCCACGTGACCAATGCACAGATGTGCTCCCTGGCACAGACTTAAAGCGGTTTTTTTTTTAGGGCTCATCGCAGGCTGCAGCTGTGATACTGGCCAGCTGCAAATGCTCACATTGCTGAGACTCTTGCGTGGGCACACGTGGCCAAAGGAAATGCAGTGGTCCAGCTCTGAAAGAGCTCAGCAGTCCAATACAGAGCACAATGAACATAGTTTATGAAACCAGACCAACAGAATCAAGAGGTTAGGCTAGAATAGAGACCAAAGGAAGATGCAGAGAACTGTGGGGAGGAAGGGAATAAGCTGTCCCCTGGGGAACAGGACAGGAAACCACAACACTGAAAAGTACAATGTGTCCTTGGGGAAAGCATTAGTAGAGAAATGGACAATTTGCAGGGAAAAGCGGTGTCTCCACTCCCACAGGTCTTGAAACAGAATCAGGACACATATCTTGGGCTCTTCTCAAGAAGCGCAATCACTCTGAGGTTCCTATTCACCTGCTGGCAGGATGGTGTGGCCACGGGGCCACAGAGGAGGAAAAGCAGGCGCATGGTTTTGGCTATCTGAGCTTTGGCAAAGCAGTCAGAACTATAGATCAAATGCCTCAAAAAGATTCAAATTAAAAAAAAAAAAAATTGGGATGGTGGGAGGGAACATTTTGCTTGGTATTTACAGATTGCACTGTTTCATCTCCTGTGTTTGCCTCAAAATCTCAACTCCTCTGAAGTCTGCATGGGAGAACTCTTCTGGCGTGGCTTTTGGTTTGCTTTCTAAACACCTGAAAATTAAAAAGGCCATTTTACATGACCCAAAATGATGGCAGATACCCACATTTTCATCTTATCAAAAAAAGAAAGTGAAACAAATTAAGGAAAATCAGACCCTTGTTTCAGCTGAGCCTAAGGGGAACTTTGGTGGCAGCAAACAGCATGTGGGTAACAGGCATGGTCCTTCAAGCAGCCCTTGGGACCCTCTCTCTCTGGTTTTTTTTTTTTTTTTTATTAAATTCAGCTCAATCTATTTAATACACTGTATATCCTTACATCATCACTAAGAGAGATTTTTTACTATTGAGATTCACAAAGCACAGCTGCCTGCTTTGGAAGCAGAGACAAAGCTGTCCCAGCAGCATCGCTGCCTGGGGGGAGGCACCCCTTTGCCCTGCTTTGGGAGCTCTCAATGGGGCTGCCCCATGGCCCCGCTCAGCTGCCAGAAAACCACAGTGGTGTTGCTGCAGGTCTCCGGCTGAGTCAGCTGTGGTGGCAGGGGAAGAGGAAGGCTGGCAGCCTGGCAGCGGGAGGGCAGAGTCACCCCTGGCAGGTTGCACAGCCAGGGTGTCAGGGATGACGCACGGGATTGAAATGTAGCTCCCCAGGGCTAGCAGAGCTGTCCCCTCCACCAGACGGCTGGATGCTGGACACCAACTTCTCACCTGTTCCCAAATCTGGCTTAAATCTTGTGAGTCCGAGAGCCTGGATTTGTCCCGCAGAGCTGGAATTCGCCAATCCTAGACCACTGCAAAGAACAATGCTGCCTGACACCAGGAAGAGGGTTTCCCCTTGCCTCGGTGGCTGCAGGCACAGGGTCACAAACACATTCCAGAAAGACAGCCGCAGGGCAGGGCTCCTCAGAAGTAAATTGCCCTGGTGCTAGTAGAAGGAATAATAAAACTATCCAGCAGTTGCTGAAGAACCAGCTTTTTCCCCACATGACAGCAACATGCAGACCAGCTGTGGGTCTAATTTTCTCCCAGGGAAACCCCAAGTTTTCCTAGCACCTTTCCAAGATGCTGCTTAGGCAGGGCAGTGCTCATTCTGTAACACAGAAAGAATAAGCACAGAAGCCAGTTTTCCCTAATAAATTAGTGTTATTTAAAAAACAGCTCCAGTGCACAATCAGTTTTTCCAGAGAAGTAAAAGAAAAATCCAAGCCTCCTCTTTCATTAGAGGTTTATATATATATATATGAGTATATATATAAATTTGCATTAGTATATATACTGCACACACACATATAGACACATATAGATGGATAAATAGATAAAAGTTTTGGGGCTTCAACTTTGGTATGTATTCCTTATACTTTGGTTAAAGAGCAACAAAACCGCAGAGGGAAGCTCTGACGACACTGATCTCATCCCTCCACGGCAGCCCTGCCTGGAGCTAGCGCTGCCTGGAGCTTGCCCATGCCTGCCCGCATGAGAGCCTGCCCCAGTCCTGTCCCCAGCAAGGCATAGGCAGGTCTGAGCAGGCAGCCATCGTGGCAAGGGCAGCTCTGGGCAGCACCTCGAGCTCTGCGTGATGCTGTGTGCCCGGCAGCCCCTGGCATGCCCCTGCCTGCCTGCTATGGCTCGCCGTCAACTGGGGGACGCAGCTCATAGCCGGAGAAGGCAGCTGCCCGCAGGATGTTGGGGGGCAACTGGGGCAGCTGGCAGGGGCTGGGGAGGGGGATGCCCAGTGCTGCCTGCTCCGAGTCACCCTGCTGCACAGTGCTGTCACCTGGCTGTGGCTCAGTCCCACAGGCATGTGGGGGCTGGAGAGCATGGACGAGTTGTCCTCCATCCTCCTCCTCACTAGCCGGCAGCTTCACGGAGCTGAGCGGTACGCAGTGCCCTGCCATGCCAAGGCTCTCCCGCAGGTCCTCCTGGCTGAAGCTCCTGCCTGGTGTGGGCAGAGGAAGGCAGCTGCCTGCTCCCAGGGCTGGGCACTGGCATTTAGAATAAAGCTGGAGGTGCAGCGAGAGCCATGTCTTGGATGTCTGGTAGTCCCCGTCACCTGTGTAGCTGTCTCTGGTCAGACCCACTGGCACCGGCTGCTCCACCGCACTGTCCCCATCACATGCCTCCCCATCCTCCTCCAGCTGCAGTGAGACCCGGGAGCCCAAGGCATGCCCCAGCTGGCTGTGGGTGCAGGATGGGTCCCTTCCCTCGTGGCAGTCTGGCCCAAACCCGTTGGCACAGTAGCCACTCATGTCCTGGGAAAGGCTTTCTCTGAGGAGCAGCTGGACTGCAGGCATCGTCTGCTCAGCTGCAGGTGGCCCACGGGAGGAGAGCATGGCTGGCAGAAGAAGGGCGAGTGAGTCCTCCTTGAGCTCAAGGGTGGGCACCATGATGGTCACACTCAGGTCCCCGTTCAGGAGAGCCTGCTGGGAAACAAGCAGTGAAGCAGTCAGCCTCAGCTTGCTGAAACCTCCACTAGCCTGGGGGTGATGCACTGCGCACCCGAGGGAAGGGAATAGTCTCAGACAGCCTGTCTCCATGCTCACACATGGGAGAAATGAGGGCAGAGCAGTGAGGGGCTGCATCTCACTCAGGCCAGACTGTCCCAGGATGCTGGCCCCACTGTTTGCTTCTCTTCCCATCTTTCTCCCCTTCAAGCTGTTGTAAATGGACATGCAGCCAGCAAAGGCCAACTGCCTAAAGTAGGAGCTCCTAACACTGAGGGCCACACTCACAGGCTACATGCTGCCTGAGACACTCTCTCCCAGTGTCACCCATGGCTGACTGATGCATCCCACCCACATCTTCTCCCATGCAGCAAGGCCTGGGGGTATGGTGGGTCGAACAGCAGGGGAGGCACCTGGGCACCGAGATGGGTTTGGTGGAGGGAAGGAGGTGCTGAGCCCCCTGAAAATGCAGGGTGGAGGCTGGAGGAGGATTGTTCACTCACAAGTGTTTTCGGGAGGTGCATCTCCGAGGGTCTGGGGAAGACGTGCAGCTGGACAAAGCAGAGCCCGGCCAGGGTCAGCAGCAGGAAGATGCTACTCAGTATGGCAAGGACGACCCAGGGAAAGCCTGCCAGGAGGTCACAACAGGCTGAGGGGTGGAAGGACCCTAACTGGCATCCCCCGCAGCCTGCCCTACACCAGCGCTTCCCCAGAGCCCCTGTAGCAGGCTGGGATGTTCAAGGAGGAGATGCGGGGCAAGCCCAAGGCAGATGGCAAGAGAGCATCTCCCAACAAAGGTCCCCACAGGGCGTTACTGGGCCAACAACCCCGACCAGAACGGCTGGGGGGTGAGTGACCCACACCTCCACATGTGTCTGTGCCACGAGTGGGACCTGAGGTACCACCACAGTGCTTGAGCCAGTGAGAGAGCTCCTACCTACAGGACCCGCTGGTGTCACCATGCACTGCTTGGCCTCCCGGCTCTGCTCGCCGGTCATGTCCGCGGCCACTGTCTGGATGCAGTACTGTGTGCTGGGCTTCAGGTACTTGAAGGTGCATGGTGCTCCCTCCCTGCTCTGTTTGCAGGGAACCTGGAAGCAGAGGGGACATGTGGCCAAGGCAGCTGGAGGTGGGGTCTGTGCACTGCTCCACCACCCAGTGCAGCCTTGACACCCCACTTGCCCCATGGTGTGGAGCACAGACCCACCCTCTCTGCTCCTCAGCACCTCCAGCACTTGTTTCTTCACCCCAGGAGGTGTTCAAGTCCCAGAGCATCTCATTAAACTCCTACTGCATGCTTTCATCTGAACAGAAGTTGTTAGAGGTTGTTCTTATTCATGCAGTCTAGAAGATGAAAGGGATGTCCTGCCACCCCCAGGTTGCAAGCCCCAAATTGGGAGTGCAAAGCATCTCACGCCCACTTGCACTGGCTGGGTGTGGGCAGGGCTGGGGCAACTCTACAGGCACAGGCACTACCACACCAACGCAACCGGACACAAGCACCTTTGCTGCACCAGGAAATCTTCTGGAAGTCCCGTGCCCTCCAAGCCTTGCCCACCCTGCCACATACCTGCTGGACGAGCGTGTTCCCTTCGTACAGATTCAGCCAGTACCACAGCTTCAGCAGCACTTCATCAACCGGCTGGTAAGAGCCAGTTTTGTTTCGGTAGGGAGTGAGCGGCATGATGATATTTACGCTGAGGATGTGACCCTGGAGCAGCCACGACAACTTGGGGGGGCCCACAATTGCTGCAGGGAGGGAAAAAAAATGGAGGAGGAAAATTGAGCCCTTCAGAAGAGAAGGCAGGCATCTCGTTTCTCTAGAAATGATGTTTTTCTTGTTGGACATCTCACTCCCAGCGCACAGAAACTTCCTCAGCTCCAGCCTGTGTCACTTTGTGCTGTGAAACTAGGTCTAGAAATGGCAGCCACCACATCTTTGTGACAGCCAGCACTGTTTCTTCTGCCTCCTCTGGTCACACCAGCACAGGCCAGGACAGACCTGCTAGCACCTCCGGCTCCCTGCTGCCAAGTACTTAATCGCTGAGCCATCAGACAACGCTATAGAGGCTCGCTGGGGAGTGCAGTGGTTTTTAGCTAAATGCATCTATTTCCATGCCAGTTGGATGCAGAGAGAATGAAAAAGGGAACCCAAATAGCCGATGTACATCCCATTTTATCCACTCACACGTTCAGTTCACCAGGACAACCCCCTGTTAGGTGCATTAGGGGAAGTTTTTCCTTCCTCCAAAAGACAGCTAGGCTTTTTGGGCAGGACAGCAAGTCTGTGACAGAGAGGAAGCATGTGCCTGCACTTCACAAGTGCGACAGCTAGGGCAAAGGCAGTGCTGGAGGGAGTACTCCTGCCTTCACCAGCCTATGCCAGCTTTACCTTGCTGGAAGAAAAATGCCCCTCACCCAGTATCTCCCAGACCCGTGGCAGGGACAAAGAGGGGATGCTTTTAAAAGGAAAGCCTGGAGGGGTATCCTCTTTCCCACCCCATCTCACTGCATTCTCCAGAGACCCGCGTTGTCGCAGTTCCTTGGTGGCCTGGGGCCTCCCATCTATGGCCCTCACCTCACTGTGTCTCCTCCTCTGTCCCCTTGCTCTTCACCCAGTCCTTTTCCAGCAGCGCTGCTCCCATCCTTTTCCTCTGGTCAGGGCTCTTGGCACTTGTCCCAGCAGCATCGTCATATGATTTCCCACTGTATCCCACCAGGCCTCTCCAAGGACCCCATTCCCCATCACCCCCCCAAGGAAGAGCAGGAGCCCAGCTGAAGGAGCTTGCTGGTCCTTACTGTCTCGGTACGGCTGCAGCTCGCTGGAATAGGCCCACTTGGACAGCTCGCCTCTGGCCACCGCTCTCACCCTTGCCCAGTAGATATTGTAGATATCGTCAAAATACAGCTCACACACCCAGGAAGAGCCGGTGCTGTTCCCCCAGCAGGCATCTGCCTTGGTCCATTGAGAGGTTCTGCCCATGGAGAAAAATGCAGGGATTTCTCCTTCTTGGCATCTTCCTAGCCAAAAAGGAAGGCTGCCTAGCTATTGCCATCCTGTCCGAGTGGAAAGGGTGGGAGAGCACAGATATTGGCCAACAGCATCCTGGGCTGGATTAGAAAGAGCATTGCCAGCAACTCAAGTCCCCTCTTATCAGCACTGGTGGGATGGCACCTGGAGTGCTGTGCCCTGACCTGTGCTCTCCTCTACAAGAAAAAAACATGTCCACGCCAGAGAGAGCCCACCGAAGGGCCAAAAAGGTGACCGAGGGGTTGAGGCACCAGTGGTATCAGGGAGGCTGAGTGAGCAGGGACTACTTAGCCTCAAAAGAAGGTGGTTTAGGGTGGGGGGGTCTTATCAATGTGACGGAGTAAAGAAAGTGGAGACTTCTCAGCGGTGCCCAATGAAAGGACAAGAGGCAGCAGGCACAGGTTGAAATACAGGAAATTCCATTTAAGCATGAGGGGAAAAAAACCTCAAAACCCAAAAGCAACCCCCTTTTTTTTTACTGGGAAGGTGACTAGGAAAGGCAACAGGTTCCCAGGCAGGTTGTGGAGACTCCATCCTTGAAGGTGGTCAAAACCCAACAGGACACAGTCCTCACCTGACCCTGCCTGAGCAGGGGTTGGATTCCATACTGCCTCATCTATTCTGTTACTCTATATTTATTGCCAGATAATAATCCTCTGCTACTGGGGGTCCCCCACAGCCCTCTGCCAAGGTGTAGCGGGGACAAGCCACCTCTTCCCCTTCCTCCCCACTGCACTGCCCCACCTACCGTGTCCTCCACTCCACCTGGTACGTGGCATCGCTGGGTGAGCCAGGGTCCGGCTCCCACTGCAGGCAAACATGGAAGTTTTGTGCTTGCAGCCTCACGTTCCGCGGAGGCAATGGTGTGCCTGGGGAGGGCGGAAGCAGAGGGGTGTCAGGCAGCATTGCTCTGCTCTGTGGGGGTCTGATTCTTGGCCGCTCACCACTTGGCCCCGCTGCATGGGTCTCCCCACTTTGCATAGGCATCGAGGGGCCTCCCCCCATCTTCAGTCCCACAAAGGCAAACACCAGCTCCCTGCCAGGCTCAGGCAAGAGCTGGCTGCCAGTGTGGCGCTCAGCATCCGCATCCCACAAATCTCTTGCACACCCTGAAGCATCCTATGTGCAGTGCTGAGAAAGGCACCGACACCCTGACGTGGTTGCTGGTGACCCTGGGGTTTTCCTTCTCATTACACCTTGAAGGCTACTCAGTCCCCTCTTCCCTGCAGTTACCTTGGGTAGGTCTGAGAGTTGTCCCCATGCTTCTCCTCACCCTGCAGCCAGGGCCACCCCCAGCCTGCAACAGCAGCTCCAGAGCCGGACTTACCCTGGAGCAGGGTGCAGCTGGCCAGGAACAGAAGCAGGCTCAGGGCAGGGCTCATCCCGCTGCACCCCGTCCATCTGCCCCCAGCTCTACACTGCCATGTTGGGTGCCATGGTGAGAGGACGGGTGCGCTGGAGCTGTTCTGTCACCCACAAACACGACAGGCAGCCGGAACCTGGGATTAGAGTAAATATTTTTTTTTCTGATGCCGCGGCCGGCAACACCCACTGCAGGCATGCCTTGCACGCAGAGGCTGCGTGCCCAGCCGTGGCACAGAGGTGCCCGCTGCAGAGTGGCGGGGAATCCCCTGCTGCCCCCGGGATGGGGTGAAGCACCACTGGGGCAGATGCCCTCAGGGCATTGGTAACCAGGCCCGTGGGGACAGTGGGCAGCTGCCACGGCACTGTACAAGTGCTGCAGGGACCTTCTGCCGTACCCACCTCTAGCTGGTTCCTCATGGCATTTGGTCCCTCCTGAAAGGCAGTGAGAAGTCACGCTGCCGGTATCACTGCCGGTATCGCTGGGACGTGGGTCTGAGGAAGCTCCTGTCCTGATGCTCACCCTACTCTGGTGGTGACTCAGCCTTGCTCTGGGCATGACTCATACTGGTACAACCGGCAATACAGCCGCCGCAACACTCCCAGCCCTCCTGCAGCCTCCGTGGGACGGGGAGGGTGTCATGCATGCTGGCACCTGGTCAGGTGAAACAGAGTACCCTAGGCCACCCCCTTGGGTGCCATGCCCCAGGTAGAGCCCTCAGTCTGTGCGAGCCACAGCAGAGGCTGGTCCTTCTGGGCACCAGCATCCCAGCCCTGGGGGGACGCTGGGGCACTGCTATGGCATGTTACTGCCCCGCTTCCCCCCTCCCTTTCTCCAAAACCTGGCCAGTAGCTCTGTACCTTGGCCTTGCACCAGCACTCAGCTCCTGGGGAATTTTTTTCCCTGCTCTTGCCAGCTGTGAAGGTAACCTTGCTCTCCAGGGAGAGACGTGCAAGGGCTTTGAGGCCACCAATGCTGACCTCCCGGTCATGGGGACGTGTCTCCTGGTGAAGGCGGGGAGCCTGGGGCCACCTCCAGAGGCAGACAGGTGGGAACACCTTCTCGGCTGGACTGGATGACTGTACAGCTGACTTACTCCTGTTGATTGCCTCCTGCTTTTCTGGTTTTATACTGACTCTGCGTTAATGTTATGAATGCAACTGCCTTGGCAGGTGTGTATAAAATGCCTTCCCCATTTGTTCAGTCCCTTGCAAGCATCAGAGTTGGAATCAAAGAGAAGCAGCCAGCAAGCAAGGATGGGCAGCTGCACACCATGGGCCAGGGCCCCTAGCCCCGAGGCAAGACCTCCAAAATGCCAAAGTGCAGGTGGTGAGTTTATGGTTTCCCCCTGCCCTGACACTAAGCACAAGCCCTCCCGGCTTTGCAGCAGGCCCCTGGCAAAGGTGGCGGGCATTTCTCCCTGGAGAGAGAAGCAGCCCCCAGGACTTTTCCTGGGACTCATGGAGGTACAGAGCAGCAAGTCAGCAACCCAGGGAGACCCCAGGGCCCAGCTGCATGTGCGAGCACGGACAGGGCTGCTCCTGCTGCAGGAGGAAGCTCACTGGGGGCCAACACTTTTGCAGCAGGGAGGATGGCCACAGGATGGTCTCCACCAGCCCCTGCTGAGCCCAGCACAGCCATTTGCCATCTGTCTTTGCCAGAGGGAAAACCCCACCACTCCTCCCCATGTTGCGGTTTCTGTAAAATATGGTTTGGTGGCTACCCCATTGGCTGAGACCAAAGGGATCGATCCCCCTCTCCTCCGCGCATCCCCTCCTTCACCTGCATCCCCCGTCGCCGTGCTGCCCTGAAGCATCACAGTCCTCCCTACCTTGGGCCACGCAGTTGCTCATCTGGCCCGTTGTAACAGGAACACGCCGGAGCAAACAGTGCCACCCGCGCCCACCATGCTCTGCTAAGCACAACTGCCTTCAGCTCAGCAATCCCCCGTCAGAGAGCTCAGCAATCCCCCGTCAGAGCGCTCGCTGGAAGCATCATCAGGGTCTGCCCAGCTCCCAGGCTCCCTCCAGCTGAGGGACAGGGCCACATCCTCTGTGCCACCGCGCTGGGAGGCTGTAGGACACGTCCCACGGCATGACACGTGATTCAGTTTTGGTGGTTCGTACCTTTTTTCCTAGGTCAGGGTTTTTTTTTCTTCCTTCCTTGTTGACAGTGTCTCATCTGGTTGCAGGCTCCCAGGGCTAGCAGCCCTCGGCCAGCTCAGCAGTGCCCTCTGCAAGCAAGGGGTGAGATGTAGCCTGCCCCCAGCACCCTGCGTGCACCCAACCTTAGCACCCAGTGCCCACATACCCCCTTGCAGGGACCATTAGTGGCTTGGGGACAGAAGGCAGCACACGGGTCAGGCCAGGACCAAAGGTGACGGGTGGCAGGACAGGCACAAGCCAGGATGCCCCTGCAAAGCCAATGCTGGGGGCAGTAGGTTTTGTCCTTGCCAACACCAGCACTGCAGGCTGGACCTGCAGATCTTGGACCCCATGCCTTGCTCTGCCCTAGAGACTCCAAGGAACCCACGCATGGCTCAGCATCACCCTACGTGCCCCAAGTCTTTCACAGCCCATCAGGGAGAGAGCCCTGATCCTTATCAGGGCTTACGATTTCTGAGGGCGTAACACTGTGCAACCAGTACAAGACTAACAGAACCATCGACTGCGGCACCACTGGTGCTCGCTGGCATGCTTCAGCTTTGCCAGGAGCTGAGCAGACACCGCGAATCCAGGCATTTCAAAGCAAGAGCCCAGCAGCAGCCAAGTGCTACCCTTGGGGCAGATGCCAGCACCCTCACTGCTGTCCCTGCACTGCACCCACAGCACGAGTGGAGATGGGCTGGTGCCCAGGGGGATGGCAGCCCCACAGCTGGCAGGGTAGCTGCTGTCAAGAATAAGGTCACAGCCGGCAGCAAACTGGACAGACTCTTTTTAATACCACCCTCACTCAGAACATCTTGTGCTTGTTGCCCGCCCAAAGAACCGCCAGCTGCCCAGGTTTCTGCCGGCATCTGCTCACGGGGGCAGAGAGGCCAGGCAGCTCAAGAGGGTGGGTGGCAGGGCCAGGGGACGCCAATCAGGCTGGGTGATCACCCCTAGGGCAAAGGGGAAGAAAACACTGGCAGGGATGGTTTAGATGTCTCAGCACTTGGAGAGGAGCATTTAAAGAGCTCTTCCAGAGCTGTCAAAAGCTCACAAGAGCAAAAGCTCCTTGTCCCTTGCCAGTCAGCTCTGCACCGGGCAGAGCCCAGCACCATCCACCCCACAAAGCACTGCTGGTGAGACAAGCATACAGCTTCTCCGGCACCCTCAGCCCCTCTCCCTTTTTGGTTAGAGGGTGGGGGAAACCCTGTGGCAGCTCAGGGAGGCTGCAGGGGCCGATAAGCCTGCAGTGCACCAGGTGCAGTCCCAGCCCTGTGGGGAGGATAAAGCCAAGGAAGATGGATGCACCCAGGCAGCCCTGAGAGTGGTGCTGGGCGGTCATCCCCAGGCAGTCTGGCAGCAGTTCCTCTGCCCAGCCTTCACCCAGCGTCTTCAAAGCAGCAAGCATTAGAGAGAGACGGCCATCTCTGCGCCTAGAACACAGATGCCCACCACAGGCAGGACATGGGCAGGCAGGGCTCCTGAGGGGCCACAGGGAGGGCTGGTCTCTCCCCTGGAAGAGGGTGCTGCAGGGAACGACTCCAGTGGCAACAGCCTAGCTTCCCCAGGGGCTGGAATCACCGCCGGCTGCTCCCAGGAGGGCACAAGGCAGGGTGTGGAGGGAGCACGCAGTGACATGACGGCATCGGGCATCAGTGCCTGCTGCTGCCTCACCTGGCACCACCATCTCCATCTCTGCCTCTCTGCAGTGCCAGGAGCCCAGGCTAAACTTTCCCAGGTAAAGCCCATCCTCCAAAGGCCTTCTCCAGATACCGGGCTACCGCCAGCGTCAGGTGGTCGTTGTAGGAGGCTGCCACCAGCTGGATGCCCAGCGGCAGGCCCTCACTGCTCAGGCCCAGCGGGCACTGCGTCACCGGCAAGCCCAGGACGTTGAAGATAGCTGGAAGAGAGCAGGTTCCATCAGAGCAAGCACAGCAACTGGGGTAAATCACTGCCTGGCTCTCCCACCCCAGGCGGGCAGCCGCTGCCACGCACAGCACTGGGCTCCTGGCAGTTGGTCCTTGCTGGAGCAGTGCAGTCAAGGCAGGTGGGGCAGGGACATGATGACATTGCTGGCCAGACGTTCCCAGCACCCACATCACATATACAAACTGCACCCACGTGTGATGACGCACTCAGGTGGCTCTTGCTGTGGCATGTCATGATCTGCTTTGGGACATTCCTGCCCCAGGCACGTCTCCATCACTACAAAGCCAGACAGCACTGCAACGCAGCACTGGCATCAAGGAGCTCAAGCTGTGGGAAGGCCACATAGAGCCCCAAACTATACCCCAAGAGATGCAGCAGCTCTTGGGTGCCTGCTAAACCACAGTGCCAATTGTAACAGCGTGAGCGCATCCCTCTGGGCCAGGGTGGGCCCCCAAGATCAAACCTGCCCTGCTAAGGACAGCAGGTACAAATGCCAGTTTTAAAGCGTGACCCTAATCCTTGCCCCGTGTTCTGGAGCAGCAAGACACCCCTCTACACTGCAAAGCCCACTGGCAGCAATGGAAATACTCTGGGTGGAATACCCTGGCTCTCAGCCTGTGCACCACAGCAGGTGAGGGCACGCCTGCCAGTACCCCAGCAGAGGAGTCAGAGCTGCTCACCTGTGTAGGCGAAGTTAAAGGGCATGCATATGGGGGAGTGGTGCTTGGGAGCTATGGTGGGATGGGAGGGGTAGAGGAGCACCCCATCCGTCCCCAGCAGGGCCTCCATCTCCTCCTGCAGGCTCTTCCCCATGCTCACCAGCTTGGCATTCCCACTGAGGCCGAGTTTCATCAGCTTCTCTGTCAGCCCCAAGGCTGCAGGGTGAGGGCACACAAACAGGAATAGAGAGCGAGCAAGAGGACCGTGAATTAAGCAGGCTAGAAAGTACATTGCCTGCCCACATGCAGCATCTCCCAGCATCTGGTGGGGCCCCCCAAGTCCCCCTCCCTGTTGGCATGCTGTCTCCCAGAGCTGATTGCCCCTTGCATGCAGCATGGCTCTGCAGGCAGCATCTCCCCAGCTTTGCCAAGGGAAAGGCTTTCAGCCTGTCCACCACTTCAAGGAGTTTTTCCAGCCACGGGCATTGAGTGGAGCTGGCAGAGCAACCTCAGCACTTATTAGACAGCTGCATGACAGCACTAATTAGGGCTCTCTGGTATCTGCTGCTAAGAAACGAGATTGGTGCAGAACCCTGACTGGTTCCCTCTAAGCCCCAGCAGTTCTAGCAGGGCTCACAGCAAGAGCAAACCCTGCCTGCAGCTCCATTATCCTCCCTTCTCCCAGGATATCCAATCCCAGTTACCAAACACCCAGCCAAGTCCCCCTTGAACATGCTTTTGACTTGAAGATACCAAGTGTCATTACAAGAAACAGTCTGAAGCTGCTCGGTGCAAACTCTGGAGTCCCTTTGCCGGGCACTGGAAGGGCACTATTTTCATTTAACCACCACCACCCCACCACCACCTCTGCATGTCCTAGGGCTCCTCCCAGCCTTACCAATAGCTGGGAGAGTGTGGGAAGACATCCCCACAAGCCACTTCATCAGCTCCCACAGTGGCCACACCGGCTTCCCGTGATCTCCCAGCAGGTCTGTGAATAGTTGTGCCTCCTGTAACACACACGCACACTCCCTCCATCAGCATCGTCAGCTACTGTGCGACAAGGAAGAACAGGCTAACAAATGACAGCAAAACCTCTGGCTGTCCAATTATCCCGACACAAGCTGTTCCCATTTTCAGACAAGAGATGCCCATCAGGAGTGTTACACAGCTCTAGCACTAATCCATAGCAGCAGCAGAAGCATTTCTCCCTGCCAGAGACAGCAACAAGGGGATCTCGCTCTGCAGAGGGAGAGCTGTGCAAAGCAGCACCTTTCAGTACCCCTCCTCTCACGTGGGAGGATGCTCCGGATAACATCTCCTGGAGGCATTTACTGCTGTTATATGGCTGTGGGATCAGGAAAAAGGAGGCAAAGGGGGTCAGACGTGCCTTCCTTAGCAAGGTGGGGTTGGTTTATTTTCCACCACTGCCTGCGTGGCAGAATGCACAAGGTATAATACTCCTGAGAGTTTATCTTTGCTACAAAATACTTCCATGCATGCACAGAGCATGGTGCAGTAGCTACAGTTTAAGGAAAAAATAACACATGCAGGCCTGCTGTTTAAAAGGTGCTAATCCACCACCTCAGTCCTGGCATCCCAACAGGCATTAATCCCAACCTACGATGCCAGGAGACACAGTACAGAGGTAAGAGCGAGGCAGGACACTACCTGCTTGGCTGACTTACCAGCTTGCACAGAAAAGGTCAACATGCTAAAATGGCTTCTCCCTCCCTAAATCATGTTGCTGGTCTGCTGGGAGCCACGTCATCTCATGGGAAAGCAAGGGAGAAGGGGCTGTGCAGCTTTGGAAAGAGTTGAAAGGAGGGTTTGGGGGACAGAGTAGAGAAAGCCCCCTGGCAGGTCTGGGAAGCCTATAGCTCTCTGTGGCTGGCCCCGAACAGCCAATTCTTCCCTGCTGCTGAATTTGTGCCTTTGCCAGCTCGGTCTGACACACCTGCCCATCGCTTTCTTTGGATGACATCATGGCTGACCAGATCTGGAAAGAATACTTCATCTTGTGGATTGCCACACGCCGAACTTGGATCCCCAGCTCGCCTTCGAGGTGCTCCACCACCTAAGGGGAAGAGCGGGAAGGGTTTGTTTCTGCAAGGATATGACGTGCTACAGTCAGTCCATGGAAACTAGGGACAGGAGAGAGCTCAGGAGCAGCTCCTCTTTGCTGCCATGCAGGAGACCCTGCAGCTCCTGCCCGCTCCCCTCTGCCCGGAGCAGCAGAACCTCTTCCATCCAATGACAACCTTGGAGCTCCCCAAACAGCCCTCCATGCCACCACCAGCAATGCTCCAGAAGAGCACCAGGAACAGAATAGATTTCATTGAAAACCAAAAAAGTTCCTTTGCAGCAACCCTGGGAAGACCGTAGATATACAGCCATCCCTTTGCCGTGTGATGTGCCCCAGAGGTCTCCGTAACATGGACAAGACATGTGAAGAAAGCAAAATACACCTATTGCAATGGAAATCGGTCCAAAAAACTTTGGACACCCCAGTGCACTCCAACACACGGATGCGGGTGGCAAGGGCATCTGCAGTCACTCGCAAGATTTTCCTGCTGTTTCTTCTTTAACATAGAAGAAGAAAAAGACCTTTCCACTTTTTTTCCACTGGAAGCCCAGGCCCAGGACTCAAGGCTGCCTCTGCAGCGCTGCAGCCTGCAGCCCTCTATCCTGCCAGCCCCTGCAGGAGCCATGCACAGAGCAGCTCACCTCGCCTCCAAGGGACTCCTCAGATTGGTCTCCCCAGGTTTTGTCTCCAGGCTCACCCCAGTGAGAGCCAACCTCCATTTCTTCCTACCTTCTTTTGGGCCTGCAAGATCTCCTTGTCCACAGGTGACACAAAAACGGACCCGCCGTCATGATCCATGCAGTGAAATTTTATTTTCTCCAGTGACACCTTTTCATCCAGCTTCAGCCTGGGAAAGGAACAGTGCTTTGCTCACAAATCCGTCCCTGGCTCCTCCCTGGCTGCCAGAACTGGTCACACACTTATTAACACGTCCTCAGGACACCTGATATGTCCTCAGGACACCCTACTCTACCCATCAGGGTGGGAAGGAGAGTCCCTGAAGACACCTGCTGCCCATAACCCAGCCAGCTGCTCATCCGCCCCGTCAGTCCCAGCTAATTCTGCATATTTGTTGCTGTTAGGAAAATTCTCATCTTTCAAGATGCACCTTGTAATTACATGCCTTAGCCGCAGCCGAGGTTGGGATTGCACCACAACAGCAATGGAGAAACAAAAGTGGTAATGGAGAAAGCAAACATGTGCAGGCTGCAGCAAGAAGCAGGACCTGCCACATCTGCCCCGTCTCCGCCCTGTGCCTTACTGGTACATGCACATAAAAGGCTGCTTGGTTGCACAGACCTATGAAGGGACCAAATGGGGCCATGGTGTGGGATGGAAAACTCATTATTCAGCAACTGGAAAAAGCACAGGTAAAAATCAAAAGGCCAGCCCCAGGAGTGGAGGGCCGTGCTGGTTGGCGCTGGCTGGAGCAGCTCACAGGCAAAGTCTTCCTGTGAGGAGGACCCGGCTGACCACGGCTGCCTGTTACCCAGAGCACGTGGCTGGTGGGTGGGAAGGACCGCCCAGGCTGCAAGTGTCCTGCTGAAGCCAAGGGCAGAGGAAGGAAACCAGTAACAAGCAATCTGGGTGGTGCAGCCCTGTCTTGTACACCAAACAGAACTGACCTGCTGCCCTGGCCGCAAAGTAGCCGAGACCAATTCAGCAGCTCGAAGCAGCAGGAGCAACTTACTTGTTGACTCCGGGACCGGCCATGACCCTCAGCACAGGTTCCAGATCCTCCGCGTAGCGGCACATGGGCCCCGTGCACAGGAAGCTGGCCCGCACCCCTCGAGCATTTGGGAACTGGCCGTCATTGGGCACCACCCCTGTGAGCAGAGGGAGACGCTGGGTACCGCCACGTGAGCATCGCCTCCAGCTGGGGTGAGCCGTGCAGGAGGGCAGCCTCCAGCTGCAGGGGGAAGCTGTCGCCCAGGGACTGCACACATCAGCAGCGCTTGCAAACTGAAGGCAAGGTGCTCAGGGTGGGAAAAGGAGGAAAAGCACCCAGCCGGGACGCCAGCTGCCAGGGAAACACCCCAGCAGCAGATCCTGACCTTTGGAAAACATCCCACGCTGAGGATGCAATACCAGGGGCAAAAGATCTCCCTCGCGCTTGGCACTCTTGGCCACCAAATGGCTTCCCACTGCCGAGGCCAGGCTGTGCTCGTGCAGTGGGCTTGTCCCATGCAAGAAGTTGCCTGTCCCCTTACAGCAATCCCACCAGAGGCAAGCACAGGAGTGCCCCAAACAGGTTCCTCCCAGACCCTGCATTCTGCCTCCTGGCACTTCTGCTGGGGAGGAGATCCCGACGCCCGCTTTACCTGTTGTGGGTTTATGGCCGAAGACGCCGTTGAAGAAGGCAGGCATCCGGATGCTGCCACCGATGTCCGAGCCCACACCTATGACTGAGCAGGCAGCTGCCAGGACGCCACCCTCCCCACCTTCATGGGAGAAGATACAGCAAAAAAACCCCACAGGCTGTTAGTGCAAATCACCCAGCAAAGCAGCAGCATCTCAAGGTGGCTGCTTCTCTTTGTGTGCAGATAGGGTGGGAACCACTCCAGCTTTAACGATGTCTGGGACACAGTTGGGGAATGTGGGCCAAAGGGATTTTCCTGCCAAAGTGCCACACCAGCATTGCTGTGTGCATGTGGAGTAAGACATACTGAGCCGAAGCGATGCTGGGGGTAACATCCAGGAGGTGCAAAGCAGTTGGACCACTGTATGGCCTACTGCACTGCCCAGGAAAGAGGCCCTTGAGCTCTGAAGGAGCCCAGCAACAAGTTAATGCAGCGTGCAGAGGACTTGGGAACTCTCTTCTTGCTGCATTTTAACCTGCTGCTCATGCAGGACCGTGCTGAGGCTCACCTGAGCTGCCGCCCACAATTCTCTGCAGATCATAGGGGTTGTTGGTCCGGCCGTAGACCCTGTTGCTGGACTCGTACCACATGCACAGCTCGCTGCAGTTGGTCACGCCCAGTGGGATGGCACCGGCCTGCTTAAGCCGGGACACCACTGTGGCATCTGAGCTGGCAATCACATTGCGGCGGTTCACCAAGCCAGATGTGTTGGGCATCCCTGCAGTGCCAGGGTCAACAGATGGAGGAAGGTGTCAGGGCCAGCTGCCCCAAGAGCACCCCTGGGGCTGTGGGCTGCAAGGCCGGTCACAGGGACCACGTGTGTGAGAAGCAGGTCCCCAGCAAGGGCTGCTCCGAGGAACCACAACCCCCACAGTGTTTGAGTGTTAAAGCAAACTCAGACACACAAGCCCCAGGCGGAGGGGGGCGCCAAGCAAGGAAAGGGAAGATGCTCCCCTCCAAGCGCCCTGCCACAGCCACCCACCACCTTGGGGAGCACGTGGCTGAGAGGAAGCCAGTCACGACCTGGGAAACTGGAGAGAAGCAAGGGCAAACGCACCATGCAGAGAAAATGCCTCCTTGACGGTGATGGGAACCCCTAACAAGGGGAACTTCTCCTCCAGGTAGTCATCGCCAGGGGCCTCCGAAAGCAGCTTATCTACCTGCCGGGCTTCCTGCAGGGCCTCCTCAAACCTGCAAAGAAGCAACCGGCGGGGATGCTGCGGCGCTGCTCTCCAGCCTCGAGGGACCGGCAAGGAGCAGGTATTTCTACAGGGTGGGCAGACACTAAGCGTGCGGTAGGAGTTGGTAACAGAAGATGAGACTTCCCCAGCTATTATTCAGGGCCTTTGCAAGAACAGCTCGCTTCCGCACCCGGCCGAACCGCAACCAGCAGTGCCGGCAGGTGGAGGCACCCGGCACCAGCGCAGCGCTACGGCGGGGACAGCCTGGCTGCACGGGCCCCGCCGAGACCCCCGGTGCGATGCCGGGCGCTGGCCTGCGGAGGCGGGGGGGGGCCCGGAGGAAGGCTGCTGTGGCGGCGAGACAACCGTCCCCTCTCCTCCCCAGTTTACCTGTCCTTAACGACGGCGTTGATGAGGGGATTGACCTCCTTGATCCTCTCCACGTACGCCTCAACCACCTCGACGCACGTCACCTGAATAAAGGGGAAACGGCGGTCAGAAGCGGCCTGGGCGGCGGGGGGGGCCGCCAAGGGGCCGGGAAGGGACGCGGGACAGTCGGCTACTGCCGCCCGCCGGCACCCAGGCTTTCGGCGGTGCCAGCGGCGGTGCCGGCGGGGTGGGGTGCCGGTGCCGGCGGGGTGGGGTGCCAGTGCCGGCGGGGTGGGGTGGCGGGGTCCCACCTCCCGGTGGCGGAGCCGCGCCGCCAGCCGGCGGGCGGGCAGCAGCAGCAGCGGGTGGCGCGGTGGCGGGACGGCGCGCGGCGGCGCGGGACGGGTGCGCGGCGGCGCGAGGGACGCGAGTCCCAGCAGCGCCAGGCAGGCGCGCGAGAGCAGCCGCAGCAGCAGCACCAGACACCGCTCCGCGCGTGACAGCGCCATGACCTCCCGCTGCCCCGCGCCGCCGGCGCCCCGCCCCCGGGGCGGAGCGCCGGTGCTGCCGCGGAAGTGACGCCAGCGCGCCGAGCCGCGCTCCGCCCGCGTTGCTGCAGCAACCGCCCTGCCGCGTCCCGCCCCCGCGACCTGCCCCGGCGCCTCCCCCCCGGCCCGCCCTCCTCGCCCGTCCTCCCGGTTCAGCCCGCCCGGCCAGTCCTGCTGGCGCCCCGCCCCTATGGGCTGCTGCGGGGGCTTCACCCTGCGCCCGTCCCTTCCTGCAGGCTGGGAGCACAACGCTGCTCCCCGGCGGCGGGGGGGGGGGGGGACGGGCGGGCGGCCTTGCTGCCCGTGGCGAGGCCTACCTTCGGCCTCGCTCCATGGAAGTAAGGCCGGCTCTCTGCCCGCCGCAGGCCGCCCCGCCGCGGGTGCGGGAGCTGTTCTCCTTGTCCCGCGGTGGCGGCGAGGGCCGCGGGTCAGGGTAGACACGGCAGCTGAGCCGCCAGTTACAGCCAGCCTGGTGAGGAAGGGCCGCGCTTCTCCTAACCCGGGTCCAGGGCAGCATAATCCGGCTCTGTGGAAAGGTCTTCGCGACAAGCTGCCTTGGGCAAGGTGTGGAGGGAGCCTGCGGGGCTGGGGCTGAACTGCAACATTGTGGAGTGCATCCGCAGTGCGTCTGGGTCGTTTGCGGGAGTGCCCTGTGCAGGGCGTGAGGAGGAGATGCTTCCATTTCCTGCAGAGGTTGCCCAGCCACACTCAAAAGCCTGTCTTCAATGTCTAGCTCTGCGCACAGAGTGGGGTTACCAACCTACAGGACCTTAACGCGGATCAGCCTCAAGCTGCCTTCTAACTGTATTGTTCCTTTATGCTTTAAACACTTGAGTTTCATTCTCAGGCTTTTCCCCTCATAAGAGACAACCATTAACATACTTATTTTGAAACAAGCACCGAGATTTTTCTGTCGTTTATTAGGGGAACTGGAAGAGCACTGGATAATCCTCAACCCTCAAGACAAAAGTTATAAGAATCGGTAATGCTGGGGGAAGAAAAAAGGTCACATGTTTTAAAGCAAGTATTTAAGCAGCATCTGAGCTGGCCTTATTACATCTCTTCCTGTCCACATAGTTGATTATTAAATTATCAGTGAAAAGCAAGGAAGATGAGGGGATACATTTCTGTGAAAATCTTTTATGACCACAAAATCAACAAGTCAGTGTTTATAAAAATAATGTGCAGCGTACACACCCTGGGAGGATATCGGGATGACCTCTGTCCCATAAAAACCTAAGCTGAATGTACAAGGAAAGTAATCTTGATAATAGTTCTCTTTTTATAAACTCTTACCAAAGAGACCTTTTATTTCCCTGCCTAATGCAGATGGAGGAGAGGAGAGAAGGGAAGGGAAAGCTGCTTTCGCTGCTCAGAATTAGTTTCCTTTGCCCTAGGAAAGCGCAGAAAGCTGCTCCATCCACTAGTGGGTTTAATCACCAGATCCCTCTGAGGAGCTCAGAAAGGCTGCTCTAGCTGTAAAAGGTGGGGGAGTCCTGTACTCCCACAAGGACAAGGGAAACGCTTCTCCCCTGCTGATTATAATCACCCCGTTTTCCTTGGCCGGTCTGCGCCGACCGCACACACCAGCCAACTTGGGGAGAGGTTACAAGCAGTGCTGGGCTTGGTGCTTCCTCGGGCAGGCCAGTGTGTGTGCGGCTGATAGCGCAAAGGCAGGTTAAAAGCTGCTTTTTCCATTTCCCTGACATTGCTGAGACACCTGTGGCCTTATCTGGATCCTCATGTAGCCTTTGCCTTTTCTCCCACAATAGCTAAGCACCTGCGCACCTTCACATTACAACAGGTGCAGGCTGGAAAGGTTTGTGCACGTGCCCTAACCTTTTCTCATACCTGCAACTCTGTGCAATTGTGGCTTAGCAGAGCCCCAAACTCACCTGCTTAGAAGAAATGGTAAATCAGGACTTGTTAATAAAACCTGGCTTGTGTATTCTTCTGGCAGTGTTGGCAGTTGTGTCTTCAGTTTGCCAGATCTGGAGCTAGGGATGAGAAGGCTTCCTCAGAGCTTAGGAGCAGCCTGGATAAGTCAGCTGTCCCGCAGGTTTCTTCCAGAGCTAGAATGGTAAAATGCATCCTCTGAAAGGAGGCAGGGAGAGAATGTCCCTCCCAAATGTAATCCCAGCACTGCTTTTGTCATTTCCATGGTTTCTTGGTGGATTTGCCATTTTTCTCCCCTCAAGTCCTGCCCAAATGTTGGCAGAGAGGGGTGTGAAGAAAACCACTTCTGCCCTGGGTCTCTGCTTGCTTTGTTGCTCAGGAGCCTTAGCAGACATCTTCCCTAAGCAGCCCAGCTTTGGTGTCTTGTTTGCCATGGAAAGTATCTTCCTTAATCTTTGTCTTTCAATTTTTGAGAACAGAGCTTTGAAATTCATACCAGATCAGCTGCCCCATACTTGGCATGAGCCCCCCCGCATCCCCACTAATCACGCTCTATACCAGCCCTGCCCCAGATAGCAGCTCATGCTGTTTCTCATTAGGTCGAGCTGGCACGCTTTCTGGGACTCGAGCCAAAAGAACAGCTACCATAGTTCATGCTAGCCCAGTGGAGCTTCATTTCCATGAGAAATGGAGAAAACGGGATAGAAGGTGCTCTAGAAATACAGCACGAAGATCTGGAAGCCTAAGGTCAAAATGATTAAGACTGCTTTTCAATTACCAGAACCGACCAAACAAGCAAATACCACACCATATGCACAATAAGAACTCGGTTAATTCCAATCTGATTAAAAATCAAGCAGCCAAAAGCAAGGATGTTGGAAATATGCAACGAAGCTCACACTTCCAAACCTGTCCCACCACTTTATCCAAAGGTATACCAGCCGTTTAGAAGGAAAGCATGATTCAGGGTCTTGCGCTCCTGGAATTTATGCCTGTCATTATCCCCAGTTGTTTCATTATTACCAAAGGCTTAAAAAACCATGAGAGATTAGCAAGAACGTTTGGAAAGTTGGAGTGGTTCTTCTCACTGTATGTTTGCATGTTGTAACCACTAATTGGCCAAGAAACCATGAAACAAGCTCAGCGGCGGAGCTCAAGGCTGGTGGGAAGCAGAGAGGCGCATGCTGGTCAGCAATGCTGTGTTGTGGCTGCCTTCACCAAGCTCAGCAGAGCTGTTTGGGTCTTTTCCCCAATGCAGAAAAAATACCTTTTGGGAAATTAAAAGAAGAGCCTGACAGCACAATTCTTTCCTTTGCAAAACAAGTAATTTAAAAGTTATCCTTAAAATAAATCTTTGGAAGAAAACTGTGTTCCGTGTAGAGCAATGCTGGGGTGGGGGAAGAGGAAAAGGACATTTAAAGGTTCAGATTTAAATACAGCAACTCAGAGAATTAATTCTCAGCTGATCCCAGAAAAAATACCCAAGTTTAAAGGTGGTTCCTCCGAGCCTGCTCTTAACCAGAGCCACCACTGAGGGATGCTGTGCTCTGCGTTTCCATTAGCTGTTCTTGCGAGCTTGCCGGGAGCCAGGCCAGTGTTATGTGGCTGTTGAGTACCCGTGTTGTAACACCCAGGGTTTGGAGAGAAAGGTCTCTGACATCGCCTTGCCTTGCTCTCAGGCAGCAGTCGCAGGAGCGATTGTGACGGGAGCGCCCACTTCCTTCAAATGACCCTGACTTCCCTTGGGAAAGGAGGATGAAGGCTCTCTGCTCGTTTTGGGAATCTCACGGCCCCGGTGCCTGGGGCCAAGACATTGCTGTGCCCAGGGTGGGGAAGGAGTCTCCTGAGCAAGCAGGCCAGGGTTGGGATGGTGCTGGGAGACCGTTCCTGCTTGCTAGGTTGGATTTTAACCCCCTCCTGAGGTGTAGGACAGGCACACCATGCACCTTTGGAGCAGTGAGATATCCATCCTGGAGCTGTGGCCACATTTGGGGAAAAAAGCCTATTTAGAAGCCCTGCAGGCAGAAATGACCCCTGGCTCCTCCCTGGGCAGATCCCCTGGCCAGGGCTGATAGTGAGGGCAGGAGGCACAGGGCAGAGGAGAGAGGCAGCTGCCTGCCCTCTCCAAGGAGAATGGAGAAGAGTTTATGAAGTTTACTCAGGTGCTTTGAAAGCACAGGTATCCGATGAGTACTTCTGACACCGAGCTGAGTAAGTGAAGACAGAAGCTGAGTTATTTTCTCCACTTGCATTGCAGCCTGTCATGGGGATAGAGTTGCTGGCAGTGTTTGGAGAAAGCCTTCCTGCATTTTGGGTGCTCTGCACCCTTGCTGGGGGCTTCCCAGCCACGCTTTCCCATGATTAGCAACTTGTGAATTGTGGAGCGGGAGCCACCGCATTCCCAGAGGGGTCACTGGGGATGAAGCCTCTGGACAGGTCAGTCCAGACCTGTTTCTTGTGCTTGAGCTCAAATCCCTCCGTTGAGCAGCTGCTGGGGGAGACGGGGACTCCCAGCTGGAGCAGTGGAGAGCATGGGTACTTGAAGTAGTATATCAGGCAACAAACGTTCACCTGAAGGTTAGAAATCTCTTTGCAAATTGGGTGTGTTTGCCTACACATATAAATACATGTAGATATTTAAAAATATATTTCTGCTGGCCCAGTGAGCAGGGCCAAGAATCACCCAAATGGGACATATAGCTCCCCGGACCCAGTGCTGGGAGTGCTGCGCTCAGTTCTCAGATCAGGGGAGTTCTCCTCCTGAGAGGGACAGTTCTCAGTCTCTAGGGAGAGCTGCTAACAAAAAAGGTTTTCTTCCTTTAGCTCCCCAAGTCCTTGTCTCCTGCAGCGAGCTCTTGCTAGCTACCAGGCTGTCAGGTTACCCAGCTCACCACTTTTGACAGGTCAGCTCAGGTCCCCCAGACGTGTGAGGTTGAGGTGGTTGCTGCAGGGGAACCCCATAATGAGCCACCAGGCCCGAGCAGTGGGGTCCCAGCTGCCAGGCATGGCTGGCGCCTCCTCCTCACCGTTTGGTTGAGACTCAGGATGGGTGCAGGTCTGCCTGCTTGTGGGGCAGGCTGTTGGTATAAGGCAAGGTGGTGGTGACCGGCATCCCCCACCTGTTGTGGGATTCCTCTTTGCGAGATGCTCCCCTGGGACTAAGCTGCAGAGGTCTGGGTAAAACGCTGCTGTGGGGCCACCACCCGCAGTCCTACTGGCAGGGCAGGCATGGGTTTTGCAGCCAAAGCGCTCCCAGCCCGACTTCTGTCGCAGCCTGACTGCAGAAGGGCTGAGCCACGCCAAGTCTTGCACGGTACGGCTGCCCCTGTGATCGCCCTCCTGGATGCGGCTGGAGCCGCTGGCGGCGAGTGGATGGGTTCCCTCTGGGGCAGGGCTGTGGGCCACGGAGGACGGGTGTTTTCGGACTCCCTTTGCTCGCTGCCGTCGCAGCGATGGTGCTGAGCTCCCTGGGGCCGGGGCAGTGCCGCGGGAGGTCGCTCTGCCACCGCCGTTCGGCGTCCCCGGCCCCTGCCCCGCAGGGCTGCAGCTGTTCCCGCTGCACGGAGCCAGAGTACACTGTGTTCGCCCAGAGTCCTTGATCAAACAAAATGTTTATGCATGCCTCTGCTCCGACGAACATCTTGGCCGGCTTGCAGGAAGCCTGCTCTCTGCCACGGCTCCAGCTGCTCCGGGGTGCAAGCCCCAGCTGCCAGGAGCTTTGGGGAAGGATCTGTGTCATGCTAACTTCAGGAGCCTGCTGTCCCCCTCTGGATGGTCCCCACTCCAGGAACCCTCACCCTCAGTCCCTGTGCCCCCAGCTCTGCTATGAGGGGCTTTGGCTGCCGAGGGAGATGGCTGCCCTGCAACCTCTTGGTGCCAGGAGGAGCTGCTGGCCCCTTTGAGGGGCTGCAGGGCATGGGGGGCATGCATTGCTTCTTTCCCCCAGGGTGGTTGACACCCACCCCATGAACCTGTTACACCTTTCACACTTGAGCAGGACTTTGGGGTACATCTTGAGATTTCAGGAACAGCTAAGATGTTTCCTGGGCTCCAGGGTGTCTCTGGTAGTGCAGAACACTGCTCCTGACACTGCCCTCTCAACACCCTCCTGCTGACCACCTGCTCATCATGACCATGGATTAGAGCGGGCCATTTCCAGCACCAGCCAGGGCAATAGCAGGGCTAACACCTGTTTCCAGGGCTGGCCTGCTTGCAGCTGTGTGTCCCCTGCCCTGCCCAGCCAGGGTTATCCGGGATGTGCCCGTTTCCTTCCCTGCCTGAGGGGACTGCTTGTGCTGGTTCTGCACAGCTGGAGTTAACTAGGGACAGGCTGGCTCCGCTCTCAAGCAACGTGTGGCTGCCCAGTCCATGGCTGAATGGCAGCCCTCAGCCAGATGTGCCATCATCATGCTGATGGTCTTGCTCTTGCTGATACCTCCAAACCCCTTGAAGGGAGCATGATAATTCTCCCCCATGTCATTTCCCCTTTGGGGAAGGAGCAACATCGCTTGGACAAGGGGGAGCAGCATATTGAGGCCATTTACAATGCTGCCAGGTGAAACCAAAGCCAAAGAGAGTCATTTGGGGGTTTACGGGGAGCTCTGGATGCAAATGTGACTCAAGGATGAATACTGGAGCTGGGATTTGCTCTGTGAACCCGAGGGTTGAACAGTGCCTTGGAGACTGGCACTATCCTGTGCTTGTGTACATGCTGAGGGCGTGCTGGGGGAGTGGCATGAGATGGAGCATCCCAGTGTGCAGAGTTTAACAGCCTAATAACACAGCTAGGGATGGGCAGGCAGGGAGGCTGGAAGGAACTGGGGGGATTGGTGCTAAAGTCTCAATCTGTTGGCTGGTAGTTGGGTGATGGGTACCTTGCAAGAGAGACTAGCGAGACTAGCCCTGTGTGTTAGCCACTCCTGCGAGGAGTGGGGAGAAGGGGTCTGCAGGACTGAGATAGGGCCAACAGTGAAGCTCAGAGATCAGTGCCTTGAATTCAGGAGGCCAGAAAGGAGAAGAAAATGCTGAGGACATCAGGTGCTGATGGTGACGATCGATGGTCGATGACGATGATGGTCAATGATGACGGCCCTGCACTGGACTCCTAGCTCTGGCTCACTGCCTGGGGCAGGCTGCAGGATTGTTTCCCAAGAGCACTGGCTTTCAGCAGAGCCGGTTGCCCAAGTGGCTTGCTTGCCCCTGCCAAGCTGTGTGCTCTGGCCCTTGCGAAACGATGTTGATAAACACTCCAGGGCATGCCAAGTCCTGTGAGATGACAGCTGATGTGCTTGGGCTTCAGGGAGTGCCTGCATGCTGAGAGGAATTTTCCACTCCTCTCCAGCAAGCATGTCTGACCCTGCTGGGGGACTGTCCCCAGCAAGGCAAAGACTTATTTGCTGGCATCACAGCTGCCCCTGTCTGGCCTGCCAAGCAAGGGCTGTCCTATGCACAAGTCAAGGCAAGGGGTGATTGGGTTGCCTGGGGCATGGTGGCACCCAAAAGGGCTGGGCTGGGGTGCCACCACCCCCAAGGTGACCCAGCCACCCCTATCTCACCACAGAGCCATTCTTGTGTTCTGTCGATGAACTACCCATCAGCTTTCCCTTTCCATGCATGTGGGCCAAGTTCGAGTGAACCATGTGCTGGTCCAGTCCCTGTCCCAGGAACTTGCTTTTCAGTGATGCTGGTCCTGTTTGTGTGCATCCTGGGGGGCACTGGGTGACCCTTGCCAGGGCCCTCCAGGCTGCCTGGGTCAGCTCTGCCCTGATGTGTCTTCTGGCATATTGGAAACATCTCAAAGACAAGAAGGTTTGTAGTATGAAATGGCTGTGCTCCACCATGTGCTGGATGATGTATGGTAATTAGCATGCTAAAACCAATTTAATTTGGCCAGCTAATGTCCTAGAGCTGCAGCTTACTTCGTCTGCCTTGCGATCCCACTGTGCTCTCAACAGATGGATGTAAAGCTCTCAGTAAGCAAAGGCTGAGCTTTCTCCAGGGGCTGGTCCAGTCCCGGGGAGGGTCGTGCCAGGCAGTGCCGACCTGGCTGGTGCATAGTGCCACGCATGTCCTGGACAACTCCTCTCCCCCATCGCAGCCTGGCATGTGCTGCACCCCACAGCCCTGGCACCTGCAGGGGATGGGTATTTCAAACCCTGACATCCCACATGGCTTTCCACAAAATGTCCCCAGGGAGCCAGGACTGTGCTAATGAAGGAGGAGTGTAAAGGGCATTTGGAAAGCCTGTGTGTCCCTGCTGTCAGCCGTGAGCAAGCATGAGAACCCAGTGATTTGGGGCAACATCTGTAAATCAGCAGCGGCTGATCTCTGGCACAACATGACCCTTTCCGAAGGCCTTCTTCCCCACACCCTCCTGTGGAAAGCCACCAGCATGAGTGTCATGGTATAACCCCAGCTGGCAACCAAGCCCCACAGAGCCGCTTGCTCAGTGTCCACAGTGGGATGAGGGAGAGAATTAGAAGGGTAAAAGTGAGAAAACTCATGGGTTGAGATAAAGACAGTTTAATAGGTAAAGCAAAAGCTGCTTTGCACAAGCAAAGCAAACCAAGGAACTCATTCAGTCCTTCCCACAGGCAGGCAGGTGTTCAGCCATCTCCAGGAGAGCAGGGCTCCATCACACATAATGATGACTTGGGAAGGCAAATGCCATCTCTTCAAACATCCCCCCCTTCCGTCTTCTTCCCCCAGCTCTATGTGCTGAGCATGACGCCATATGGTGTGGGACATCCCTGGGGTCAGCTGTCCTGGCTGTGCCCCCTCCCAACCCCTTGTGCCCCCCCCCCCCGCTCACTGGTGGGGTGAGGGGCAGGAAAGGCCTTGGCTCTGTGTAAGCCCTGCTCAGCAGGAACGAAAACATCCCTGGGTTATCAACGTTGTCTTCAGCACAAATCCAAACCATAGTCCCATACCAGCTACTGTGAAAAAATTAACTCTACCCCACCGAAAACTAGCACAATACGATGCACGTGAACCTGATACAGCTGGCGTGCCCCGTGCTCCCAGCAGCAGCAAGCCCTGGAGCAGCGTGGGGCTCTCCTTCCTGGGTCCCCCGGGCTGGCTTGGGACACTGCTGCAACATATTTTCCAGTGCTTTGGCCAGCTTGATTTAAAGTGACCTAAGTGATGGACATCCTCGTCATTCTCTTGGGAAAGTATTTTAGAGCCTGATGTGAAGGCCTTGTGTTTGCTGCTGGGCTGTGTTGGCACCGCTTGGTTTGCTGCAGATGCAGCACAGGGAGTTAACCTAGGGGCAATCAATCTGTGTGGGTGATTGGCATTTGTTGCTACACGAAACTGTCCCAGGGAGGTAGTTCTGCTTTCTCTCAGGTACCAGGGTGGGGGATGTGCTTCTGTTCAGCAAGCTGCAGGAGGACCTTGTGCTTCTGAAGTGCAGTGATGGCCCTGCAGGAGCTGTAGATCTGCTTGGTCAGGGCCGGAGGTTTCCTCAGAGATTTGTCACTCCAAGCAGGGACCTACCTGGGAAAGGCATCGCTTGAGTTCCTCCTCCGTCAACTGGCAAAGGAGCCAAATGTCAGCCAACACCTGGATAGAGAAGACATGGCAGGATCACAGGTCTCCTGTTGTGGGTGGGACACTGGGGTGAGGGCTCTGGGAGGACTCTGCTTCCCCCCTTTTTTCCTTCTGTTCCTCCTTCCTTCCTTCTGCTCTCCCTCTTGCTTTCACTATCTCCTCCTCTTTTGCTTCCTCTTTCTGTTTCTCTTTCTTTTTCACTCTTTCCTCCCTTTCCTTCTGTCTTTGCTGCCTCCTGAACATGCTCCTACCGCCACCCTGGTGCCCCTGTGCACATCCCTCTGGCACCTGGGCTGGCAGCAGCAGAGCTAGAGAGGCAGCGTGGCACCCCTCCTGTGGGGATTCCTCCAGCAAAGCCCCAGCACATGAAAAGGACCTGTGCCCAGGGCAAACACCATCACCCCATCAGCTGAGGGGGGTGGCATTCTCCCTGCGTCCCCAGTCATCGGGGCTGGGGTCCCTGCGTGGAGTGGACGAGGTGGGCAGGGAGTGGAGCTGCATGGCTGGGAAAGCACCGCTGATGTGTCGGCTGTATGTAACTGCAGTCGCCACTTGTGGCTGTGCCGACCTAAGGACACAGGTGGATCGTGGTTTTAATGTAGAGTAATTGCTATTATTACTGAGCTGGTATTATGGGGGAACGAGTCCAGGTTTGGGCACACTACCTGCTCTCCTATGTTGTGCTCCCAGGGCGTCCTGTGGCCCATGTACAGTGGAGGTGGGACAGCATGGCAAGTCCCTGCCAGTAAAGGCAGGCATGGAGGCAGACCTGGCTTCTATCAAGGGTGTCTGTCAGGGCAGGAGGAGCCCTTTGAACTCCCTTTCTTCCTGTCTTGGCTCAGACCATCCACTCCCCCTGCCAGCTAGAGCCACCCTGGGGCTGCTCTGCTCTGCATTACCCATGGCAGTGTTGGCAGAGCCAGGATGGCATCTTTGCTGTGGCCTCAGAGAGGAGGTGCTGGAGGAGGAAGGAAGGTTTCCTTTGCTTCTGTGCAAAAAGGACTGGCAATCCCCCAGAGCTGGATTTTCCCACCAGGTGGAAACAATTCCCAACTAAACAGGTTTCCCCCAGGGCTCCCCTGTGCTCAGGTGCCACCACCTAAATCTGCCTTGGCAGGGCACCCGCCTATTGCCTGCTCCACGCCTCACCCACAGGATGAATAAAAATGATTAATTGGGGTTGTACTGCATGGTCCTACTAATTGAGCTATGATTCTTTAAGATTGTCTCATGTCTTGTACTGTCTCTTGTAATGTCCTCAAAAATTATGCCATTAATTGAGCCCATAGTCACTAAGAGGTCTTCTGAAAATTGTTTCACATTTACTGTTTTGAACTACAGTACTGCTCAAAAGTATCTTGTCTATAGACTGTGCGAGTTCAAATAATGATGCTTCCTGTGTTTCTACGTTCTCTCAAACATCAATATTCAGCTCTTTATATTTTGTATTTATAATACAATTTCTAAATCGCTTTCCTTTATAGTGTTACTATTAGTGGTATCAATATTTTGAATCAAATGCCTGAATATGCTTTTTTGCCTCTTTCCTTGAGACAAGCTGTTTCTCAAAAAACATGAGGATGTGGCACTTTGGGACATGGTTTAGGAGGCACGGTGGTGTTGGGTTGATGGTTGGACTTGATCTTAGAGGTCTCTCCTAACCTTAATCGTTCTATGATTCAGTGGATCTATGATTCTATGGTCGAGTGACTGCTGCAGTTACAGGATCCAGCCAGTGTCACAGCTGCTCACAGCCCAGGGTTGCTCACACTATTTTGCACCTGGCTGTTCTCCCCGCACTGCGTGCGAGATGGTTGTGCCAGCACAGCCAGACACTGCTGTGATGGAGCAGCACTGACTCTTGCTCCGACACTGGTGGCACACCAGGCTCCCCCATCCTTTCCCAAGTCCCTGCAGGCTCAAGGCTGGTGGGTGCTGGATCAGGGCACGGTGGAGGTCAGACTCTTGCCAAGACATGGCGGGGTAACGGGATGCACTCGCTGAGGTTCCTGCTGGGAGCACTCCCTGGGAAAGGGCACGTGCTGGGGCCTGATGCTGTGTGGGGAACTCAGGCTTTTGGTGGCAACGGGGCAAGAGAAGGGGGAAATGTGTGGTTTGCTCATGGCAGCAGATGGCTTGGAACAAAGGAGAGGCTGCTTTCTCCTCTTGCCCCCAGCTCCTGGCATCATGGCTTGTGCACGCTGACAGAGGCAAGGGCAGGCAGCGGGGCAGTCAGTGCCTGCACTTTCTCCACTGGGGAGAGACAGAGCTTGGGCAAAAGGCATCAGAAGAGGCAGCAGGTCCTGTCCTGCCCCCGCATACTTGGGACGTTGTGTTCTCTCTGAGAGATGATAAGGACAATCAATAATAAAAACAGGCAGCTGGGATGCAAGCCCGGCCTCCAGCCAGCGACCTTCAGGAGCTGGGTTACTGGAGCAAGCGCAGGCGTTCTTGGCAGTGGCGAGAGCAGCGCCTCGTTGGGAGCAAGCAGAGGGTGAACACTGCTGCTGGACACATGCGGTGGAGCATGTGGCGAGCGCTGCTCAAGCGGGTGGCTGGCAGCCCCCCGGCACACCCCCCCCAGGTGCACAGCCCTTCACACCTTTGGGTAGCTGCCCCTGTGCGGATGCTGCTGCAGCAGCTCACACACATGCACGCACCGTGCGCCTCGATTAAGAGCTAGGACAGCAACAAGGCTCCTAGGCACGCACGCAGGGGGATGCGTGCACCGGGTACCCTGCTGAGAGCACCGGCGAGCAGGCAGCGTGCCGTGCACATGCGCGTGGCGGCGGCACGGCCAGACAACCCTCTGGAGTAACCGGAGCCCTTACATAACAATGTGCATTTACAAACCGCTGTGCAAACATGACCCGCTCGCTGAGAACACAGCCGATCTCAGCAAGATCCTGATAAAGGGGGAAGAAAAAAAAAATAATGCTCAGCTCAACCCAGCTCCTGGACCCAGCTGGTCAGGACTGTTTGTGTCTTGTGACGTGGGAAGGTTTGCAATGCTGTCGCCAGGCAGTGGTGGTGGGGCTCCAGCTCTGCGTAACAGCCTGGAAGGTTCGAGCTGGCCGAGGGCCGATGTGGGCATCTGTCCAGCAACAGGGTCTGGCTCTTTCTGAGCTTCTCGGAGCTGCAACAAAGCTCAGGGTTTTGCAGTTTTCCAGGGGGAAAGGGCTGTGGGGCCACATATGACACTACCGCCTCTTCCTGCCCCAGAAGGAGAGAGTCCTGACCCAGCCCCACCAGGATGAAATGACCTTTTCTGGGGGATTCCAATCAGAGGACCCCAGCCTCAGTCTGGACTCTCACTGTCTGATGAAGATACAGGCTATTTCTTTCTTTGCTGCCCAAAAAAGCTTTCCTTCTCCTGAACACGGGCATGGCAAGGGGTTTGGGATGTGCTATTGCATGTCCTGTCCTCTGTTTTGGGGACAGGGAGCATCACCCCCGTCAGTACTCTCAGTGGAGAGGCTCTGGCCATGGCAGTGGTACACCACAGTGCTCGTGGGCACTGTGTCCCTCACACTCTTCTAGCCCATGTAGGGTCCCACAGGGGCTGGTCCTTATCCCAAGCCTGAATGTGACACCAGCTGACCCCACTTCTGCCACCCCATCTGGCAGTTTCTGTGCTGCCACAGCCGTGCTTGACCCTCTCTGGGTATCCCAAGCCCTGCATATGTCCCAGGTCCTGTCCCATCAGCTTCCCTTGAGGAGATGTCCCTCCCTGTGCCTCTGCACCCCCACCTTGCCCTGGGCTGCAGCAGGACCAGCGCAGGACCCCCAGCCCTCCTGGCACCACATGGAGGATCTCTCTTGGTTGGACTTTGGAGAGGGGAAGGCCGTTGCTGGCATGGTAAGGAAGACGTGGGCTTCATGGCTCCCTTGGGGGAAGGCTGACTCTTGCACGCCGTGGCTGCATGTGACAAGAGGAGCTCGCTGTTGCGTGCAGCATAGGGCAGCTGGTGCTCCAAGGCATGTGCTTTCCCCATCCGGTTCAGGAAGCCCTGCTCCTTCCCGGCACCTCCCGCCCTGTGCATCTCTCTGCTTCCTCTGGGCACGCAAAGCAAGCCACCTGCTCCAGCCCTTTGAAAGTGTCTGTGGAAAAGACCCACCAAGAAAAGCCAAAAAATAGCCTAGAAATAGTGGAAGGGGAGAAAATAAAGAGCTCTTTGTCACTCAGAAAACACCAGAACCAGTTGCCACCCAGCAAACACGAGAGAGGAACTGGCAGTTAAAAATAAGATCTGCTCACAGGGAGCCAGCCCAGGCCACCGAGTTCCCAGCTCTTCTGAAGACAGCCTGCCTACGCAGGCAGACCGCGCTCGTGAGAACTGCGCTCCTGCACCATGTCTGAACAGAGCACCCTGCCGAGCTCCCATCTGGGGGGGCGCGCGGATGCAGGGACCCATCCCAGTGTCAGCTGGATGCTCTCCGTTGCTGCAAGAACAGCTGCCTGTGCCCCTGAGGAGCCATTCACCTGTGGCGAGCAGTGGGACAGGGTTAGTCCTGATACACCAGGTACACCCGGTACCACTGGACACAGGCATGGGCTGCTGGGTTTCCAGCAGCTGCTGGCATGGAGAGCAGGGATGTGGCTGGGGAAGCTTGGGAGAAGCCATCAGAGTGATGGGAGCCAGGCTGTGCATGTCCCCTTCCTGGGTCTGGCCCAGCTATGGGACAGCTTGCAGGCTCCTTGTGTAGCAATAATAGGAACAGCCTGTTTACCACTACTGCAGCCTGAGCCTAATCTAGAGGATCCAGTGCTGCCTTGTGAGGTTTCCTTGCGGGAATGGGCAGCTTTTCACAGCAACTGGGGGATCCAGCCCCTTGCAGCCCATTGATAGCCAGCAGGCGTGAAGGCTTTTGAATGCCTGTGGCTTTTCCTTGGAAGGCGCTGGAGGCAATCAGTGAGAAGAGTTATATAAAAGCGCATTTATAGAGTCCGGTCAAGTGGATCCAGCAAATGCCCAGCACATCCCAACCCTCCGGCAGCATGCAAAGACCAGTTCCCTGGGGCATGGAGCTATCTGCTTATGGTGTTCAAGAGCTTTGCTGGGGCTTCCTCGCCATGGAGAGCCACGAAGCCAAGTGCTCTCGATGTCAGCAGTCTCTCCTCTGCTTGACCTCAAATGCACCTGCAGACCCAGAGTGGTGGAGGAGGCTCCCAGCAAGCCCAGCTGCAGCAGCAATGCCTTATCGCACCCCATGTGCCATTGCTTTGCTCCTCCCAGGGAGCAACGCAGCATGCAGCGCTGAATAAATACCCTGGGCAACTGCATCCCTCAGGAGCACTGTTATTTCTGATGTCCACACTGGGGATGTCCACCTATGGGAAGCTCTTCTCGAGCCTGCAGGTAGCAGTATGGGTAGCTCTGCCTTCCCACAGCCAGGACAGCCCAGAGCACTGTGCAGCTTGGCTTTCTTTTTGGAGGAGGCTCATAGCTGGGAGCACTTGAGACTGAAGAAATGGACTCTGCAGGAGACTAACCTTATCACTTTTAAATCCTGTGGGCTGGGTTCTCATTCAGCATCTGGCCTGTTCCTCTTGTCTCCCTGCCAGGGGCTCCTGAGGAGCTGGTAGAAGTCACGAGCGAGCAGATAGCATCATGCGGTTTCTGCTGCACTGGGCCAGGAGCTTGCAAGAACGGATGGAGGGCACGCTGCTGGCACGGGGGAATGCAAAGCAGAACTGGAACCTGAGTTTGTCCCCAAAGCTGAAGCCTGAACCTGCCCTTGTCTCAGTCAGGTTGAAAACAAGTCTGCCCTGAGACCACATCAAAGTGCACGAGCCTGTAGCTTTCTTGCTGTCTCTGATCTTGCCTGTTCCCCAACGTGCTTGGTGCAGAGCCGTTGAGGTGGTGCAGTTCCCCAGGACACGCTGTCCCAGGTGAAGGCAAACCACGCCAGCTGCCGCAGAACCTGCCCTCACCTTTAAAGACCTGCTGGGACATGTCCCACCCCCTTCCCTCCATTGCCTGAGCAACCCATGGGTCTTCTGCAGTCAGTCCCCTGGGGCTCTCCCCAGCCCCTGCCTGTGGGGAGGTCACTCCGGCCACTGTGGCACACAGTGTGACCAAAGCAGGCAAAGCTCGGGAGGGCTGTGGGTGAGTGGTCAGCTTTGCTTGTGTCCTCAGCTGAGCAAGCCTGAGCCGGAACAAGTCTGCAGTATCCCCGTCTCCATATCGACTTGGCTTCTGCTCCATCCCTGCTTGTCCTCTCTCATGGTCAGTTTTGCTGGCTTCCCTCTCCTTCCAGAGCAGCCATGTCACTGATTTCCTTCCCCACCTCAACCGTCCCAGCACCTGGATGGGGCTGCAGCACACCCTGCTCCTTACCTGCTGCTCAGTCACAGTCTGGGATTATTTCATCCCCAGTGGTCCAGCACTGGCAGAGGAGTCTTGGCAGACTCCAGCATGATGAGCCTGGCTCCTGGTCATCAGACACAGGATCAGGCCCTCACCACAATCCTTTGGACAGGGGCAAAGCCTGTGCCTGCACTTTGGCCTCAGCCCAACCTTGCCTTCATCCCTATAGCTGCTTGGAAGCTCTCAGTTGCTGCTGGTAACTGGGACCCTGGGTCACTGGTTGAGATGCTCCAACAGCTGAAAGGACGTATGTGGCAGCCCCAGTAAAGGATGTTGGTACCCAGCTGTGGAAAACCACCCTTCCCTTAGATCAAACAGGGGTGTACCCCTTTGTGGAGTGGGTTTTGTGCCACCCAAGGGGATGTCAGAGCTGTGGATCCTGGCCCCAGTTCAGACCTGGGTGCCCGGTCTGCATGGCCAGACAGTTCTGTTCCCAGTGCTACCATTGTCATCACTTCAGCCAGGTGCAGAGAAACAGAGCAGCCTTGGAGGGTCTCCCAGTGTTGCTTATTTTCCCTTTGTGGCAGACAGCATTATGTGCCTCATGTCCTCACCTCCTGGTGGCTGGGAAACTGAGGCACAGCACCATGTTGTGCTAGGGAGTGACACCCTCTTTGGGCTCAGGTGCTGTATGGACCCTCCTGGTCCCTGAATGGATGACACCCAAGCACTGCAGCTCCAGCAGTCCCTCCTTGCCTGGGGAAACAAGGCCGCATCTCCCCAGGAGAGGCACAGGCCACCCAAAGGCAACGCGCTTCCCGTTGCTGCCCTTTGGCAAAGCCGTGCCGGCATGCTCCCTGGCGCACAGCTTGCCGTGGGCCTTGTTGCCCTCCCTTGTTCTCTGCCCCAGTTCACAGCGGCTACATGTAGGGCAGATAAGGGCTGCGCAGGGGGAGGACGTGCTCCCGGCTTGCGCCGAGGTGCTTGACCCTTGCTCCTTGCCCTGCGCGGCCGGCGATGGCTGGGTGCCAGGGGGAGCCCAGAGGCAGCCCTGCCGCCCTGCTCGTGGGGGTGCCTGGGCAGCACCCCCGAGCCCGCCCCGGGGCCGGGAGCATGGCCAGGAGGTGGCAGCAGCCCCTCACCGTGGTGCCAGGGCTGGAGTGCAGGGGTGAGACTCCTGCAACGAAGCATTCCCACGGCTGTGGTCCCTTCTCTGGCAGCACGCAGGGCACAGGGAGAAGGCGGCAGAGCTCGGCGCAGGACCGCGAGGGCAGATGTGCTGGTGGGGGCTTTGGTGGTTGTGGGACAAGGACTGGGAGACACGGCAGCTCTCTGCACGGTGCCTCTCAGAGCGGGCACAGCTGGGCTGTGGTTTAAGCATCTCGCCGCCAGGCCCTGTGAGGCGTTGTGGTTTGAGGCAGCAGCGTGTGGAAGTCGGAAAGAACAAACTGTTCAGCCGCCAGCCCTTCCAGCTTCTGCTTTCGAAGTTATCTAACAGCCCAAACAAACACAGAAAGCACAGGCCCAGCCGCAGCTGGCCAGCCCAGCCCGGCAGCGCAGGGCAGGGACAGCCCGTCCTGTTCCCATTCTTGCAGCCAAGCAAGCCATGCCGGGTCATCGCTGGCTGCTGCTCTCCACGGGGTAGTCAAGGGGCTCCATGCCCCTGTTCCGCACAGCAGCTGTGCACCCCCTTCTGCACCCCACTGCAAACACCACCTGGTGCAGGGCATCTCCCTGGGCACCCTTCCCCAGTGATGGCTGGCAGTTGCTTGTCCCTGCAGAGATGGGCAAGTTCCCTTGCACTCTGCTCAGTCCTGCTTGGCCACTGGCAAATAGCACGATATTGCCATGCAGATGCTGTGTGTTGGAATGCAAGGGCAGGGTGGAAGGACTGTCACAGAGATACTGTGGCAAACCTGCGTGAAGAAGGAGCATGCTGACCCACCACCCCCGGGTGCTTCAGTGCAACTCACGGCTCTGGAGATGGGCCCAGGCTGCGGGAGCCCACAGCCTGGGGAGGAACCACATGGTTCAGCCATGCATGTGGACAGGGACAAGTCTCCGTGTCCTCAGAGAAGCTGTGGGACCAATAAGCTGCCAGCTTGAGGGGTGCAGGAGGTGACCACAATCAGTGCAGAGAGGGAGAAGCTGTGTTCAGAGCTGGGCAGCAGCGGAAAGCCCGGAGCAGGGTCCCACGAGTGGCCCTTCCAGCACCGGCCTGTGGCAGAAAGGGGAAACTGTGGGCTGTAACCAGCTCTGAAAAACAAGGCTGTGTTGTGGTGTCTTGTCACAAGTGCCGAATTCACACGCGGGGGTGCACGTGGGAGGGGGAAGTGGGAAAGGGGTGGGGAGCCCTGTTACGTAGAGTGAGTCCTCCAGCCTTCCTTCCTGCAGTCGCGGGCTGAGGGTATATAAACAGCTGAGCTATAATTATCTGGGGCTGGTGAGCAGCAAGCTCGAGCTCCCAGCTGCCATGGGCAGGGCTGCAGGGCTGGCGGGCTCACAGCTCCCCAGGGCTGGCACCCACAGCCCAGGTGGGCTTTGCTGTGCTGCTGGGGAGGAAGGTACAGCCCCTGGCTTGCTGCCTCTGCAGCAAGAGTGACGGGGCTGTGGAGAACCTGAAGAGGGCACAGAGGCTGTGTGGAAGGAAAAGTCCCCATGGAGGGGCCCAGGGGCTGTTGGATGATTCTCCATGGGGCAGGAGGGACCACCAGTTTATACCAGGCTGGTCCAGGACTGGTCCCAACCATTGTGTTTCCCATCCAAAATTGCCACCATTTGTGAAAGACCAGTGCAGGCAGCAGGCACCTACCTCTACAGTCCTTTTTGTCTGAATTTTGACAATTTTGATCTGTCTTGCGAATCCTGCTCTGCTTCCCAGGGAAGCCCCTTGATCCTGATACTCCCAGCAGGTACCTGCTGTGGAAATGGGGGTGCACCAAAGATCCTGTCCCCCTCCCCAGCAAGGACAGGAGTGTTCTTCTCCAGACTGCGGGTGCAATGTCAGGAGGTCCCTCAGGTATCTTGAGTGAAATCAGGAAATCATGTTTGGTTGGTTAAAAAGAGCCTGGTGAGGGGAGCACCCCAGGTGGATGACAGAAAGACCACAGGAGGATGGGGTGCACCCAGAACCCTGGCCTGCTCAGATGCCAAAATTGAACCACTGATTCAGACCACAAAGTCAGGAGCTCCACCTGCTGCCATCTGCACATGTCCCAGCTCCTCCAGGAGTTTTTTGATGTAGGTGTTTGCTCTCTCCATTGCACTAAGGATGCTTGGTGTTTCAGTGGACAAAATGGACTCCTGAGAGTTCTACTGGACCTTGATCTTTATATATGCCAGAGGCACTCCAGGATGCATTCTGAAGGCACCAATGTCCATGACGGTGCCCAGCATCTCTGGGTGCCCCTGGTTTCCCCCTGACCACACCAGCAGACGCTCACCAAGGGTGGGAGGAGAGGAGAAGCAGCAGATAAGCGTCAGGGCAAGGCTAGGAACTGCTGGGGGCATTGGGAATGGTGAGAGGGTGCTAGCATGGTGGTAAGACAGGGCAGAGGGGGAAGGACAAGTATGAGTTTGGAGATTGTCCCCTGGACCAGATGAGGTGTACGGTCTGGGGTGGACGATGGCTGCGTCCCTCTGGGGGTACACCTCGGCCTTCTGCTCCCACACGTGGGTCACATCAGGCCAAGCCAGGCTTAGATAGCTCTAGTTTGGGCTGGGATTTCTGCAGCTAATGGGAAACAGTGAGCTGGGAATGACGAACTAAGGCACAGCACAAAGACACCCGGTCGTTGCAAAAGGCTCAGCCAAGTGCTGGCTGTAAGATGTGGAAAGTGCTTGGGGTTAGTTTTGTGCTTAAAATTTCCAGCTCTTCTAGCCTCTCTTCTCTCAGCTGAGCATAGTGTTTACTTTCACTTCCCTGCCTGGTCTCCAAGACAGACAAATGCTGGGAACTTTCCATGTCCAAAACAACAAAAACAAAAGACAGCAAAAGAAAACAATGTTCAGATTTGGAAGCAAAGGAATCCATAGTTTCCTCCCCAAAAACAATCCACACTTGGTGGGGAGCTGGGTAGGGAATGCAAACAGCCACCTGAAAAAGCTTAACTGGTCACAAAACAGGTCCTGGTTGCCCTGCTGGGCTGCCCAGCTTGGGGCAGCCCAACTTTCTGGTCACCCCATGAAGCCCAAAGCTTGGGCTACCAACCCCAGGGAGATGTTTTGGGGTATTTTAGGGCACTTTGGAGGAGGCCGTTAGCTCTTGAAGAGCTTGGCATTGGTGAGTGCAGGGCTGGAGGCTGCAGGGTGAGGAGGTGTCAGGCTGTGACTCTAGTGTCGGCGGTTGCTTGTCACAAGGAAGCAAGTTGGGTCAAGCATGGGCACACCTCTGCATGTGGGTATGAGGATGTGCTTCATGCCATATTCTGGGGTGGTCTGAGCTGGCTCTGGCCACCCTTAGGTCTGATCCTCTGCCCTCTGGCTAGGGATTCCCAGTCCCCGGTGCTTGCTTGAGCCATTCACATCTCATGAGGAGTTTTCAGACCAAGCCCAGTGCTGCTGCACAGGAGCTCCTGGCTGTCTTCCAGGAGCTCAGGAGGGTTGGCAGGCCTCAGGTCTCCCTGTCGCCATGCCTCTTCCCACCCTGCTGAGCACTGGCTGAGAGCAACCTTCAGCCAGGGTCAGCAAACCAGGGTCCTGAGTGCTTTATCAGAGACATCAAATGATGATGGCAGGGACATGTTTGATGGCAGGACTCCAGCAATTTGACAGAGCCCCCTTCCCCTTGCAAGAGGGAAGGGGACAAACCACCATGCGCAGGCTCTGGTCTGGATGGGTGCAGGCATAGGCAGGGTCTTTGCAGGTGATTTGCAGCAGGGTCAGAGCAAGGAGGAGCCCCTGGCCTGGCACAGTGGCTGAGTGCTGCTGCCTGGGAGGGCAGCACAAGCTTCTGCTGAGCAGTTCAGGAAGCAAGCCAGTGCCTGCAGCCCCGTCTCACCTGTCCCGCTCCTCCTCTCCTGTGGGGAAGGGCAAACCTGGGATTAGCTCTTCCGAACATATTCCAGGTATTTACCTTGTGGGACTCCCGCTCTGAAGACCTTTGCTGACGAAAGACACAGACCTGGAACAGGCATTTGGCTGACGAAAGATGCAGTGGAATTTGCCAGCAGAGCAAGTTCCTTGTGCACTTGCATCAGGCTCCCAGGTTTCACTGGGGTGAGAGGCATGGCTAGCACCCTGTGCCCTGCAAAGATCATGTTTGTCTCATGGACCTGTCCTAAAAAGAGGTGAGGGAGCTACCACTGCAGTCTGGTCCTGCTGGGGATACTGGCAGGGGAGCTGGAGAGTATGGCTACATCTGCATGGGTACCCTAGAAACAGGTTGTTTGCGTTGGTCCTCTTCTCCACATGGCTGCCCTGGGAACAGCTGGAGCAGGGATGGGTTTTGGCCCAGGTCTGATGCAGGACCTGTGGCTGGAGGGTAAGGGGGTGAGCAAGAGGGGAGGATGCTGAAGCTGATGTGGGAGCTGGTGTGGCTCTGCGGGTCTGAGGGGTACTGTGCTGCAGGCAGAGGTAACACCCTGCAGCACCAGCACTGGTTCCTGTGTCCAGGCAGACACCTACCCACACAGGTCGATCAAGTACTTCTCTTCCATGGGCACAAGCAGAGGGTGAAACTCGCCCACTGCAGTGGTGTAATCCTGAAATTACCCTGAAGATGCTCATCCAGACTCCACTTTGCAAGCTGACTCACAGTTTGGGAGATAAAAGTGTTTTAATTTTGGAACACATCATGCCCACAGGGTGCTTTTCTCAAGCAGCTCTGGTGGCGAGCGCTCCCTGTCAACAAGCCCTGAAGTTATAAAACATCCCGAAAAGAGCAGTAGAGCCTGCTGGGTGTTTGCCAAGCAGCTGGGAGCGCACTGGGCACACAGGCGGTTGTGCTGGGCTCTTCGCATGCCTGTGACCCTGTGTCCCTGCTGTGCCTCCCCACCAGCCTCCTCCCAGCATGACGTGCTGACCACAGCTTTACATAAATCTCCTTGTGGGGCTACAGGAAAAAAGGAGAAACAGCGAAAACTGTGGACAGTGGCAAAATTTTTTTACAGCAGCTCCATCCAGCTTGGACCATGCAAGGAGGCTGGAGGGATTGTTGCTTTGCCAGGCACCAGGCTGAGCAGCAAGACTGATCCTGAGCCAGGACCATGTGTGGTAGGGTATTTAACATAATCCAGAGCTGCAATGAAGCATTTGTCCTCTCCCTTGCCCTGTGGAGAGGACAGGTTCCCAGAGCAGAGGTGATCTCCTGTTTGTGTGGGCGGCGCTGGCTCTGGAGCATGGCACTGGGGCTGGGGGCAGAGTGGGGACCCACAGGTGGCCTAGGCAGTGGGGATCCCAGCAGGTGTTTTACGGTCATTGGGCGACTGCCTTGGCCTTGGCTTAAGGGCGGGTTGCCTCCAACCTGGTAAGAAGAGCTTCCCTGGTGAGACACAAACTCGTCCTCAAGAGCCTCCCAGTCCTCATGCAGCAGGACCTGTCCATTTTACTGTCAACCAAAGCCCATCGCAGAGGGGCTGGGTGTGGGGTTGGCTGCCCCCAAAACCCAGCCTGCTTGGGGGCAAATCCCAGCTCTGTGCCTTTCCTTCACTCGTGGGTTATTTTATCCCTGCACAAATACATCTGGACTGGCTCATGGGCTCTGTTTTCTTCCTTGGGCAGAGAGTTGTGCCAACAAAGCAAAGCTTCTTCCTTATCCCTCCCCTTTCTGATTGTTTCCTTATGGATCTAATTTCACCACATCCCGGAGCAGGGCTGGGTTCCCTGCTTACATAAAGTTGAAAACAAGGGGTGAGACGCTGGCTGTTGGCAGGAGAGCCTGTCCACTCTTCAATGCCCTCAGAGCATGGATCAGTTTCCAGGCTTGGCTTTTGCAGGTGCCTGAGACCTGTGGTCCTTCTTCAGGGAATGAAAGACTGGGGAACACCCCTGTTGGTGCAGCAGGGACCCAAACAGAGCTAGAAAGCCACGGCTGGGCTATGCACTTTGCCAGCCCCTGGCTCAGGCTGAGCCCTGGGCTGGCCAACTGTGGACACCATGCTGCTGACACTTCTCCTACCCCCTTCCCTTGGGCTCTGGGTCACTTCTCCTGGGGCAGACCCTTGCTTGGAGGTCTCTGGTGCCACAAGTGCCCACATCCTTCCTGCTCAAATCAGACCCTGCAGTGGATTAGTGGGGGGAGGGCCAGCTATGGGGGTTGGGTAAAGGGTAGCACTTGGGTGCGCTTTCCAGTGGGATTCCTGCAGTGCCACATTTCGCCACTGCAAGCCCTGGGTCTCCCCTCTACTCTGGTTCTGCAGTGCCTATTCTCTGTGCACTGCAGCAGTACAGCATGATGGGAGAAGGCACCATGGAGCTAGGATGGCCTGGCTGTGCCAATTGCGCTGGCAGCTAGACATGTCCCAAAGGAGAAGCAGCAAGCCTGTTTTGAAAAGGCTTCAGGCTTTTTGCATCTGGTTTGTCTTCTGTCTCAGCCATCTCCTAGCACCTGCTGGGCTGTAGTGTGAGTCCTCTCAGAGGAGCAGTGTCACCTGGCTGGTGGGAATCAAGCAGCAGCAACGGGGCTGTGGCACAAGTGGCAGATCAAGGAGTAGGGGATGCAGCAGCCCCCAGCTGTGCGTGGGGACCTTGGAGGGAGACATGCTTCCCCTGCACCCAACAGCCACCCGAGTTCGTGTGCTGGAGGAGACATCAGCCTGCCCATCTCTCCAGCAACGTCGAGGGCAAAGGCAGGTACTTTCCTGTGCTTCCCACTCCTCTGACCCCAACAGCCACATCTTTTGGGGTAGCTCCCCCTAGCTCTCTGAGGAGCCAGGACTGAGGATAGCTGCAGTACTGGGTGAGAACCCAGGGCTCTGGACTATGTAGGCGGGATCTGCCCTAGAGTTGGAGAAGTTTATGCCCAGGGCAAGAGGGTAGCCCTAGGGAATTCACTAGGGGTGTGCCCAAAGATAGAGTGCCTTAAACCCTTACAAGCACCTTTAGCTAGAGGCTGCCACTGAGATGTCCCAGTCAAACTCCATTGTGTCCTGGGTGGGGTTATATGGAGGGTGGTGGGTAAATTGCCACCCAATCCCACCTGCTCAGGGACCTGCACGGGGACCTAACCAGTCTGGATAGAGCTGGTGTTGTGCAGCTCAGGTCAAACAGAGCTGCTTCAAGCCCAGTTCAGTGCACTCTAGGCCGGGGGCTAGAGTCTACAGTTTTCTGCAGAAGCTGCAGCGCTGGCTCTTTCCCAGTCTGGCAGTGTCAGTGGGCAAAGGTGGTCCTCCCCAGCCATGGTGATACCCTGATGCTCACCCTCGTGTTGGAAGGAGCCAGCTGAGACTCGTGGTGGTGGTAGGGATGCTCTGCTAGCTCTGTACCGGCAGGCAGTGCCGGTACCCCTGGAGACAGCCAATACTCTATTAGGGACCCGGCAGCCCAATCCCTCAACCTCTTTCCTTGGGTTGCAACTCCGGCATCGTGGTTTGCGCATGAGCAACCCTGCTCGGCTGGGCGTCAGCCTGCCCACAGGGATGGGGCCCCGGCTTCGCGTGCAGACAGGACTGGCTCAGCTAAGTACAGCTGTAGTGTTGCACATGGCCCCAGGCGTGCACTGTACTGTTTGCAAATAGAACTTTGCTGACACGCAGACTGCTGCTTCCTCCCACTGCACTGTCCTGGCCTGGGGAAGAGCAAGGCAAGGCTGCCTATCTCCTGCCTGCAGCTGGCAGCCTGAGGGCAGCCCTCTGACGTACAGGGCTTGGACTTGGGGAAGGGCTAGCTCTGGGAGCTGGCATTGCATATGCCAGCTATTGGGTTCACCACTGTCAAGCAAGGCTGCTACATGAGCCTGCCTGCTTGTTGCCTGCCCAGCACAGACACAGAGAGGAGAACTTGCCCTTCCCCAGGTCACAATCTGGCAGCATCCACTTGTGTTTACTTGAGTTTACAGAGACACCGTGGTCCTTTCAGAAATCCTGCCTCCAGGAAGAGGGATTGTTGCAGAAGATGTTACACTGCTCAGAGGCTGGGTGCTGGTGACTCACTTGGGACAGGCTTTCATCTGAGCCAGCAGCTCTGTTGAGGGTCTGGAGCTGTCTGGTGTTCTGCATGGCTCCCTGCCATCCCTATATGACACCTCTCTCCATGAACTCAGCACTCATGCACCTCCCCCTTGGAAGATGGATCGTGTTTTGAGGAAACCTCAGTCCTCCTACTGCTCTGCAGGGGATGGGGTTGGGAGAGGAGCTACCCCAGAGCACAAGGCTGGAAGGGTACAGGGGCTGATGTTAGGTTCAGCCAGGCCTGCAAAGATCCTCTAAGACACCAGTCAGAGGCTACTAATGGAAGCAATTGTCACAGCAGTTTCCAATTTTCTTCAGGGAAGGTCAGGGAGCTTCTTCCCACAGCCAGTGAGGGTGAGCCCATGGAAGCTTTTCTTCTGCCAGCTCTAGCACTGAGCTCCTGTTGGCTGTTTGTAGCTTAGTGACTGCTGACATCTATTGCCTCAGCTGCCTGCTGGCCTGGGTGCCTGGGGATCAGTAACTGAACTGGAGGCAGGACTGCAGCTGGGGCGCTGCAGAGAGGCAGGAGCTGTCAGCACCCCAGGGGTGCCGACGGTCTCAGAAATGGTGCTTGGGACTGTGCAGCCATGCACTGACTTGCTGTGGAGCATAACCTCTGGTGCCAGCTGAATACGGTGCCCCAGTACATCAGAGTCTCAACACAGTTGGTGTTGCAGGGAGAAGATGTGGCGATGCAGGTGCAGAGCTGCAGCGATGTCGGATGCCTCTCCCTGGGCCAGTGGAAGCAGGTGGCCTCACTGGTGGGACGTCTTCTGTGGTTGAGGTGTTGGTAGGAGAAGAAGCCATGGGAGGAGCTGAGCAGACTGCACACTGTTGATGGAGATTCCAGTGACGCAGGAGGTTGGAAACCTGAGGCCTCTTTGTTTAAAACTCTGGGGACGGAGGCACCAACCTGCTGTCTCAGGAGGCTTGCTGCATCTCCCAGGTTCAGGATGTTGTGATCTGCTGGGGCTTAGGAGAGGGGAAAACGCTGCCCTTTAGCAAGACTAGCTCTTCTCTAGGACTCTTCCCTGGAATGGCCAAGGGTCTCTGCACACGTGTGCGTGCATCTGGGCTCTCTGGCATGTGTAGCATCCTTGCAATCCGTCCTAAACTCATGGAAGTGTATGTGACCACCAGGAGGTACAAGAAGGGTTGTGAACTCAGCCCTTCATTTTTATAGAAAGCATGACATGTGGCTGGTGCTTTTGGTGAAGAATACTTGCCCATGCTGTTGTTCCCCACAGCGGCTGTGTTCTGCCCCTGTCAGAAAAGCTGTCTGTGTTTTGCACCTGTCTTCCCTGGGGAGGAAGCCCTGGGTCAAGCACCTCCAGTTTCACTGTGTTGCTTTTCATGTTTCACACTGCTCCAGGGGCCAGGGAGTCGGCAGAAACCTCCTCTTGCAGCTTGTGGGGGGTGCTTGGGGCTCTGCTGTCCCTCCTGCACCATGAATCTGGATCAATGGTGTGAGCAAGGCACTGCCTTCTGCTTGTTGGTTGTCTTGCACCCTGCTTGCCCAGCTCTGATCACAACCAACTGTGCTGGGGTGATGTCTGGTGGGTGGCACTATGGAGAAACCCCATGTGCCATCTCCCATCAGCAAGGGAATCCCCAGCAGTGCTCCCAGCCCGGGAGTCTGCACGGCGGGGAGGTGAGGTCTGAGTCTGACTGCTGTGGCGGGGAGGCGTGTGCTGCTGGCAGCCGTCGTGATTCAGTGGGTGCTGCTTATGCCTGCTTTCAAGCAGTGCTGGGAGGCACCAGGCTGGCTGTGGGGTGGTGAGGCCCTTCCTATGTGTAGCTCGTGCGGCCACAAGGCATGAGTCTCACCGATGGAGAGACAGGGCAGAGCAGGGCTTTTGGGATGGAGCAGGGATTTGGTGATCCAGCAGAGCTGTGGATAGCAGCTGGCTCCTGACACCTCAGCCTCCTGGGCACCATCCAGCCTTGCCAGAGGTGAGCCAGTGCTCCCAGCACTTCCCACACACTGGGACATCCATGCAGGCCTTGTCTGGCATGGGTCTGGGGTGACCTGGCTCCAGGGGAGCTCAACCCCATGGCCTGAGCTGTGCTTGGGGACCCACGGTTGTTGCAGAGCTGGGGATGCTTAGAGGCTCACAAAGACTTTTCTGTCTGTGGAGGACTTGCACTGCTATTGTCCCCTGTCCTAGTTTCAGTGCCGGCTGCACACACTGCTCGTCTTTCTAGGTCAGTGAAGAAGGCCTTTGTGTGTCAACAAAAGTGGTTCTCTCCCCACACAGGGTCCTTCCCTCGCTCCTTGGGTCACGCTGCTTTGTTTGTGCTGGTTTTGACCGGAGCGTGAAGTATCTTCTCACGTGCATCCATCCTCCCACCGGAGCTGCCAGGCCTGGCACTGCCAGGCAGGGACAGATGCTCTCTGGCTGGTCAGTGCTGCCCAGCAGTGCCTCTGCCTGCATCCCCGCAGCAGTGGTGGGGCAGTGTGTGTTGCCTGAGCTGCTCAGGGATGCAGCCCTCGGGAGAGGTGATGCTCTGGGCAGCTCGGGTGTCCCCTGACAGTGGCACAGTGGGAAAGGCAGGGGCAAGGCAGTGTGAACTTTGCCTCTGCCACTTGGGCTTCCTAAGCATGGAGGGACTGGCGGGACTCTGCCATCCAACACCCCAGGATAGGGGATGAGGAAAGCACCATCAACCCAGAGCTGAGATGGAGCCGGGGCCATGGGTGGCGGCCATCTCAGACCCCAGGCTGCCCAAAGACCACCTATGGGGCTTTCCTGGGGAGTCTAGAGAGCATCAGCCCTGGCTGTCTTTGAAGTCAGACCTTGGATTTCTCAAGGGAGGATTTGTCCTGAACCAGGAGATGCAGAATTAACCCACCTCCCCAGCAGCATCTCAGGGGCTAGGATTATCCCTGGTGCCTCAGTGGGATGTGTGGAAAAGCAAGAAAGCAGGACCAGATGCAATCAGGGATGATGGCAAGGGAAGGCAGGGGCATAAGGCAAAGACAGAAGGGCAGGCTTGGGAGGAGGCCAAGAGACAGATTTGTGCTAGCAGCATGCTGAGGGCTATGAGCAAGGAAATCCACTCTTTTATCGCCTGGTTCATTCTTGCTGGGTTCAGGGACAAGGATCTGAGGACACCCCTGGAGCACAATAACCAGCTCCACTATGTGCTGTCCTTCCTGGGAGCAAACCGCTGCAGGGCTGGGGGCAGAGCGGGACCCCCAGCAGGTGTGGGTCTGGGTCTGGGGACTCTGAACCCATGCATGCATCTGTTTACACACACATGCCCCCTGTAGCTGGATCCCAGGGAATCCACGCACCCATGTGAGAGTGTGCGTATGCACATGGGAGCACACATGCCCTGTGTACATAGCTGGATCCCACAGGACCTGAATACCAGTGTGAGAGTGGGTGTGGGTGTTTGTGCAGGCATGCTCCCTGTACGCAGCTCAGCCCCCAGCGCAGGCGGCAGCAATTGCTGCAAAACTGTTCTCTCTTCTATTATTCCTTGACTTTTTTTCTCCTCAAAACCCTGCATGTAATCATTTGACACCCCAGGAACATCACTGCTTTCTCTCAGCAGCTAAACTGATGCCCTGTGTGGGATGGGGGGATGAGAGGAGCTGCAGGCACGCGGTCCCTTCATTGTCAGGCTGTTTCCCCTTGCTGTATGCTTCCTGCCCAGTGTGTCCCATCTCCCTTTGGCTGGGCCAAGGGACACCATGCCAGCGGGCACTGTGACTTTGTTGTGGCCAGTGAGGAGCCCCAAATGCGGCACCCCTGCTCATCCTTGGCCCCGGGCAGAGCAGGACAAAGGTGGGCATATTGCAGGGAGGGAGCCAGCATGCCTGCCCTGCCTCAGACAGTTGCACCAAAGAGGAGAAAAGGACCTTTCCCAACACCAGCCACATACTGCACACACCCACGGTCCAGCTCGCCCCATGCCCCTGTGCTCCAGGATCCTCCCACACCCCCAGGCTGCAGCAGCACCTTGCATGTCCTCACAGGTCACCCCAGCCACCAGGATGTGTCCAGCTGCAGCTCCACGGCAGTGGGGGCACAAACATGCACCCTGCTCATGCCCATGGGCTCCTCTCTGGGGGCACCCTGCTGCACCCGCAGCACCCATTTTCTCTCTCCACTCCTGCCTATTTCTTAAGGTTTTACCCTTATTTCAGCAGGCAAAAGCAACCACCTTCCTTGCACCTCCCCTCCTTCTCCAGATCCCAGCTGTTCTTCTTCTTGTTTTCAGCCAGCTACTATCCTGGAGCTAAAAATAACAAGGAATTTACAGCCTTCGACCTTGAACTCGGCCAAGCGCAGTGCTCCCGCTTTGTGCTGTGTCAGCAAAGCGCTCAATGGCTCATCCTGGGTTTTCCTCACATCTCTGCAAGTCCTTTCCCTTGGGGGCACAGCATTGGATGCCGGTTGGTCTGGCATCAGCTGTGAGCCGTGCTGCAAGCTGCTCGTGTAAGAGGGGTAAGACGTGCCATATGGGCACAGGGGAGCCAGGCGGTGTGTTGTCCCAGGAGTTCAAGTCCCCAAGACGTCATGGGATTTTGGGTTTTTTTTGTCCTTTCAAGTCACGTATTTTCACCGTCTCTCTAGTAACATTTCCTTTGTGGACATTTTAGCATATACTTAGCAAAGTTTCAAAGTTTTCCCCACCATAATTGGGAATGCAGGAAACTCACTGTTTTTGTGTCATTGTCTTTAAAAGGAAAACTGAGATTGTCACATGATCATGGGACTCCTGCAGCCAAAGCCTTCAAGAAACACACCCCACCCAGCTCCATAAGGTTTGCAGTGTTCATTGCTATTTCAGCAACATAATGAGTTTCCATGTCCATCTGCTGTCAAAAAGGAGTTTAGAGCCTGCTTCCCCCTGCCGTAAGGAGGACCAAAACCTCACAGATCACACGGGACCTGCCCCGGGCCTGTGTTGAAGGGCAATGTCCAGTCCTGCCATGGCTGTGCTCTAGCTCCTGAAGACCTTGTTCCAGGTCTTGACAGTGTCCAAAAACCCCAGGCAGCCCCAAGAGCACATAGCGAGCATCTAGTTCCTGATGACGGGTGATGTTCCCACCAGGGAGCCCAGGGTGATGAAGCACCATCTGTGAACTGCCTGACATGGTATTTTCTCTCACGGTTGCTGCAAGTGGCTGCTCTGTTATTCCCCCTTCAGCTGCCCACATCCCTGCTGCTGCTGCTGCTGGTATCAGCCATGTGCTGTTTGCAGCCATCACTGTGACCTCGGGTGCCTTCAGGTCCCAGGATCTGACCCCACTCTTGCCTGGTTTTAACCAGCAGCAGCCAGCATCCCAAGAGGTGGCTGCAAAAGCTGTCCTGGCATTTTTCAGTTGTAGCTGCTTCCAGTGCCCTCTGTCCTCTTCCCTGCTTGGCTTGGGGAGGCTGGGAGAGGGGAGCTGGAGGCTGTCTGGCTGCGGTGCTTGTGAAACCCAAGTCAGGGAGCCTGGCACCGAAATGCCAGGCAGCTCCCTGGCCCTCTGTGGGGAGGCTGGGTGTGCTGGGAAGGGTGGCAAGCGTTCTGGGAAAGGTGCAGGCAGGCAGTGCTGCTGCTGTTGCTCAAGGGATGCTGCTTCAGTATTTTTTTATCTGTGTTTTTTTCCCAGAGCAGGGCAGTGAGGCTCAGCTCACGGATAGGGAGCCCACAGGAAAACGGAATGATTCATCGGCCATATTAAGCAGATTTATGAGGCTATTTCTCAAACGAAAGCTAAGTGTGTGTGTCATGCCATCCTGGCCTGGGCTGCATCACCGCACCGCTGCCGGCAGAAGGCCTGCCAAACCTCAGCCCTTCCAGGAAAACAACTTCAGTGGGCAATAAAATGGATAAACACAGCAGCACCGGCTTTGGAGCAGGCAGGTCTGTGCATGAGGCCACGCTTGCGTGCTTCCCAGGGTCAGGCTGTCCGTTATTTGCAATCGTTTGTGGTGCACTGGGTAGAGGGGAGATGGTAGGGACTCACCTAGGATTTGGGGATTTTGAGCTGTGGTTGGGGATTTCAAGCTGGGGAGCAATTTGCTGGAGAAAAGGTGTGAGTTCTCCTCAATCCCTTGTCTTGCAACATCTGAGTTGCCCCGCCAGGAGCTGGCAGCATGCTCAGGGGGAGCTGGGGGCCACTGCCCTACAGAACAGATGTCGTGTTAGACATGCCATTGGGCCAAAGAGCTCCCCCAGAAAACATCATCCATCCACTCAGATGAAACATTGGCACCCCCTCGGCTGCTTCCCTGCAGTGTCCACCACACCCCTGGGCCCACCACGGCCAGCTCGGCAGCCCTGCCTGGCCAGGGACAAGCCCATGAGCTGTTTTGCTAAACTAGCAGAAAACGGGTCCTGGGACATTCCTGCCTGGGATTAATTTTAAAGCTACTAAAGAGGTTACAACCTTCCAAGAAATGTGTCTCTGGGAAGCTGCCCAGTGGGAAAGAGGACAGACCCAGAACATCACAGCAATGAGGAAAGATTGAAAACAAGCTAGGAATAAAAAAAATAGCTATATATATAAACATGCTGGGCAGAAAAGCCAGTGCTTCAGCCTGTGTTCTTCATTTGTTGTTGTTTTTAATCTTTGATTTGGAAACTTGCTGCTATTTATAGCCCTCCCCTTTCCCCGCAGTGGTTAGCAGCGCTGATCCCTTCCAGATGCTGGTTCCTAACAAGACTGCAGCCTGTGCTGGCGGGGCTGGGGGGTCTGCAGGGCTGGCTGGCATGGTAGGGAGTGGGCTGGGACTCAGGGAGGAGCTCCAACAGTGCTGGCCCCCACTAAGAGCCAGCCCTAGGAGGGGACGGAGCCCCCTGTGATACCGCTGACCTTTGGGGAGCTGGGAAGAATTTTGCAGCATTGCAAGATGGGGGGATTTTGCAGCACTGGGGGAGCAAAATGCCAGCGATGTGTCCGCACTGGGATCTGGGGACTCCCAACTCCTCAGGAAGCCGTAAAGGATGACCAGGGAGCCCAGGCTTGGATTAGCAAGCAACAACATTTCTTGCTACGATGTTTTTTGAGAGCTGTTTTACCTTTGCCAGCTCCCAGTTGATGGAGGCTGAAGAGCTCCCTCCAGAGCCCCAGGCCCTTCCCAGGCAGCCCCATGTCCTGCCTGCAGAGGGGGGCTGTCTGGTAGACCTGATCCCTCCTCAGGGAGGCACAGGGGCCAGATGTGGGGTGGAGGGATGACCACCAGCTCTGCCCCATGGCTGCTGGCCTGACCCATCCCCTTTGGTCTAAACGCTGCCAGAAATGGGGGCTGAGGCTGCCTGGGTTGCCTGTCCCTGCCTGCTGATGAACCAGCTGGGGGAGCTGGGTTATCCCTGGGGTGGGGATCCCCCAAGCCCCATGGCAGAGCATGGGCACCCCAGCTGCACTCAAGTTTGCCCTCAGTGCCCACAGGCAGCATCTCTGCTCTCCATCCCACCCTGGGCTGCAATCCCCCTGCGGGCAGGCGTGCAGGCAGGAAGGGGTGCGCAGCCTCAGCACCCGTTTGTGGGTTTGCTCCCCACACATGCAGAGTAGCATGGGGAGCGAACCCGCAAGTGGGTGCTGAGGCTGGTCACGGGGGTGCCGCTGGCTCTCTGTCCATCTGTCTGGGTGAGAGGAAGGACTGGAGGTGACGTGGTGCCTGCAGGAAGTCTGCTTGCCCCACTGTCTGCCTGGCAGCAGTGAACCCGCTCACCTCTGGCACCACATCAGGGCTTTCATGTAAGCTGGGGTCGTGATGGTCCCCCACGTCCCGCCCGTAGCGACAAGCTCCCGTGTGCAGCAGCTGGTGCAGGATTGCCACTCTGCCGTGGCTGGGTCTGTGCCTTCCCTGGCTGGTGCCCATTCCCCGTCCTGGTCCTGGCACACCTCCTGTCCTCTCCTCTTTCCAACCCAAGTGAGAGATTTGCAAATGAGGGGCGTTGGGAGCCTGGGAGGCAGCAAGTGTGAAGGACGGGTGTTCAGAGTAGACGGGACCAAGCAGCATCCCCAAAAGGATGAAGGAATCCTCTTCCCCTACAGCAACTACCCTACATCCCTGCATCACAGCACCCTTCCCTGTATCCTCATCTGCCCTGGAGCTCCTTTCTGGACAGCGAAAGCTTTTGTTGCTGTTTGTTTGAGAGCCATTTGGCTCCACTGGCCCTTAAGGGGGCAGGGATTTGGCCAACTGGCAGAAGAATGGCTTTACTATCAGAGTGGAACAGCATGTCAGGATGAGTTACATCTGCAGAGCCTGGGATCCTGGTTGCCTGAGTGCCCCCAAATTTCTCTGAGGATGGCAAGAACCCAGCTTGGCACAAGCCCTGGTTCTACGAACCGCCCCCACTGAGCCGCTCTTCCCACGGGCAGCTCTGCCTGCCCAGGGACCGAATGCCTCCTGGGGCAGCCTGGCATGAATGCTGCCTCCCGCACATAGGCAAACGTGGAGCCTTGCAAACACCACCCTGCCCGACCCCATGCAGCTGGGGCTGCCCGGCTGTGCTACAGACAGGGGACAGGCACACTGAGCTTTGTGCTGGAGGCACTTGCCATCTGCTTTCCTGGCTCTGAAGGGCCTGCAGGTCATGCTGGGGCTGAGTGGAGAGGGCTCGATCCTGTCCCCAGCTGGTTCAGCCAGGCTACATACACTGCCCCCATCTCCTCCAGAGACTTGCGGGGGGTGGGGGGGCATTGCAGCACAGACACGGGCTTGGATCCTCACTGAATGGTACGGCCATCCCGAAGGGGCTTTCACCGTAGCTCTGGCACCAGTCAGCCCTGGGGCGGTTGGGACCCATCAGTGCCACGCAGCAGAACAGCTGAGCCAAGGCGTGAGTCCACGCTGGGATGCTGCAGAGCCACTTGACAGCTGACGTCTTCCACCTTCCCCAGAAGAAGTTGGTGTAAGGCTGCAGCTGCGAAGTGACGGGTGCTGCTCGTCACACCACGGCCTCTCTGCCAGCCCCTGTTGCCCAAGCTTTGCCTCATCTCACTGGCACCTGACCTCACTTCCCACAACTCCCTGCTCTGCAGCCAGACCAGGTCTGCCTGGAAACCCCATGTCTCTGAGGCTGGCCAGGGCATGGGGCTGGCAGAGACCCTGTGCGTGGGGCTGAGGGGTCCAAGTGCAGGGCAGCATGGGCAAGGACTTGGGGATGAAGGTGCAGCTGCGTGGGTGATGGAGCAAACCATCCCACAACTGTGCTCACGCATCCACTTAGACAGCCCATGGCTGCACTGCTCCAAAGGGACCCCAGTGTCCCTGCAGGGCTTGGATGTGTCCTTGGCTTCTGCCTGTGCAGGCAGTCCTGGTTCCTGGGAGGGCCCTGCTCTGTGTCACACCCTGTCAACATCTCTCCCCACCTTGAAAGTTTGAATGGATTGTAGGGTTCCTATGGAAAATATGAGCCTGGGCTTCCCTGCCCGCGCAGGGAGGTTTCGTGGTGACTCAGTGGCTGGTAACCAGGGCAGCATGCAAACAAACAGGCATCGATGAGCACACCGGGGGTGAGGGGATCCCAGCTGGACCGGGGCCAGTAGAGGTCGTGAGGACCCAGGGGGACTTGTTCTGGTTCCCTGCCCCCTTGTTAGGGGTGAGCACAGGGATAAGGAGAGACTTGGGGTGTCTAAGTATCCATCCTTGGGCTCTGCTCAGAGATGGGTGGGGGTCCAGAGTCTATTTGAGAAACCCTGAGAAGAAGACCTCAGGGGAGCAAGGCGAAGGCTTTCAGGAGCCAGCTGCTGCCATGTCCTGGTGTGGGCAGAGTGGAGCTTCCCTGGGACAGTCCCTGGCTTTTCCAGCTGAGATGTTGCAGCCACGGGGAGAGGCTGGGCTTTTGGGTGCAGTTTCTCTGCTGTTCCTTTGGTTGGGTGTTTTCAGTGGGTGACAATGGGCAGGAATTGGGCAGCTGTGACATTTGGTCCTTTCCCTGCCTTCCCAGGAAAACTGCTCCTGAAAAACATCACACCACAGCCCCGGCCTTGTCTTCTCCAAGAGCCCTCTGTGCACAAACAGATTAGCTTGCAAAACACCTTTAGCGAGTTTCAACCCTGGGAACTATGTGGAGAGGGGTCCTGGGCACTCCCCTGCACCTGCTACTGGGCTGTGGGCAGGGAAGATGCCAGAGGACCGAAAGAAAAGAGGGTAGCAAAGGCTTTAGTGACCAGGTGGTGATTGCTTATAGAAGGGGGTGGCAGTCCTGTGGCACAGGAGGTGGCTGTGCACCACTGAGCATCCCCCTGCCCTCCACCATAACTGCCTCACCAGCACCCCATGCCTGGCTGTACTGTGGCTCTGCCACAGGTCTGGGCTGCAGAACAAGGCTGTTTTTTCTTGTGCACAAATTTGAGACAAAAAAAAGGAGCAGAGGGGGGCAGTTACTAAGCAGAATTGGTGGTACACCCAGCACATGGACCTTCTGGGCTTGCCCTGGCCAGCGTAGAGCTCTGAAGCGGCTGCAGAGGGGGGTCCAGGCAGGGCTGGGGCTGGTGGCCAGCACTGAGTCATGGCCGGGAGAGGCTGGAGCTGTGCTGGCCAGCAGATCGCGGGCTGCTGACGTGCTTGCCCCATTTTGCAGAAGCAAGCAGAAAGCGCTGAGCTGTTGCCACAGCAACAGCTGTTTTCCTGTACAGCCCCGGGGAAATCATGCTCCCACGGGATGTATTTTCGTTGGGCTGGTCCCTCTGCTTGCCCAACCCTACCCTTGCATGCACTTCTATGTCTTCCTCAGGATACCAAGTGGTCTGAGTGGGCAGTGGTGGGTTATTTTAGGGCTTTTTGGGCTATTTTGAGCAGTGGTTGTGAAACACCGTGGGCAGACGGGAAGAGCCAGGCTTTGGTTTCCACTGTCAGAGCAGCAGTCAGGTTAGGGATGAGGACGGCCGGGGCAGGGCAGGGTGGAGGAAAGCCCTTGTCTATCCACAGAGAGCAGCCAAAGGCGAGCCTAGGGAGCTGCTGTGGCCAGGCAGGCTGGGAGGAGGTGCATGGCTCTGTAGCATGGCAGGGAGCTGCAGGGGAGTGCTGGGGAGGCTCCTGAATCCCCCAGGAACACTGTCCCAGAGGCAAGGGCTGCAGGATCAGCTGCAGCAGACCAGCAATGTTGGCTGCTCCCTGGCCAGATCCAGCAGCCATCCTGCCAACAAGGGACTGTGGTGCTGTGGAGAAAGTCCTTGCAAGGGCTTGGGGTCATTTTATAGACCCTTCCCTTCCTGCAGCCTGGGTATCAAAGGGGGATGTAGTTGAACACAGCTACAGTGCCTGGCCAGACAGCGGGGGGATTTGTGCTGTGGATACCACGCCAATGTGCCACCCGGACTCACCCATGCCTCAGTTTCCCCACCAGTCCTACCCCTATCCATGTACCGTGTGAGGATGAGGGTGCAGACTGGGAGCTCCGAGGCAGAGCGGGGGGCAGAGGTTGCTCAGAGGGTTTGTTCTCAGCCTCCCTCACTCTGGTGGGCTTGTGGTGGCACTGGTGACACTTCTGTCCCCAGAGCCCTGGGGCTGAGCAGGGAGCAGCAAGCCTCTGAAGAGCCCTCTCATGTCTCCTGAGCAGGCAGAGTTTCCCACACACAGCTGGAGCTGCCTGCTCTCCCACCCTGCGAGCACCCACCCGGCTCTAGCACCCACAACACCCACAGAGCTCCTTGACAAGTGCTTGCCATCACTATTGGTGCTTAATTTATCCCATGGTCCCATGGCTGCAGCCCACTGCTGTGCATGGTGCTGCGCAGCTGCACGGTGCCAGGGCTGATGTGCTGCCTTGCTGCAGACGCTGTTTGCTGTTGCTCAACTGCTTCCACCCAAGTGATTCCCCTGGGTGCTGGGACATGGGTGGCTGCTTTGCTCAGCCACTTTCTTCCTCTACTCAACTCTTTCCGCGTTCAGGAAACATGCAGTTTTCACTTTCGGTCTGGCAGAAAAGCCGCGGTTTGCCTGCTCAGCTCCAGGCAGGGTTTAAAGCCACCGTGGAGGAAGGGGAGGTGACATCGCCTCTGTCCCACCAGTGCCTGCAAGGATGGAGCAGCCAGGCCACATGGCATGGCTCTCCTCTCCTGCTACGTGCTGCCTTGGCGCCGGGCATAAGGAGGTGAGTTGCCTGGTCCCAAAGCACCCTCTGTGAGGCTGCAGGGTTTCCCTCCTGGCCAGACCTCCCAGAGCTCGGCTCCCCAAGCAGGTATACATGGCCAGGCAGGCTGTGCCAGATCTGTGCCAGCGTGGGCTGGGCACAGCTTCCCAGCAGAGCTTTGCTAGGGGAAGGCCCATTGATCAGGCCATGCAGGGAAGGAAAAATAGAGGTGGAGGAGCCTGCTTTGATGAATTTTTCTCTCTCCCTCTCTCATTTTAATTGTCAAGCCAGATGTTTTAATGGCTGAGATCAAGTAATAAAAAAAATTTCTCTTTTCAGCACAAAGTCAACACTTAATGGCAAAGAAGTCTGCTATGATGAAGGCTGTGGAGCGAGAAATATCCCGCGGGGTCTGCAAGCACCAGCCCCAGTGCACGGGCTGTGAACAAGCCACTGGGGTCCTGTTCCAGCATCGCAAAACTGAAGGCTGGGGAAACCCTGTGCCCATGCCTGCAACAGCCTTCCCCTCCGTCCGTCTGTGTCTCTGCCTGCCCTGCTACAGGCTTCTTGGTGGCACCTGGATGAAACCATCCCCCTGGAGAAGCCCAGAGACATCCATCTCCTCTCCCTCATGGTGGGCGTGGTGCCAGGGGCTGTGCTGGAGGCTATGGGCATCACCAGATGCTGGGGGCGATGAAGGAGAGCAGTGACTGGTTTCTCAGCCCTGGGGATTTTTGCACTGTGTTTGCTGAGCTGCTATTCCAGGCAGACCAAGAAGTGGCTTGGTTTCCAGGAAGCCCCAATGGCATGAGCTCCACTGGCCAGGCATGCAAGGGGATGTGTGCCAGCTGCTGGCTGAGACAGCCGGTGGCAGAATGGGGGCATAGCTGTGCCACGGGCACAGCTGGCAAAGGGAAAGGTACTGCATAGGATCAAAATTAAGTAAGGAAAAAAGAAGCTGCTGGGCTGATCCTGCTAGAGGGGGTGAAGCAACCTGAAACAACCTGCTTTGGAACAGCACATGTGGGACTGCCTCTGCCTCCCCTTGTGAGCATGGGCACGTCCCTCCCCAGGGCTCTCCTGTGCTCGGTGGGAGTCCAGTGAGCTCCTGCTCCAAAAGGAGAAGCTGTCCCTTTCCTGCCCTGGCATGAACACAGGACCGGGCGGCAGGGCCAGCTGCACGCAGGGGGCACGCCGGGCACTGCATGGCTGCCATGCTGCCAGCCACGCTCGCACACGCTCCTCCTGCCCCGGCTGTGTAAACAACTCCCGGGAATGAAGATCTGAGTCATCCACCGGCTCAAAAACACCCAAATATGGTAACAGGCCGAGCAGCAATTCCGCAAGGCTGGACCGGAGCTTGGCGGCAGTCGAGGCATGGAAGCGGTTGGGGCACAGGTGTGCAGTGTCCATGCACAGCCAGGGTTTTGTGGGACCCTGCACTGGGGGGAGGTAGCAGCCCTTCCCGCGGGCATGTTCAGGCAGAGTCATCCGGTGGCACAGCGCGGGTGCCTCGGGGCACTCCTGCGTCACAGTGCTGTAATGTTCCCAGCTGGGTACAGACCAGGATGGCCTGATCCTGCCAGCGCTGCTGTACACACAGAGCCTTGGGCATGCATCTTGCATCAGTCCCTGCAATACGAGCGGCAACTGCAAAATACGTTCCCTCTCCAGGGCGGGGTACAACAGACATGGTGAATATTATCTACATGGCAAACACCTGAAGAGACCAGCTTTAACCAAAAAATAAGCCCTATTCTGCACGACTTTATTCATCAGCAGCACAACACTGCTCGGAGCAGAAGCTTGTTGGGTGCCTCAAGGCATCTTGATCTGGACATCCAGAGTTTAGAGGGTCAAAGCAAGGTAGGGGAGGATCCAGAGTGGGATCCAGCTGGCTAGCTCCAGCTTCGAAAAATACAAGGCACAGCACATCTCACTTTTCAGCCCAGACGTCCTCCCCACCAGGCTTCCTTCATGCTAGTCAAGCATCATCTGTGGGATCTTTTAGACCTGAGAATTGGGGGATTCCCAAAAGAAACAAAGTTAGCAGAAGCACAGTGCCTGTTTCCAGGTTTATGGCTTCAGTTAAAAATAATTGGTCCTGATGTAAAAGTTAAGCTTGAAACAGGAAGAAAATGTTCTGTTTTTGATGTGACTGGGAACTGATCCCTCTTGGAAGTGGTTTGAGCTGGAAAGTAACTTCAGCTTCTTCCTCAGCCCACCCGGACACAACTGCCTTGGTTGGTACGTGTGGGTACATGTGTTCCCCACTTCCAAATTGTCTCTAATCAAGACATCTGGATGGGATGAGTGGGGGTTCAGGGTGCCTGTATGCTTTCAAGGGCTGGCTCCTACCCCAGTGCTAAGGACCCATCTCTGGAAGCTGCCCTGGAGGAGACCACCCTGTGCTGCCTGACAACTCTTGGGCTGGTAGAGGGTGGCAGAAGGTGTGAGAGCTGTTGGGCAGAGCAAGGCTGCTCAGAGCAGCTTGCAAGCTCATGGGAGGAGGGGGAGGATGAAGGCAAGCCTGCAGAGCTGGCTGAGCCACAGCAGTGGACAACCTGTCAGTGATGGGAAACAAACCAGTGATGGGGTGCAGTAGGACAGGCTGGGTAGGGGGACCAGGCCAGCCTTGGGGTTCAGTGTCTCTCCCCAGCATTCCAGCTCCATCAGTCCTGCTGTCCTGGGGAGGTAGGAAGGGAATGGCATTTTTGGCCTGCCGCCCACTTGCCACTGTGATGGGAGCAGCAGGCAGGGAGCAGATGTGCTGGACTTATATAGAGCGCTGTGCCTGGCTCCTGGCACCCATCTGCCCCAGATGCCGCAGGGATGAGCACACTAAGCGGCTGGCCCACAGCTGGGTGGGAATCAGATGGCCGGGGACCTCAAAGCACCCTCTGGGCCATGAAGCAATCCCATCACCTTCCCACTCCCACTCCAGGCTTCTGGCCCCTCTTGTCTGCTGGGGTCTGAGCTGAAGTGAGCAAGGGATGGTTCTTGCAGCCCTGGACAGAAGCGGGTCACCCCAAGCCATGGGGCAGGGATGCAGCCCAGGGACAGGCAGTCTGGCTGCCAGACCCAAGTGTTAGTTAGGCACCCACATACTGCAGGGGCATTTTCTCCTCTTGCCTGAATCCCCGCCAGCCCTGGAAGAGCTAACCCGGCCCCTAGCCAGTGCCTAGATTAATTAGTATTACAGCTTTCCCATGGTGTGGCCGTGCTATTCTGAGCAGCCTCTGGCTGCCTAATCACATCCAGCATGTGTGCAGAGTCAGGCCCTGCTCACAGCCTGCCTCTGTTCTGCTCTGCTGGTGGTGCCCATGGATCACCAGCAAGCAAAGCTTTTGTGCTGGGCAGATAGAGGGGAGGGGAGCTGGCAGAAGTGACTGGGGTGTACTGGGAGATGCTGGGATTCAGGACTTGGGAGGTCAGAGTGTAGCTGGATAGAAACTTTCCAACAGGGCTTGTCTTCTGATAGCAAGCATATTTTGTACAGGGCTGGGTTGTATCAGGAGAGCATTGGCAGTGCTGGCATTTTTGTACTGGGGAAACAGAGAAGCTGTGTCAGAACTGTTAAAAGCTGCTTCTCTGTTTCCCCAATATAAAAATGCTGAGAGATTACAGCCTCAGTGATTCAGGTACTGGTGGGATGCCCAATCCAAGACCTTGGTGGAGGGTCTCTGTGAATGCTCACACATCCCCGCATGTGCGTTCCTTCTCTCCTCGGCATGATGCTGCAGCTGCAGGGTGGCCAGGAGGGCTCCTGGGCAGACCCACTGCTGCAGCAATCCCCTTAGTGTAATCCAGGCCCGGCTCAGAGGAGGGATTTGCTCTCTGGGCTGAGAAGGACCTTCCTCCCCTCTGCACGGTGATGTGGTGGTGTTTAGCAGAAGACGTGTGAGCACTGTCACAGCTGTGTGGCATGCAGCAGGGTGAAGCTGGAGCTGGCCAGAAATGCTCCAGGGTGCTCCTGGGCCTCAGCCCTGCAAGGGACAGTGGTTGCCTGCCCCTGGGTTCTGCCTGCTTGCTCCCCGAATGGCACCCCAATGGAAGCAGACAGCCAGGGCCAAAGGCAGAGAGGGCGGAGCAGGAGGGATGGATGGCCTTTGCTGGATGCAGGCTGCCTGTACTGAGTGTCCGTGTGTTTCTTGTAAATGTGAAATTAGGGAAGAGTAAGCAGTTACAGGAAGCTGGGGATTGTTTCCCTTTGCCTAGGGCAGCCGGTAATCTTTGGGGCAATATCGGTTCCCAGGCACTGCTCCACCACACCAGGATATTTGACACCCTCTGTCTCTAGTAGAGCTGGGAGCCCCAGCCATCCAGCAGGACCCCTCCAGGACCTGGAGGTTGAGGACAGGCAGGTGACATGGAGGGAGAGAGGCATGCCGCATCCCTGCTTCAGCTTCCTGAAGGGAGCAGAGCCCAGGCACTGCCAGCTGGGCTGGGCGCCAGCACTCATGGGGCTCAGCTGTACAGCAGTACCAGCTCTGGCTGGAGAGGTGCTAGCACTAAGCCACTGCCCCAGGGTAATCCCTGTCCCTCAGCAGCCCACAGACCAGACCTGCTTACTGCACAAACCCTTAATTCCCTAATAATCTGTCCATTAATTGCAATGTTTGCTGGGGTGGGAGGAGAGCTGGAAAGCCAAGCTGCCCCTTCCCATAAGTGGGGCATCCTCCCTGGCAGAGGCAGTGACACTGGCCCTGGCTGTCCTCCAAATGACATGCTGCCAGGCCCCTGGGGATGGGGTGAGCTCCTGACAGGGCGTTCAGGAGTGACCCAGGGAAGAGGCACAGCCCCTGGATCAGCAGGGTGCTTTAGAGCTGTCAGTCTGCCTCCAGCCCCGTTTGTCTGTCCTGTTCAATGCAGACACGAAGGCACCTGCAGGCAATAAAGCAGAGTCCTGGGCTGCCAGGCCCCTAGGGAGAGGGGGCAGACAGCAGGACAAGCACTTGCACAGGGTAGGTTCCTCTCCCCACTGCGCTTCCTGCCCTTGGGGCAGCAGTTTCTAAGTGAAATTATAATGGCAGTGATGCCAGCAATGATGCAACTGTAGCAAGCAGTAGCTGTTATTGTTACTATTATTGTTATTCTTATTGTAAAAACAATAATAACAATAATTACCCTCTCCGCCAGAGCCTGCAGGCAGCGGTTGCTCAGTGTTTTGCCATTCAAGATGTTTGCAGCACTGCTGCCATCAGTCCCTGGCCCTGCTGCCTTCAGTCCCAGGGCCCCCAGGCTGCATGGGGGTCCAGGGCTCTGGGCGTTATCAGCACCAGTGATTTCCACCCCGTATCTGCTGCTGGACCTGAATTCCCAAATGCCATCATGGGCAGCTGAGCTTCTCATATCCTGCTCCCTTGCAGCAGTGTCTCACTTGCATCTCTGGAGCCTTTAGCCATCCCAGAGGCTGCCCAGGGGGATGATGAGTCTTTGGTCCCTCTGAGCACGGAGCTGTGCATGTGCCTGGAGGCACGCGTGTGTGTGTGTGTGTGTGCTGGTGCAGATGGGTGCAGGGCTGTGTGCAAGTCCCTGTGTGGGCGCAGTGTCCCACGGTGCTGGTGACACCAGGGCCAACAGCAGCACTGCCACCAACAAACAGGCTCTGTCTGCCAGACGGCCCCAGCCTATGTCCCTCCTGCCCTCAGCACTGCCTGCGTGCCACAGGCAGACAGAAGGACCCAGGCATGTGTCCATCCGCTGTCCCAACCAGTGTGGGACTCCTTTGGGTCTGTCTTCCTGGAGTAACAGCCCCAGGAGTTTGTTGCATTGGGGCCTTGGATCATCCTCCTGTTAGACAGCACAGGTCCCTGCCACTGTGCCATCTATCTGTCTGTCCTGGGCTTACAGGAGTGCAGTTCCTGTTCCTTGGGATGAACAGCTCAGCCCACCTGCTTTTTGTCCCATGTGCCCCCAGCTGTCAGCACAGGCTGTCCCTGCAAGACTTGCTCTGTCACCTGCTGCGTTCCCACGTGGATGCTCCCATCCCTACTCCACCCCAGTGACTCTGAGTATTTGTTATATGCTGGGACTGAGCTCTGGCAAGTGGAATGGAGTGCTTGGAGCAAGAAGATGCCCGTTTCCCCAGCACAGCCAGGGCTGGCATGTACCCCAGCCCTGTGTGGACCCTGGCCCTGCCTCCCCATCTTCCCTGCCACTCCCCAGCCAAATCCTCTCTTTGTGCCTGGCTGGGGGTGGTGGGAAGCTGAGGCAAGAAGAGCTTTGATGTGCCACTTTGCTCAGCGCCACGGCTCCTGGGCACAGCAGGCTGGCACCAGCCAGACCCGGGCTGGGCGGCAGCTTCAGAGACGCCTCCGGCTCACATCCCAGCATGGCGCTGCCTTGTTTTTGCCTGGTGAGGCTGGGACAGTCCCTTCTGTTTAGCCCCTGCTGGGATATGTTCCCAATAAGGCTCATGGAGAGCAGCAGGACCGGCGGCGGCACTGCCCCAGGGGATCGGGGCCACGTGTTATACAAGAGAGCAGGTGCTGCCCCGGGGATAGGGAGGGCGCCAGGGGGACAGGGAGACCCCGGGAGTGGCCTGAGGGGCTGCAAAACTACAAAGCCTCTGACTCCTGCATCGCTGGAGCCGTCCAAGAAATTGGTTTAATTGGGAGCCTCCATGGGAGGAAGCCGGTCCCATCTGGGAGCTGAGGCAGCTGACAAGCAGCCACAGTGCCCAGTGGTCCATCCCCAGTGCCAAGCACAGGGCAGGGGCTGCTGCTGTGGCTGTGCACAGCCTGTGGTGCAGGAGTCAGCCAGCAGCACTGGTGTGGGGTTGACACTGGGGTGGAGACAGCCTGGAGGGACCCAGCTGCTCTGCCCAGGACAAGTTCTCTGCAGCAGGCCTCAAGCTGCCAGCTGTTGTCCAAGGAGCCCCTTTACACCACAACAGGATTGCACCACAGAGCAAACTTTCCCAAGACAAAGCCAGGGCTCTGTATGCTCCATGCTTACACTTACTCATCCTGCACACGGGTTGCAGGGGTCTGACCCCCTCCAGCTCCCGCTTGGCTTAGCCCAGACTGAGGGGGAATGTGAATGGACAGGGGAGCCAAAAAGGGCCTCCTGATGTATGGGTTCTGCTGCTGGAGATGATGCACCTGCTTAGGCATTTGCCCCAGCCATGCAAATGGGTGTCCCCAGCTTGGCAGTCACCCAGCCGAGGGAGTTTAGACAGGTGGATCCAAGCCTGGACTCTGCCTTTGCCCCTGCCCTTCCTGAGCCTTGAACTTTCCACAGTCCACAGTCTCCTTCCTGGAGAATGAGTAACAGGGTGCTGGCAAGCATCCTTGTGGGCCTTCTCCCGAAAGGGTCGGGCTGCAGTGGCTGTTCAGGCAGCAGAAGCAGCATGGCTGTGGGCAGGCAGTGATGCTGTGCTAGAGTTTACTACTTAAAAATGGGACCACACTGATGTTTCATGCTCCAGAGCACCAGGATGCTCCTGGTGGGTTAGGAGCACCATTTCATGACTCTGGGATCTCTGAGAGAGGATGTTTAGCTGTGTTTGGCTCAAAGGTAGCCAAGAACTATCTTTGGCCTTGCCAGTGTTTCTGCAGTAGGCATGAAAGAATTACCGAAATGATTGAGGGGAGAGTACAGACAGGTTCAGGGAAAGTTTCTCTGGGGGCAGAGAGGAAAGGCTGGAAATGTTGTGCTGCTTTGCACTGCTGCAAGTACAAACAGAGCCCAGACATCCTCTAGGAGGGTGGTGGCTTCTTGCAGACCATCTCTTGCCACCTCCTCTGAGCCTTGGGTACGCCTGGTGCTCACTGCAGTGAGCGGGGCTGGTGGGACCTTTTGCATGGGAATACCTTCTCCAAAACTCCAGGGAGGTTCTGCAGCAACAAAGGCCAAAAACCCTGGTGGGGACTTCAGCATGTGATCCCACAGCCCAGGAGATCCCACAGCCCAGGAGATCTCCTGCTTCAACGTCAATCCTTAACCCTGCTAGGGTTGCAGCAGCCAGCTTCAGCAGGCAAAGCCGGGGCAGCAGCTGACAGCTTCACCTGCTGCATGCAGTCGTGTGGGGTGGAGGAGGGCTCAGAGAAAACAAGCAGGCTTGAACTCTGCACTGCATCACCAGCCAGCTCCAGGCCCCTTATCTCCACCGGCACAGCAGCAGCCCGTGGCCCCACTGGCTGAAGGGGAGGCTGCTTGCTGGAGGTGCCACTGCAGCCCTGACCTCATCTCCTTTGCAGGGTCCCTTCTGCCCAGTTTGGGGCAGGAGCCCTGGGTGGGCCCTGCCTGGGCACTGCCTGCATGGGGTCTGCTGAGCTCCAATGGGTTGAGGGTGTTGGGGCATGGAAGCTCCCTCTACCCCCTGTGCTTGGCGGGCAGGTCCCTTCCCTAGGGACATGGGGGAAAGGTCTTCCCTGTGAGCATCATGGTGATGAGGCAGCTGGTTTCTGTGCTATCCCCCACCTTAAGGTGCAAAGGGGAGGAGACTCACACACCACGTCCTTCTTCAGCCAGGGCACCCACTCTGTGAGTGGGAGGATTTCCCAGAGGCTCTGTGGGGTGCAAAAGGGGAGATCAGAGCCCTGGCTGGTCCTAGCCCAGCCTAGGGGCAGCAGAGATGGGGTTAGAAGCAGGTTCCCAAGGCAGCTGCTCAAGTACTGGTGGGAGATCCAGGGATCTCTTCCCCTTCACAGAGGCCATCCCCACCATGCAGAGTCCCAGAAATCTGGTGCATGTGAGCTGGGCGGCTATTTCCCCATAATGGGGGCTGATGATAGGAAAGGCAATTCACAGTGGATGATCAGCTGCCTAAACCTGCCGGGGTTTATTGGTGCCGACACCACTTCCTCCGAGTTCCCAAATAGGACAGAGGTCATGGACCGGCTGTGGTGCGGAGTTGACCACCATGCCAGGAGCCAGCCCCAAGCAAGGGCTGAGCCACGGCCACTCCCAGAGCTGCCTGGGAATGGGTGGAAGCAGCCATGAGTGTGCCAGGGTGATGCCAGGGCAGAGGGCAGGCAACGGGAGTGCGGTGTGCCCTGTGCCCACATTCCTCTCCTTGTATAGTAAGAACCTGAGCAGCCAGCGGGTGCCCTCCTCCCCTCCACGCCTGCCTTGGCAAACATGCATGTCATGCAGGAAGCAATAGTGGCAGCCACGGGGCAGCACCGCCATGCCGCCACCTCTGCGGGACAAGCATCTCCTCCAGGAACAGAGGGGGCTATCACAGCAGATCCGCCATCACGATGGGATATTGGCTTTGCAGGGGCAGGAAGGAGGGTTGGGCTCCTCTGGGGTGTCTTGTCTGTCCCACTGCAGCAGTTCACCCTTGGGTGACAAGGTAGGAGGGTGGCCTTGCATGCCACCAGCTGAGTCAGCAAAGGGCTGTTGCAGGAGCTGGCAACCTGCCCCAGCCAGGGCTGTTTGTGTTTGTTCAGGGACGTCATGCCTGACCCGTTCCTGTCCCAGTGGCTCTTGGGCAACCTCCCTCCCAGGTAATCATTGATGGGGTTGGGAAGGCTGGCAAGACAGACATTAAACACTGGCCAGGGAAACCTGAGTGCTGAGCTCAGGGGAAATTTCCATGGCAGTGTTTGGGGGTAGTGTAAACCTGGCACAGAGCTGCCCCCAGTATCATCCATACCGAGGTCACCAGACGTCTGCCCCTTCCCCAGGCATGGCCCGTAGGCGGTCCTGGGTTTGGGGTGGCAGCAGGATGTAGAGGGACAGGATAGAGAGGTCAGACTTCTCCAGGGTGCAGTTCATCCCGTGTCCCTCTGTTCTGCCCCTGGGCGGCTTTGCGAGTGTTGCCGCTGGGGCAGAACAGTGTGGGCAGCTTGCCTGTGCAGGCAGAGCGCCGGGCAGCCAGGCCGGAGTCAGAGCCAGGCTATGGGCAGCCCCCGTGGGGGGGTTCATGGAACAAGCTGACCAACTTATGCTCAGGAGCCTCTGTGCCCCCTTCTGAGATGGAGACAACCGCTCTGTGACTTGTGCCCTGTTGTAAGCCCCAGCAAAGTCCTCCCAGAGCCTGGACGCCTGGATTTCCCACACTGATTTTCCTGGGGATTATGCTGTTTCTAATGATCAATTAAAGCAAATTGGCCAGGTCCCCCCGGCCCCTAAATCCTGGCTAATCCCTGGCACCTTCTTTAACTGCCATTGCTCATTCATTATGTGGCAGTCCCCTGGGTGGAAGTGTTTGCTCCAAGCATGGCTCTTCCTACACGAAAGCCTTCTGGGTCCCTGGGGTGTTTGTCTGGGTTTGAGAACTTTCTGTTTCTAATTGATTTATTTGTTCTAGTGCTGTTTGCTCTGAATGAATCTCCCTTTCTTGGCAGGAATGAGGAAGTTCACTTTCTCGGGAACATTTTGCTGCTTAGCAGCCTCCTTATAGCCTCTAATAGATCCCATTAACCTTGCAGAGCAGTCATGCTGCCTCTGGCACAGGCAGGCAGGAGGAATCTCAGGCTGTTTGTGTGTCTTGTGCACTCAATTCACCCTCCCGTGTGACCCAGCTGGTTTCCACCTTCTTCAGCTCCTCTTGTAATTGATGCTGTCGTTCGACATTGTCTCCTACTTTTCTTTAACACAACCCTCATGTGCCATCTTCTTCCCTCTCCTCTCTTGCTGCTCCTCTAAGCTCAGCTCCTTGGGGCTGTTTGACTGTGTTTCTATCTGGGAAGCTGAAACCCTCTTGTAGCTGTGCACAGCAGCTCCCACCACCATCCCAGCCCTGGGAGGCATCTATGCAGAGGATTGCCCTAGCACACCAAGCCACCTCACCATGGGGACAAAGCCGTGGCTCTCCATGAGCTGGCTGATAGCAGACTGTGGGCAGATGGCTCCTCTTTGGGCTCCCCTTTCTCCGGGTAGCTGAGGATGAAAGGGCAGCCAATGCTTCCAGCTCCCCAAAACATGACACTCCTGTGCCACATGCAGGGACCTTGAGGGACAGCGGGACACATCATCTTGCCAGACCATAGCATTTGACCAAGCTGAGGGCACAGCTGCAGCCCACAGGCCACAAACCATGTAGGTTTTCAGGGCATTTTGTTTTCCCCAGTGGGAAAACTCATCCTGTGGTCCATGAGGATGCAGGGAGGACACCTGAGGTTGGAGAGGAGGAGGTGGCTGGGGTAGAAAGCCTGCTCCCTTCAGGTGTCCCCAGCAGTACCTAGGGAGTCAGGGAGCAGTGCCATGCCAAGGGTGGGGGGGCGGCGGTGGTGGTGTCTCAGCCAGGCGTGCGGTGCACCCCGCACGCTCAGCGCACTGGGGCTGCCTGTGGTTGCGCTGCCAGGCGACTGCCCCACTGTCAATTTCACTTCCTGACATGGGCAAACCTCTGTGGCTGGGTGTCAGGGCAGGGTGCTGGGGACCACAGACTGCCAAGGAACACGGTGTAACCACCTGAGCGCCCCTGCCTGTGGCCTCCACCCTGACACCAAGCCCTGTTCCTGCAGCATGCAGTCCCTGCCCTCTGCAGCAGGCTGGGCTCTTGCTCTGACAGGTCTCCATCCCATCAGGGCTGTGGGGATGGCAGTGCACCTGGGAGGGGGAAACAACCCCATGATCTAGCAGGGGGCCGAAAACCCTGATGGGACTGGAGGCTGGCACTGCGTCGTCCCACCCCAGCGCTGTGCGGGAGGTGCAGGTCTGGGCTGGCTCTTGGTGGTTGTATGACGGCGGCATGGTACATGCCAGGACAGCAACAGCTTCTCCGCAAGGACTGCCTGTGCCATTTTGGGAGGTGCTGCCTGCACCCCACAGATGCCCAGAGCCCATGGGCAGGCAGAGCTGGCGAAGGGCACAGCTGCAGCGTGCCTGCAGTGGGCAGGCTTGCCAGCAACTCTGCCGGAGCCTGGTCCTGGCACACATTAGCACTGGAAACAGCTCCCTTCCACCTCCACATAGCCTGAGCTATATGTCTGATCCTGACTGCCACGTGGCTCCTGCAACCTCATACCCAGCTGGGTACTATCTGGAGGAGTGCTGGGGTCTCAAGCCTGGACCTCCCCTGGAGAAACCCCTTTCCCAGGGGACACGAAACACTGCAGAGGGGAAACTGAGGCACAGCAGAAGGGCGGTTACTGCTGAGCTGTGGGGAAGGAGGCAGGCTAGAGTAGGGCCCCAGGCTCTGAGCACCTTCCCAACCCTCAGCACGCCCCGGGCCCAGATGCAGCCCCAAATATGGGGGGTGGTCCCTCTGCTCCAGGGGTCCCTGGGTGACGATTCCTGCATGCCCTAGTTGTGTTGCTGGCTCATCCTCTGGCTGCATCTCTCCCCTTCTCTGGCTTCTCCTGCAGGGCAGTGCCCAGCTGGGGAGGGGGGTGCCAGTGCCTATGTAATGCTTGTGCATGTATCCTCAGGGGGCTGCTGCAGGCAGAGCCCAAGCAACCCTTGTTGCCTGTGTGCAGGCTCTGGCCAGCTCTCACTCCTGCCATGCACAGATCTCCACCACACTGAGCCACTGCTTGCTCAGGCCTGGCAGCCATGACTCATGCTGCTCTCCAGTAGGAACCTCCATTTTGTAGCACAGCTTTCCCTTCCCAAAGGGTCCCTGGGCCTGGGAGAGGTCCCAGGTAGCCCAAGGTGGGCTAACACCAGTGGGCTAACACTAGCTAACACAGGTGAGAGCTGATCTGGATTCACAGAGGGAACTGCGCTCCGAGGACTATGTGGAAAATCCCAGCCATGTATTTATCTGTGAGGCTCCCTTGGGGCTGGGCTGGCTGGGACATGGTGTTCGAGGAGCAGGGAGGGACGCTTGCATAAGGCCGACTGCTTTGGCTGCAGCTGAGTCTTCCCAGATGGGCTGCCGGAATGCAGGGCCCAGCGGAGCACAGTGAGGAGAGAGCAGGAGCATGCAGAGTTGGGGGGGGGTGACGCCCCACATACGCCTGACCCTTGGACCTCCAAACCCTTCTGCTCTCCCCATGCTGCTCCAGACATCCTCCCAGGCAGCTGGTTGCCCTATATATGCTGTAGCATCAGCTATGCATGCATCCCCTCACTCTGCAACAAAAAGTCCCCAACCTTTTTTTTCCAGCCTGCCCCTGAGCTAAGCCACCCCAGCAGGGTGGGAGAAGAGGGGTGCATCCTCATCCCAACTCCCCTATCTCTCCCCCCTCCCCACCTCATCCCCATCCCTATCCTCATTCCCATGTCTGTCCTCATCCCCTTCCCCATCCCACCTCACCCCCACCCCCACTCCCATCCTCATCCACACATACCCACTCCATCCTCAATTCCATCCCCTTCTCTATCCCCACCCTACCCCATCTCCATCACACCCCCATCCCCATCCTCACCCTCAGCTCCACCCCCCAACCCCTTCCCCACCCCAGACGCGCCCTGGCCCAAGGACGGGGGAGGGGAGTGGGTGTACAGTGTCCCCCAGCCCCGTGCCACATTTGCACCCCCCCGGCCGGGGGTGCCGGGGTGCGGGGGTGCCTGGGTGCTGCGCGGGGCCGGGGCCGGGGCCGGGCAGCATCACGCTCGGCCGGGAAAGCACCGCTCGGCGAAGCAGCAGCTTCTTGTTTTTCTTACAAATCAGCCGTTTCTTAGAAACTTCCTGCGGCGACGTGTTAACCCTTGAGGCACCACTGAGCCGCAGGACGGGAGGGCAGCCCGTGATGGCCACGATGCAGCGTTAACCCTGCGCTGCCCGGACTGGTGCAGTCACTCATGTCCCCACCATAGGGACTTGCTGAGCTTGTCTGTCCCCGGAAAGCGGGGTACGATGAACTGCGCAGGGGGGAGCTCAGGTCAGCCCTGCCTGCCTTGCCTTAGGGCCTGGCTGTGCTTCCCCTCATTCTGCTGCCCATGATTTGCCTCCTCATGCAAGGTGCATCCTTGCGGCTGAGGGAAGGGGGCTGACAGAGAGGGCTGGCATGCTACACTACCCCACACCATCGCCACACCAGGGATTAACGCTTTTGAGCCCAGGGGCTGGTGGGAGCAGAGAGCCACAGCGTGCAGTGCCAGCAGGAAGGGAGAGGCCCTTATCTCATCTTGGGTGCTGCACAAAGTGTACTCCTTCCTTCAGGGCCGGTGACACAGCGCAAGGGGACCTTGTGTCCAGAAGGAACAGGCAGTCTGGGAAGGGTGTTCCCAAGCCTTTTCCATAACCAGACTGCCTGGGAAGGGCATAGGGTGCCTTTGGGTGTTGTAGGGGGTTTTTGTAGACCTCCTCCAGTCCCCCCTGCAGTGCAGCAGGAGCTGGGGAGCAGGCCCTGTGCACCCCGTGGGGGAGATGACACCCCTTTCCCTTGGCCGCTGCACCCACAGGCTTGCTGGGTGCTCAGCCCAAGGGTTCAGCTCCTTTCCTGCTGCTCCCAGGAGACCCCGGGGACACCACCGGGGCTGGGCTCAGCCATGCACAGCTCTGCGGTGGCATGTGCCAGCCACAGGGAGGGGTTTCTGGTGGGGCTACCCTGTGCCATTGGCTGGCACTGTGTCACACCACGCTGCCGTGGGGACGGGAAGAGGCTCTGCCCACCCGTGGGAGGAAGGATGAGCTGGAGCAAGTGGTTTGGGATGAGTGGGTTTTGCCGAGTGGTTGCGATGAGCAGGGTCTGCCTGTCTCCCCTGCACAAAAGCATGCGAGGGCTGTGGGGAATCCCAGGGCCATGGGGACAGGACAGAGGGCTGGGAAAGGTAGCTAACAGGGCTCCATACTCCAAACACCATCACTGCATCCCTCAGATGCAGCCAGTGTGTGCAGTGCAGCAAGGCTAGATGGGCCACAGAGCTCATCACTGCAGCCCAAACCTGCCCCAGCTGGAGAGGTGCAGAAGGATGGGCAGACAGTTTCCCAGCAACTGGGAGCCCAGTAGCACCCCTAACACCTACTATAGCGAAACAGCCACTGCAAACACAGGTGGCATCCAGCTGCCCTGGGGGACAGCCCTTCCTGGAGAAGCTGCACCACCCAAGAGACTGGCAGCACTGTGGGTGCGCTGCATGTGTGCCCCCAGCTTGCTGCAATGCCTGTATGTGCAAAGGATGCGTATTTGCATGGTATGGGGGTGCCTGAACCTGTTTGCACACGCACTCAGCAGGGAAAGCAATCACACACCTGGTACTTACACACTCATGGGCACGCTGAGCCCTTGCACTAATGTCTGTAAAGCTGCCTGCGTAAGGCTGCGGTTGGGTCCCAGCCCTGGGTCTGACAGGACAGGGAGGGGACAGACACCCTGTAACGGTTTCGAGCCCCTGTGGCGTGTGTTTTGCTGTTTACCCAGCGTTTCCAGGGAGCCAACCACCCTCAGTTCCCCAGCATGGTTGTGACTCACATCAGACTGGGGCTGAGCGGCCCCACTACAGCAGACCTCTAAAGCAGTGCTGCTGGCAACACAGGGTAAGGCCACCTTCCAGCTACCCTGGGCCTGTGGCACTGCCGGCCCCCTGCACTGGGCTGGGGATGTCTCCAGCTGGCTGAGGAGTTGTGTCTGGGGTATAAAACCCCAAGGGCTAATACTGCACCTAGCTTCAAATATCATGCCAGCCCAGGGCTCTGCCACATACCTCCTGGCTCTCCAGGTACCCACCAGCCTTTGACCCTCACCCAAATGTCATAGCCATCCAGCAACCCCAGAGGTGGAGGGTTGGACTTGATGATCCTAGAGGTCTTTTCCAACCTTAATGATTCTATGATTCCAGGGTTGTGGGGTTTTTTTTGCCCTTTCCCACCTACCCCATGGGGTTGAATCCAAGGCTGGCTGTACTATAAGATAGGGTTGCGGCACCCTCAGCCCCCATCCAGCACTGTCCAATTTAGCTGACCCATCCTCTGACCCTCACTCTGTGTTTCAAGATGGTTTTAAAAAAAATCAATAATGTCTGTATAAAGCAAGAGAAAAAAACACCAGAGGAAGACCAGAGCTGTGCTGTGGATGCATACAACTCCACACAGCCTGGGAAGAGCCTCCTCCCTGCTTGCCCTGCACACACTTCTGGTCACAAGCATGACACAGAGGACAAACACCTGCAGGCTCAGGGCACCTTTCCCTACAACACACCCAGCCCCCCAGAGGATGCCTTCTCACAGTTCCAAAATCCCATCTTGGCTCAACCGGGGTGGTTTAGGGGGAACTGACACCCCCCACCCCCCTCTCCCAAAGGTGGGGAGCTGCCAGGTTTTCCCAGCTAGGAAATAGCACCAGCCCAGCCCCCAGCAGGTCTGCAGCACAGTGTCCTCACCAGTCCCATACCAGCAAGCCCCAGCCCCTTACCTAGCGACCCATCTGCCCCACCCCGCCACCCCCCTCTCCCCAGCATCTCACCCTTCCCAGGCAAAGACACACAGCTTGGGGCACACATTCATATAAAAAGTAGAGTTTATTGCCATTTCTACCTAGATTTACACAACTGTATCACCGCTTCCGACGTCAAAAGGGACGTCCCGTCACTTCTCAGAGCTGGCCAGGGAAGGTGGGGAGCCCAGGAGCATGGGCCAGCTCCCCCCAAGCCAGCAGGCTGGAGCACAGCCCCTGTCATGGCTCTGCCCACCAGTCAGTCCAGATCCTCCCAGCGCTGCCGCACAGCTCTGTCACGGTGCATGTCAGAGAGGGGTGAATCCATCCCCTCCTTCAGGCTGCTCACAGTGCTGGCCACCTAGTTACAGCCGCTTGCTGTTCCAGTCTTGCCTTGAATCCCTCAGCTGTACAGAGATGGGCACGGCTGGCCCAGAGCAGGGCACCCCACAGCCTTGTGGGCACTGCTCATGCATGTATTTATACATAGATACAGCTACAGAAGATGCCCAAACTAATAAAACAAGCTTTTTTTCCTTGTAATCCCCACACTGATGTGCATACAGCCATGCACTAGACCACAACTGCCACCACCGGTGCTGCTCAGTCAGGTTTGGATTCCAGCATGCTCCTGGGTGGCGAGTGGTACAAATCTGCATTGCTCACTAAACGACGGTGTTCCTCCAACATCAGGCTTTGCCAGAAAGAGACCCCCCCAGCACAGCGCAGCAAAGGCACAGGACTCAGCAAACGCTCCTTCCAACCGTGGATTCCCATTAAAGTGCCAAAGGCCACCTGGCGCTGGCAGGGTGTTGCAGACGCCCAGGTTTCAGCAGAGCCTGGGACGGGCAGGCTGCAGATTTACTCCTGGCACATGGCGGGTTGGATGGGGAGGTGTCAGCTGCCCGCGTCTCCCTCGCAAAAGAGCATCCTCATGCAGGAGACAGCCACTGGCTCTGCTGGCTGGCCAGGGTTGCCCAGGGCGGGCGCGGCTCAGCGCCGGGGTCTGGCAGTCCTTCGTGTGAGATGAAGGCGGAAACGATTTTGCAGGAGATTAAGTAGAAAGAGTTCTGTGGCTCTGCCCACCCCAAGGACAGAGCCACCTTACACCGCAGAGCCCCCGGAGTGCTGGGCCGGGGCAGCTGCCCCAGGGCTCTGCTCCTCCAGGCACAAGACCTCCGTGGGGAGCCGGGACTGGAACTTCTCCAGCTGCTCAGGGCTGGCGAGGGTCTTCAGGAGGCTGTTTTCACGCTCCAGCTGAGAGTTTTTCTCCAACAGTTCTTTGATTTGCTCTTTTAAGACCTCGACCTCCTCCCTCACTGCATACATCAGGTGATTTTTCACAAGATCCTGCAAAAGATGGTTGAAGAGACTGGTCAATTAACGGTTATGCCCTGGGGGTTGCTCCCACCCTGCCTCACACAGCTCTGCCCCCTGCCACTCGCCAAGTGCCACAAAAGCTGTTTTCCTAAGGGCCGTCCCTCTCCACACCACCCTCAGCACCCATGCCAGGGCTCGGTGCTTACCCAGTGTAGTCCCCCCAGCATCCATAGCATCCCTCAGGATGCCCATCTCCCAGGTCTCGCTGCCTCTAGAGGCACTCTCCAGCTCCACATCCCCCCTCCCTTGGCGGTTTGGCAGGCTGCAGCTTCCTATCACCCATGGGGCCTGGCTTGGTCACCCCCATGTCCCCGGAGGGTCCTTCCCAGATCCCCCCTCGGCAGGCTCCCTGCGCACTGCGGCGCTGCTGGAGCCAATGAGCTCAGCCAGCTGCAGCAGCCAGACAAAGGAGCTGCTCTGCCCAGCAATAGGCTGGGGAGCAGAGATGCCCCTCTCCGGGCAGAGCACCCACCCGGGGTGTGGGGACCCCCCTAAGCAAGAGCACCCCACCCGGGGAGGGGGTGTCACGGATCGAGGGGCACGGGGGGAGCAGCACTGCGGCTCACCATTGCCTGCTCGATCTTGTTGTCGATGGCCACCACGCTGGCTCCGGAGGCACTGGAAGAGAGCAGAAAGCAGAGCGTTAGCAGCGAGCCCCCGAGCCCCTCCTTCCCCAGGGATCCATGCACCAGGACACCTCCCCACCCCAGGCTGCAATGCACCGGGGCTTCCCCCTTCACTGGGTATCAGGGCACCGGTCCATCCGTCCCCTCCCCTCCAGAGCAACAATGCACATGGACCCCCCTCAGCAGGGGCAATGCAGCGGGCTCTCCCGGGGCACCGATGCACCGCGACGCCTCTTCACCCAGGGCAAAGCACCCGGCCCCCCCGAGCAGCAACGCGCTGGTCCGCCCCGGGCCGCGGCGAAAAACGGCGGGACGGATCGCGGCCGGTACCGGGGCTACCCCTACCTGTTGTCGAGCTTCACGGAAACCACGTCCCCCCCAAGCAGGGAGGAGAAAAAGGAGATGGAGAAGTTATGGAGTTGGTAGACAGCCACCTCCATGGGGGACTGGTACATGCCGGTGCTCATGGCTACGGCTACGAGAGCGATGCGACCACACCAGACAGAACAGGGAACACTGCAGCTCCCCCCCCGCCGCCCCCACTTATATCGGCGGCGCCCGCCCCGTCGGGAGGTGCCAGCGCGGCCGGGACCGCCCCCCGCCCCACAGCGCCGCGCCCGGGGCTGCTCCGGTGCTGCGCCTCGGTCCCTCGGTACTGCACCCCCCGGCACAGCACCCTTGCACCCCACTGCTGCCCCTCTGCGCCTCCCAGTTTCACCCCAGCACAGCATGGCCCCTTCCCAGTACAGGACGGCTGCCCCCCCAGTACTGTGTCTTCGCGAGTCTGCACCTCTAATCTGTACACTCACTCCTGCACACCCCTGCCTTCTGCACCCAGCGCCCTGGCACCGCATCCGTCCCACCACCCCACATTCACCCGCAGCCCACATGCCTCAGCACCCCATCCCTGTGCTTGTGGGGACTGGGAAAAACAGGACACACGCTTTGCATTTGGGGTGCACCCCTGCAGGACGCCGCACAGCACGATCCGCCGGGGGGCAAGAGGGGGGCGAAGGAACAGGGGCAGCCATGGGCGCGCAAAGCAAAACCGGGAGTGCAAAACAAACCCGGGAGAGAACAACAATACCGGCGTGCAAAAAAACAAACGCCGGGGTGCAAAACAAACGCCGGGGTGCAAAACAAGCGCGGGGCCGCCCGCCGGCCCCGCCCCGCCCTTGCATAAGCCTCCGCCGCACCGGGCCCGCGCTCCGGCCGGGGGGGGCCGCCGCCCCGCGGGCACGGCCGGCATTGCAGCCCCTCCGTGCTGCCTTCCGAGCTGCGCGGGGAGGGAGCTTGGGGCGCGCCATGGTGTCGGGGGGATGCTGGGGGTGCACAGGCCGCTCTGCGCTGAGTTTGCGCGGAGCGGCCTCCCCGCGTGTGCACACGCGTGTGCAAGCACCGTGGGCGGAGGCAAGGTCTCCCCCAGGACGCCCCTACCGACATGGGGGGGCTGGGGCTGGCATTGCCCACCGTGGGTGATGCTCCCCCTGGGCTCGGCTGCCCTAAGCTCCAGGGCTTATCCCTGCTCTCGGACCGGGACCTGGTGGACTTTGCCCAGCACCCGGGCAGTCCCCCCACTGTCGCCGGCCCCGCAGGGCTTGTCCTTTGCAAGCCAGGGTGGGTGCTGATGCTGACCGAGAGCCCACGAGAAAGTCCGTGCCACTGCGCAGCAAGTGAGAAAGCATTAGTGCTGGTATGGGCATGTGCACCCCAGAGATTCTACAGAGGACCCCAAACACCCTGAACCAGGGGATGCTGACGGTGCCCGGCACCTGGCTGGTGGGTGCCAGCATGGGGAGCGGCCCAAAGGCCCCTGGCTGGTGGGCATGCTGCCATGCCCCTTCCTTGGGGAAAGGGCTGAGGGTAAGCAGAGGGATATTTCCCCATCAGAAGGGCAAACTGTAGCACAGTGCAGCATGGCTGCTCCTTAGAGCAAGGCCCTGCCAGTTTACTCCCCAGAAAATTACACCCCTACCTCCCCAGGCAGGATGAGGACCTGAGCGGCAAAGGACACGGGCACCCTGTGTCACACACTGTGCTGCCCATGAACCATGGCTGGGCATGTGCAGGTGCCCCAAGACACACAGGTTTGAAAGCATCTTCTCCTCCCCAGTGGGGGGATTGCACACGGGAAGGGTGCTTCTCCCTGCAGGGGGACATGTGGGACCTGTTGGTCCCTCCGTCTATGGGAGGGATGCTGCACATACCCCCGTGCCAGCACCAGCCTGGCCCATGCAAAGCTGTTGGGCAGGGGCTGAGCAGGGGTTGTTCCCCTGCAAGCCCCAGGGATGGCACATGTCCCCCCCACCCTCCCTGCGCCCAGAGCTTACTCACCAGTCCCTCCTCCTGAAGAGGCTTGGGGAGTATGGCGGCCGGAAGGCCATGCCAGCGCCTGCCACCCCTCTCCAGCCCCTCTGCTCCCCGGTGGCAGCCCAGCGCTCCAGCAGCAATGCCAGCTCTGCCCGCAGCCACGTCCCCCTGGCCCGCCGGGTGGCAGGGACAGCCTGGGTGCTGGCCGCATCTCGGGGCCACGGGCATGGGGTAAACACGCGGGGCAGATGACCTCAGCCACGCTCAATCATCCCTTTCAGGGGCTGGCGGGCCAGCGTGCCACCCTGAGCCGCGCGGGTGCTGAGCGGGGAGCGGGCAGCTGCCCCCCTCCACGGACGGATGAAAGGCGCTCTGTGTGCGCTTGTCCCCAGGGTGGCTGGTGGTGGGCAGGGTGGCAGCACCCGGGACACGGGGCACAGCTCTGTCCCCTTGGCCAGGACAAGCCCAGGCCACCCACACCGGGGGTCCTGTGACTCGTTTTCCCATCGCAGTTCAGGGAAGGTGCCCATCTCAGTGTGGAGAGGGTAGAGGGGAAAAGGGGAGAGGCATTTTCTCTCCCACAGTTGGGCTCATCACTGGTTGTGCCACCTTCTGTCTCCTGCACAGAGATGGGGAGCAGCATGGAGGTAGGGTGGGCAGACCTCAGCCTGCCCCTAGCCCTGGCAGCCATGCCTCAGTTTCCCCACCTCCCCATCTACTGTGCTACAGCACCTGCAGACCTGGCCCAGCCCCCTTCCCAAAGGAAAGCCCTAAATTGTTAGTGCCAGGGACCACAGGCTTCAGGACAGACAGACCGGAGCCTGGCTCAAGGCTCTTGCCCCCATGTCTCCAGGGTCCTTGGCCCTGCCCGGACCCTTCCCAACACTGCACTCAAGTACCAAGTTCTGAGGAAAAGCTGGCGAGTTCCACAGCTGCTGGAGCAAAGTGGGGAAGTGCAGCAGCACAGTACTTTGGAAGGAAATTGCTTCAGCTCTGTCACCTCCAGTATTTTTCCCATGGAGCTTGGACTATTGCAAAAATAAACAAAAGTAAGTCGCTGACTTCCCTGCTGCCCCTCCTGGGGTCTTTCCCAGCCCTGCACAGCCCTGACCATGGCCATCACTGCTTGGGGTGCAGGCTTCCCAGCTGTGAGGCTGGGAAGGATGCTGCCCTCCTCCATAAGACCCCCAGGAGAGGAATGCTTTTTAGGGATGGAAGTGCAGAAGACTCTGCTTTCTTTTTCCTTCCTGGCACTTAATTAATGAGGAATCCTAAGGCAGCCTTCTCGGCGGGGGCAGGTGATGCTGGGAACAGGGCCTGCCTCCTCTCCCTGGCACAGCCTCAGCAGGGAGGCAGCCCACCCCCTGCAGCCCCTCACCTGCACATCCACTTGGGGGATGAGGCTTCTGCTGCAGGCACCCTGGATATGTTGCTGGGTGCACGCAAACACGGGCACACCTTGCAACCCGTACACTCATGCACACACGTGCGAGTCCTGCACACACATGCACGTGGACTTGCACATGCACACCCTACAAGCACGCCCTCCTGCATGCATGCCAATGCATCCTGCATGTGCACTGCAGATACCTCCCCCTGCACATGCACATGCTGCCCTGACTCACAGCTGACGCAGACACACACCCGTGCATACACACATGGTGTCGGCAGTGCGGCGTGGGGGCAGCCCAGCTGTCCCCTTGTGCAGGGGGGAGGCACCTCCAGCCCACGGCACGGCCCCAGTGCAGCCCAACTGGCACCTCAGAGGCGGGAGCAGCAGCTCGCAGCTCTCTGCTGGACCCCCGGTTTGTGCTTGGCTCTCCCCAGGGATCTGTATGGGAGCCCCTGTGGGCTGTCCAAATGCCTCCCAGAGCAGCAGAGTTCTGCGTGGGGCTCCAGCTGTGCCCCGAGCAGTGGGGGGCCCTTTCCCAGCCCCCCGTGGCCCCAGCAGACAGCCTTGCTGGGCTGCTGGCTCTATTCCAGCAGGGCTGCTGGGATCTGCTTCCTCTCCCACCGCCCCACTCCAGCTCCTTCAGCGCCAGGCAGCAGCAGAGCAGGGTGGGCAATATCCCTCCTTGCTCTTCCTAAAGCGCAGGGGACCACGGACTTGCTGCTACCCTGCGGCACCAGAGGTCGTGGTGATGGGTGCCTTGGAGTAAGCTGGGCAAGAGGGGCCAGTGGTGCGAGCTACATCCTTGGGGCAGCAGCATGGCAGGTCTTGCCTCATGCGTGCAGCTATGGGAGGCTCGTCAGGCAGGGCTCTGGCTCGTGCCTGTGGTTATTTTGGGAACAATAACAGCAGCCACGATACAGTGTAATTGTGACAGTAATTGTTGCACTTTCTGGGGGGAAAAAAAAACCCGTGGCTGTCACTGAGCGTCTAGGAGATGTGGTGAAATGTGGTGAAATGGCTATTTGCTGGTGTCACCCCTATCAATGGCCCTGCAGGATACCCCAAACCTGCTAGCAACCTCTCGGTGAGCCCACACACAGCCTGTGCCCCAGCCCAGAGATGCCAGCCCTGATCACCGGGATGACTTTTAGTGACCATCCCCTCCTCTGCAACAGGACACAGAAGCATGAATGCAGTTGGGCTGCAGCCTCCCACAGGGCTAAGCCTGGCTGGAGCAAGGGATGACAAGGAGCAGGATGATGGGATCATCTCTCGCCTCCTGGCACCCCACACCCACACTGTGTTGTGGGTCAGAGGACACGGCCCCATGCCCACAACCCCAGGGACGAGATGTGCTATCACACTGAGCCTTGTGCACTGAGCCCATGCAAGGTACTGTGGTGCCACACACGAAAGGATGCCCTCGCCCTGCCAGCTGCTGGTGGGAGCTGGAGGAACAGCCAGTGCTGCAGGAGCAGTCCTGGCTCCTCAGCCTCTGCTCTCCCCCAGTTCCAGGCCATTCTTGCTGCTCTGTGGCAGCATTCCTGGCTTGCTCTCTCCCAAGGACTGCGTTCAATGGGAGGAAGGCCCTTCAGAAGCTCTAAGGCGTGGGAAATGTGTATTGCCTGGCCTCGGAGACACTGGAGAGCAATACGGGAAAGGCGCAGAGCCAAAGCTGCCCAGGCTGCTCTGCGGAGCCAGATCTCCAGCTCAAAGGGTCAGAGCAGAGGGGGAGAGGAAAAGCCACTTCTTGCAAACACGCAGCTAGAAAAACTCTGCCTTTCACAGCCTGAAATCCTGCAGCTGGGGCTGTGAAAGCCAAGGGGACTGGGGGTGCCAGCACCAGGGCCAGCCGTGCCCTGCAGGAACTGAAGGAGGGGTGGCCAGGGACCACGGTGATGTTTGAGGCTTGTGGGAAGCCATGGTGGGAAGGTCTGCGTGTGGGACAGGTCTGTGGAGCCCCCAGTCTTGCCCGGTAGCCCAATCCTGGTGCTGGGGAGGGAGAGGTAATGCCAGGGGGCTGCACACAGGCAAACAAGCAGCTGTGTCATCTGCTGTCCCACTCTGCAGTCCCACTCCCAGCATCCGAAACTGCACCTGACTGCCCTACAGTGCTGGCATGGGGCTGCTGTGCCAGTCCCAAGGGCTGTGGGACCAGAGCTGCCGGCTGCCGGAGCACACCAGTTGGCCAGCTCTTGGCTTCCTCATCCCGACGGTGTCCTGGCCAAGCTGTTAACTGCAGACTTGGCACTACCCCTGGCTCAGACAGTGCCTTCCAGGGCCTGCGTGGCACCATGCAGGCCTCATGCAGCCAGGATCCCTGTGACATGGGAATCTGGTTCGTGCTCACCAGAAGCTTGGAGGGCTTATAAATCCCTTCATGCAAGGCATGCGCTGCTCCAGAGCAGAGGGCAACCCCTCCTGGGTACATCCGTAAGGCAAGCCCCTCCCTGCAGAGTCAGTGCTGCTGGCTTTGCTAGACCTAGTCCCAGCCCCAGGGCTAGGGAACACCAGAGCAATGGGGAAACCTGTACAGGGCGGTCATGGCTTCTGCAATGCTGGGGAAGCCCAGGAAGGATTTGCAATCAGGGAAGGCCGATGGGGAACCTGTACTCCCTTTCTTCACCACTGACAGAGGCAGAGCAAGCTCCCATGGGCAGCAGGGACCTGAGGAGTGCCAGGAGCTGTGGGCAGGGGACACGGCTAACACCCCCACAGGGCAGCGGGGCACTGGCAGGGATTGCGGAGCGGGGACTCCTCCAACCTGTTGGGCTGGAGGCAGTGTGGGGTGGGAGGAGGGAGCCCTGGCAGGCTCCCTTGTCCAGCTGTTGGGCTGCCTGCTTCCTCTGATAAAGGTACTTGGCTGTACTCCCAGTTCTGTGTTTTCTGGCATGCGAGTGCACACCCCAGAGCCGGCCTGCTGAGAGCTGCAATTTTTCTTTCTCTAACTTTTTCACCAGCCCCCCTTCTTCCTCCCGTGCCCCCCACCCAGCACGCCCTGGTAGCAGCTGGTAGCCCCCAGCAGCATTGCGAGGAGGGAGGTCAGAGATGACCCGGCTCTGGCACAGCCCTGTCTGCGATGCTGTACATAGGAAGCCCCCGAAGCCATGGCTTCCCCAGGCATGCTGGGGTAGGAGGGGAAGAGGAAAAAGGGCTGATCTGCTTATTACAAGCCCCGGACTGTGCAGCCCATCCTCCTGCCTTGCCTGTGTTGTTGACACCAGCCCCACGCTACTGCCTGCACAGCTTGGGCCGCCCCAGCAGGCGCCCTGCCAGGGGCCATGCAGCAAACCTCGCCGCCCTGCTGCCCACCTGGCCTGTGCAGGGTCCCACAACCACAGCATGCCGGAGGGGAAGGTGTCAGGTGTGGCACAGCCCAGCAAAAAACCTGTGGTGTTGCCACAAGCATTGTGACTGGCTGCAGTAGGGAGGGGAGCAGAGCTGGTCCCTGGCCACACTCCCTGCCTCTGGCGGGTTAGGGATGCCCAGCCCCAGGGAGGATGGGCGTACTGAACCCTCAGCAGAGTTTTCATCCACAAATCTCTCTGCAGAGCAAGCATTTCACACCCACGGGCCCTGTGGGGTGGAGTCCTGTAACTGAACTCCATGTTATTACCTCCCTTGGTTAGCCATGACCTATCCCGCAGGTCTCCTGCCAGCCCAGGCTGTGAACTTCAGGCCTGTCCTTGTTTCATAGGCCACTGTATCATCTCAGACAGTCCCAGGTGTATCGTCCCCAGATCCTAGCTGCCCTTCTCCGGCCAGGTTTCAGGGAACTGGGGACAGAGCAGAGGTGGCTGTGATGCTGAAGGGACCCCCTGCAACACCAGGGCCACCCAGTAACCTTGAACCCCAGAATGCGTGGCAGGCAGGGGATCCCTGAGCCCCTGCCTGGCATGGAGCTGGCTTTTCTGGAGATCCCCAGCCAGAGAGAGGAACCCCAAGGCAGGGCCTCCAGCATCCACCAAAAGAAATCCCAGGCCAGTTTACAGGCAGGAGCGGGCGCTCCGGAGCCACGCTCAGCACTGGCAGCTGCTGCCCTGCGGCGTGCGGGAGGGCCTGGATCACTAATTGGAAGGCAGCTCATTATATAATGAGAGGACAGAGGCTGGGAAGCTGTGAGAGAGCAGTGTGTTGGCACCCTGTGCAACCAAAAGCTGCTTTTCCAGCCCAGACTAACCCACATTCAAGGAAACCCTTGACTCCTTCACCTTCCCCTTTCAAAGGTGCCTGAGCTTTGTGCTCTCCTGCCTGGCCCGACAGGCATGCTCAGGGCGAGCCCCAGCCACCCCTCGACGCACCTTCCCCACAGCCGGCTGGCTGGACCCAGCAGGGGGGTGCAAAGCCCAGCCAGACACAACCTGGTATGGGTCAGGAGTGGGAAAGGAGCCGAACTCTGCCGGTGTGTGAGCCAGCCGCTCCGCAGGAGGTCAGGCAAGGACGCGCACTGGGACTGCACAGTTTCAGCAGAGCTGGTTATTAATACCCTGCCTGGCCTTTGCGAAGAATCCTGGGCATTTTGAACGAGGGACACTTTGTTAAAACCCTTCCCTTGCTGACATTTCAGAACAATAACAACATGAAAGACAATAAGCTGCCGGCGAGACATGTACCTGTGGCACTTCCACGGCCCTCTGTGTGCCTGGCCTTGGCTGCCAGCCGTCACCTGGCTCGTGCCAACCCTTGGGACAACCTGAGACTGTCCCCTGCCTCCAAACTGCCTGGAGCAGATCTGCTCCATGCCATGGGGGGATCACAGGGATGGTTTCACTTGAGGCCACGGGGATGTCTTGTCCTGCCCCATGGCATCAGCCACCCCACTGCCCACCTAGGCAGGGCTGCGATCCCCAGGGGAGTCGCAGGCAGGGGGTGGTGAGGACTGGCTCACACCTAACCCCTGGGCCAGGGGGTCAGCAGGGCAGGGAGTGGCCCAGGGCTTCTGCTCTGCCATTGGAATCATCCTGCAGCAAAAGCCCCTCAAATCTATCTCTCTCTCTCTAAGCACACAGAGAGGATGATGAACTCCTATCCTGAAGCCAGTAATGTGCAGCACCTGGATAAATATAACTTGGAGCTCATCAGCAAAGCATGGCTTCAGGACAGGTTGCGGCCTTTAACATCTCTCCAGCCCTCACCCTGCCCCGCCACACAGCCCGGGGTATCCTCTGCCTTCTGCAAATGGGGTCTCCGTCACTTCCCAAGGGCAGGAACCGTCCGGACCCTCTCTCCCCTTGGCAGCCACCTTACAGTGCGTATACACACGCCACTGTCACATCCCCTGTGCACACATGCATCTGCCAGTTTCTGCCGATAAGTGCCCTGAACCCCTCTGTCCCGCACAGGTCATGGTGCTCCCCCAAAATACAGGGTCGGCTTTAACCCTCTCTGTGCTGGGAGGTAGCACTGGGTCCCAGCACAGAGGAGCACACCAGGGGCACAGCACGCCTGCAAAGACATTGCGCACAGCACCTGTGTCTGTGCCGTGTGCCCCGGTGGGAGCGGAGATGCCGGCCAGGCTGTAAGAGGCTTCCCCTGTGTGCAGTCCCAGCCCCAACTCACAAATGAGCTCAGCATTAGTGGCCTCAACACCATCCAGAATAGGGCCATGCGGCCCCAGGGAAGGGGGGAGCACAATGCTGGGACCAGGGCAGACCCTTGTAGCCTGCTCCAACTCCAACCTTTTCCACACCTAAAGTTCAAAGCTTGAAATAAAACCTGGCCAGCATTTTCCCCATGGGGCAGCGCTGCCCATCCCTGCCCGCCCTTGGGACACGTACACCCTGCCTGCTCGGAGCAGGGCACATGCCCTGGCACACAGGCAGTGCTGCAGCATCCACAGGAGGCCGAGGTGATGGGTTTCTGCGTAGCTGGCGTTATCATCGTTAGACTTCAGCTCAGCTGTGCCAGGCCCCCTTGGCCACAGACATGTGGCATGGGGCAAATGGTTTAATCCTTCAGGCTGGAGGTGCTGAGCAGGACTCTCCTGTGTTCCAGGGCATGCTGGGACTTCTCCTTGCTGGAGGGAGCTGGGTCTCACAGAATCAGGCAGGGACAGGTATGGTGCATGGTGCCAAGTGTGGTGTGCCACGGCTGAGCCCAGTGCTGCTGGGCTTCCCCAGCCAGGAGCCCCGGCAAGCCTGGCCTGCAGGGACATCGCCCTGAAGCCTGCTGGGTCACGGGGTGGGGTCCCAGGGTGGCAGGATGCCTGTGATGGAAACCAAGGCGGGCACAGCAGACTGGCTGCCTGGCACCCTCCAGGCAGTGGGAGGATTTGGGCACGCCAAGGTCAGCTACTCCCCGGAGCCAAGGCTCTTGCTACAAAAGCAAAAGCTCCCCAGCACCTTGCCAGTCTGCAAACCACGCTACAAGACACGAGTCAGGCCACGTGCAACGCTGTCCCACGAGAGCATAGCAAACAAATACCCGGTGCACCAGTCCCGGGTGGGAAGGGTGGCTCTCACAGCCACCTCCCCGGGCAGACCTGCCCCGCAGGGCTGGGGAGGGCAGAGCGGCCGGCGGGATGGCTCTCCAGTCTCACACCCACACCTCTCTCACGCTCACACGTGCTCCCGCGCGGCCCCTCTCCCTGTCAATGCCTCCTTGTTGCTCCAGCCCACTCGGTCAGCAGGAGGAATGTGCTCCCCAGCCCCACCGCCCTGGGATGTCCTTTAAGCCCTGGCTCCATCTCCTCCTCCTGCATCGCTGCCACAAAGTGACACCCGATGGATGGGAACAAATGGTGCCATGCCACAAATGCCACCCTGGCACAGCTGCCTGGGCATCTCTTGCTCACTGGCCTGACCTTATGGTGGGAAAGGCAGTGTTGCCCAGCTTCTCCCGCCCTGATTCATCCTTCCCCCAGCCTCTTGGTGCAGCACAGTGCTCCCCCACCTCCTTGCAATTTCCTTGGCTTGCGCAGGACCTGGGGGAAGGTGGTCCCCATTCCCTTTCACAGCTCAGACCCAAGGATGGGTCATTGCTCACCCTGTTCGGTGGAGCAGAAGGTCCTGCAGTGCCCTGAGAGAGTCCGGCTGGGCAGAGATATCCCATTGCTGCCTGGAACGGGACGGGGCACAGGCTGACCAGGCTGCCAGATCTTATCCAGGAGAGCCTGGGCAAGGAGAGCTGGCACGGGCTGGTTGATGTGGGCGAGCGGTTTGACACGTATCTCCTCTCCCCACCTCAGAGGCAGGCGGGGCCCTGCTTGAATCACATGCCAGTATGCAGCTGGGAGGTGCTCTCCCCCTGCAGCACTGACCCCCTCCCATGTCACCAGCTCCCCTTAGCCCCCACAGCCCCAGGAGAGGTGCCACACAGTCATGGGGCTGCTCTCCCCAGCCCACGCTTGGTCAGGCTCACACCTGAGTCTTGGATGAGCAATCCTGGGGTAACACTGGCATTGTGGAGGGACGGTGGAGACGTTTCTGCCCACAGTGCTGGCCTCTGTGCGGAGATGCGTCACCCAGCCAGCATGGAGGTAACTGGCCTCCCTCTACCTGGTGTTTCCGTGCAAGCTTGGCCCCTTGGAGCTGTCCAGGTCTCCTTGGAGAGCAGTTCCTGATGCCCAATGTGAGGGCACAGAGAGGAGAAGCCCTTTTTAAATAGGATCCCGAGCAGGAAGGTTTTCTGCAGGAGTGTCAGCCCTGGAGAAAATTGGTCCAGAGCATCCCTACCTTGTGCATCCCTCACAGCATCCCTGCAGTGAGCAAAGAGCATGGAGACCCTGGCAGGGACCACCCAGCCAGGGGAAGCCCCAAGAGACAGGCTGGAAATGCTGAATGTAGGTTATCTAAGACCCCCAGCACTAATCTGACCCTGACTTGCAGAGACCAGGGCTTGATCCATCATGGGATGAACTATCTCCAACAGCCCCAGAGCCAGACCTGGATTCCAGATGCAGCTGCTTGGTCCTCCTGTGCCATGCTGGACTTCAGCCACACACAAGTGTGCGCATCCACACAACCTCTCCCTCTTCCCATGCCAGTATAGGAGCACATCATCTAGAACAAGGGGCACAAACCTGCTCAGGTTCCCTGGTGCCAGCTGCAAGGGTGCCCTTATCAGGCCTGTTATCGGGGTGTACTCTGGCACCCACAATCCCCTGCTTTGTATGCTATCATTTCTTGGGTATCTTGGCTCATTCCCCAGGAGGAGAAAGTTCAGGCTGGAGCAAAACAACAGCAAACACAGGTGTAGGCACACCTGCCATCAGTGCGAGGGGCTGTGCCCCTCGGCTCCCACGCGCCGTGCCACCCAAGGGCAAAGGGGGATCACCCAAGGAGTCTCCAGAACAGGCTGGCAGCTGGGTGCCTGGAAGCAGGGTGTGATGGAGGGACACCAGGGCTTCGCACCACACTGTGGCACAGCCTGTCATAAACAGGTATGCTCGGAGCCTCTCGGGACACAACTCACACCAGTGCACGGAGGACAGGCTTGGGCACTGCAGCAAGGGGCACTGAGGGGCACAGAGAGGGAGAAACCGAGGTCCCCCGGCACCTCTGCTCGCTCCCTACCTCAGCAGGGTGGACCGATGCTTGCCAGGAGCACTGTGGCTCCTGCCCCAGCAGGGACGAGTTTGAAAGCAGCAAGCCATGCCCACATTGCCCGCCTCTCGCCCACGGGCACTGTCACCGCCTCCCCGGGCGAGCAGCCTGGATGCTTGGCTCTGACACGCAGCCCCGGCAGCCCGCACTGGGGAAGGTGCCTCGCTTCCCCTCTCCAACCATGATGCCAACTGGCTGCAGCCTCCTGGAGCAAACGGAAATCTCTCACTCCCGTTTTCCTCCCGGTTGGGTGGGTTTGCTGCTCGTCGTGCAGCCAGGAGCCCAGGCCGGGTGCCGGGTGCCGGGTGCCTTGGCGGATGTCCCAGCTCCTCCTTTCCCACCTGAGCGGCAGCTCAGAGTTATGTAAGTGCAGGAAGAGCGTCTCCGCTGAGGATGGCTCAGTGGGAGCAGCCTGCTCAGTGTGAGACGCTGGCTGGGGCGAGGAGGCGTGCGTGCATCGCCTGGGTGGCTTGCACGCGTGGGGCAGCCACGTGTGAGTCCACCTGCTTCCCCGCATCAGGAGAAGGCAGTGGAGGGTGGCTTGCACACCCGTGCACAGCCCAGGAGCATGCCCACAGGTGCATGCGCATGCAGGGAGGGGAGGCGATTGTGAGGTGTCTGCAAATGTGTGGGTGCTGCCGCATGCCCCACCTGCATGCTACCCCACTCATGGCAGAGGAGCGAGCCCCAGAGCCGCTGCCTGCTCTGCCAGTCGTGCAGATGGATGCCTGCCACATACATGCTGATGGGCCACATGTCCCCTCAGCCCTGGGAGTGGGGGGGATATCTCCCACCTGCTGAAGGCACAGACAGCTCTGGGTGCTACCACTCTCCGGCTCCCTGCGGCACCCCCTGGTCCAGCTCGGCTTGCCCAAGGCCGAGCTGGAGAGCCCAGGGCCTGCCAGCCAACAGCACAGGCTGCCTCACCAGCCCTCCAGGGTGGCCGGGCACCAGGGTCAGCCCCACTGCAGAGCTGGAGGCACCAGAGCAGGACCTGAGACAGCTCTGTCCCCTCCCCGCCCCTGAGGTCCCCCTCATGAGGGCTGGAGACCCTGTGGGGCGGCAACCCCACGACCCCCCATTCAGTCTCCTCGGCCTTCAATGCCAGAGCAGGGGAGCAGGGAGGGACCCCGTACTCCTGACTTCCCCAGCCTTGACAGGGTAAAGCCCAGCCCTCTGGCAAGTGGATGGGACCAGCCCCAAGCACATCCCGCTGCTTGGGTGCAGATGGCCCCGTCCCAGAGCAGCCTGCTCTGAGCCAAGGGGGAGCAGCTTGGTCAGGGGCAGAGACGCTTTCCAGGGATGGGAAACACCACCCAGGCCAAATCTGTTTCCACTCAGTTTACTCCAGGGAAGGACAGGTAAGCTGCTGAAAGAGCAGGACCTGGCAAAAGGACTCTCTGACTCCCTACCCAGTTGCTCACTAACTTTAAAGGTGGCTTTAGAGGCACCACAGCTGTTTCCCAAGTAATGAGCTGCCCCTCTCCATGCAGGACTAGGAGGACGATGCCTGTTTGAAGCTGGACACTGCCCATGCCCCTGCAGGCAATGTCTGTGGGCAAGATGTAGCCAGGGAGATGAACACAGAATCCAGGGGCCAAGACACACAGCTGGAGGTGGTTGTCGCTGCCCAGACAGAACAGGGCACCAACAGAGGGGCACCGCTGTCCATCATGGGGCAGAGCCACCCAGACCTGCACCCAGGACTGGGCTGGCACCACCCATGGCGGGCAGACCGGGCTCCCTGCCATGCGCGGCTGAGTGCTTCTCCCCACCTAGAAACCCCCAACACTGCCACCCTACCCAGCCCCAGGGTCCCGTGGGTCCCCCTGCCCCTGCCAGCCCAGAGGGTCTGCAGGCCCCACGTCTTGTCCCCACACTGCCAGCGGCCAGCTTCCGAGCACACAGCCAACCCGGGTCCAGCTCCAGGGCCGTCCAGCGCACGGGAGCCCCTCGGCATCCATCGGTGACACCCACCTGTGGAAGAGCAGGAGGATGGAGAGCAGGGTCTGGTCGATGTTTCTGTTGCAGATGCCCTGGTTGAAGAGGTAGCAGGGGTCCCGCACGACGGGCTCCAGCGAGTCCTGGCGCATGATGGAGCTCAGCTTGTCGGTGTTGAGGTTCTTGCCGACCAGCTGCTCCTGCAGCTGCCGGAAGCTGCTGACGGTGGGGCTGCCCAGGTTGTTGTTCTCGCCCCCAGCCCCCTCCTCCAGCCCGCTCCGGTTGGCCAAGTCCAGGCAGCAGCTGCAGCAGTCCAGCCCCACGGGCGACCGGCACTCCTCCACGGGCGACGAGGACATCCCGGGATCCCCCCGCGCGTTGCCACGGCGGCGCAACCGGGGCCGCTCCCGGGGCCGCGGAGGGCGAGCGGCGGCAGGACGCGCCCGGCTGCCGAGCGCCGCGTACGGCCGCCCGCCCGCCCCGGCCCCGCCGCCCGCCCCGCCCCGGCTCCGCCGCCCGCCCCCCCGGCACCCGCCCCCTCGCCGGTCCTGCCCCCGGCACACGCCGCGCGTGGGTCCCCGAGGTGCCTTCTGCCCCCCCCCCGGCAGCCTTGAGCTGGGGGGGGTGCGCGGACCCCACCTGGCGACCCTCGAGGTGGCCCTGGAGAGGGTGGCGAGGGGTGGCAAGGGGCTGCCTTCGCTGGCGGGGACACCCCTGCCCCTCTCTGTGCCTCCGGCGGGGGGGCAGAGGGGCTCAGGGAGGCTGGAGCGTGGCCACGATATCAACCCTTGAGGCTTCACAGCAGGGGCACGCAAAAGCCCGTGTGGCTCCGGAGCAGAGGCAGAAAAGAGGGGAAGGGGGGGAGAAAAGCCCCCATGGTGGCCGAGAGGCCTGAAGTGACCCACAGCACCGCTGTGGCTGGGAGCTGCTTAACCCAGAGCCAAAAAAAGGCACAGGTGGAATGCGTGCGTATAGAGCCAGGGCGGCCAAGGACGCGGGGCAGTTTCGATTTGCCTGCAGAGTGCTGGGGGCTCTGGGGGTACGCAAGGGGGAAAGGAAATTTCTGCAGAGGGGGAAAAGTGACTTCCCTGCCACTCCTGCACCCCAGTGGGAGCACCTCTGCTGTCAGTGAGCCACGCTGATCTCTGTGGGCTGGTGAAGAGCGGTTGGGGCAAATCGTGCTGGGACACGGGACAAAACTGGCAGAGACATGGGGATGGCTGGGCTGTGACACCCGGGATGAGGAACAAGAGGGTGCTGAGGTGCCAGCTAAGGATCACATGCAGAAACAGGGTGAGAGAGGGTGGACAATGTGCAGGGTGGAAGCTGGGCTGGGCTGCCATCACCCTCCGAGCCAGCTGGGAGATCCCTCACCCCCTCGGAGAGGAAAACATCTGGACAGAACAACAGGGAGCTGCTGAAGAAGGGTTGGCCAAGGATCTGAAAGAGCTGCTCGAGGTCAGGAGTGGGCATGAGGAGAGGTGAAGGCAGTGGTGGGCTTTTAAAAGCCCACCATGGGCAGGAGGAGAGGTGAAGGCAGCAGGAGGAGGTCTGTACAGAGGAACTGCAAATGGCTTGATAGGCAGAAGGACTTGCAGGAAGCAGCAATCGGAGGACAGCAGCGGGTCTGAAGTGCACAGAATTGATAAGAAGAGATAAACCAGGTCAAAATCCAGCAGGGCAAAACCACCAAAACCACCAGGACAGCAGGGATCCTGGCGGCAGAGCGGCGCTTGCACGAGCTGTTAATAGGGCAGCTAATGCCGCTGAAGAGAAGGCAGAAGTGTTCAATAAACATTTCTGTTCCCTATTTGGCAAGAAGGAGGAAGATGCATTCGCGTCACATGAGGATGAAGTACTTTCCAGTCCATTAGTAACCAAGGAAGGCAGAAGACAACATCTACCATGGATAAACAGCTGTAAAAGCTGCCAAGGAGACGTCCGGGCAGCACTTTTAATTTCGTGTCAATCCAGCAGTCCCAGGGACAGGCCAGGATTTGGCCCTGCCAGCCGAGGTGGCACTAGCAGGGGGTCCAGGCATGGGGTGGGGGTCACTGGCAGCCCTAGGATGGTGCTGGAACCAGGCGAGTTCCTGAAGGAGAGGCAACCCACAGGCTGCTACAGGGGTGTCCCCTCTCTCTGTGGCACCGGTGGATGCTGAGGACTGTTTTCGAGGTGCTTCCTCACCCTTTACTGTGGTCGCTGAGGGTCTGAGCCCCACGGGAGGGAAGGGGAGCCGACCCTTGCCGATCTGCCCCGCGCAGGGTGTGCCGGCAGCATCGGCTCAGCCTGGCAGGGGGCTGGCAAGGGGGTCCCTGGGTGACCCCACTGCTGCCAGGGCCCACGGGAGCAGCAGGGCTCTGACCTTTCCTTTCTTCCGCCCCTCTGGCTGGAAAACGGCCCCGTAAGCTGGGGAGGGGGCTCCTGCCTGGTGCCCCCGGCAGGCTGCGGGCGGTGGCCCCGGGCGGAGCTGTGCCCCACGGCGGGCTCCGTGGGGCGGGCTGTGGGGCGGGTGCCCGGCGGGAGCCGCGGGAGGCTGCTGCCACCTCGTGGGCACAGGGGGTAGGACACGGCCGCCCCTCCGCGCCCCTCCCGCGCCCCGGCTCTGCCGTTCCACCGCCCCCAAGGCCCGGGGTCCCGCTCGCCCCCGCGCCGGTGCCCCACCGGGCCGCGCACGGTGCCTCCCGGCGCTTGCGGGAGGCCGCGGCTCCTTCGCGTGGCTGCCGTCCCCGCAGCCTGTCCTGGAGCGTTTCAGGGCTGCCGCTGTTTTCGCATCACCTCCTTCCTGCTGGAAGGAGCCCGGGGTGCAGGTCGGCGGCTCCTGCAGGCTCCTTCCACCCTCCGGCCGCTGGCCCGCAGCCCCACCAGCAACCCCGGGAGGTGCGCCTTGGGGCACCCCCAAAGCCAGCACGCTTGCCATGGGGAGGGCTGCCACCCTCCAGCCCTGCTACTCCCCGGCCACCAGCTCCTCGCTCCTTATCTGCAACCAGCACATGTCATGGGCTGCCACATTCTTGCTTGCAAGCCTTGCAAGCCACGACGGGCTCCCTAAAGCCCCAGATCCTGGAGCCACGTGATGGGACAAGGCTATCAGCCGGGAGCAGGCATCCAGCCCCGCTGCTGGCAGCGACAGCTGAAAAGTAGGTTTCCTATGTTTAGCTCTGGCCTTTTTGGGTCCTGCTGTTCTCAGGACTGGGACAGTGCTGATTTCTGCCCGCAGCTCCGCACACCCGCTTTCCTCAAGGGCACCCAGCTGCTCTGTGCCCCAGGCAAGACAGCCTGCACCCCGGACACAGGGAGAGGCACTGCCAGCACTAAGGCATGGCCAGCACAGGCCAGCAAGCCAGAGGGAGTGAGGACTCATGGCTGGTGCAGACTGGGAGAGCAGGGCACGATTCAGCCGGTGCATTGCATGGAGATAGGCTCCACGTCACTCTCTTGGCTCTAAATGGGAGTCCCTTCTCCTGGCTGAAATGTGGGGTGCTCTGCTCCCAGCTCAGTGCAGGGACCCCAGCCTGCCCCTGCTTCTCCTGCAGCCTCCCCTGGCTGGAGGGGGTGATGGGCTGGGAAGGAGAGCACAGGGGGAAATGTGTGGGGCTGTGGGAGGGACCTGGGCTCAGCTAGCTCCGTGCCAGTCGTGGGCTGAGCGGCTTACTCCTCTCTTTGCAGGGAGACCCATGCCATGTGCTGCCTGTCTGGGAGCTGCAAGCTGCAGGCTCTGTCCAGATTTTGCAGGCACAGCCCATCTTTCCCTTGCACACTTTGGGACAACCCTCCCTGGGGGGGTCTGGGAGAGGAGATTGCACCCTGTCCTGATCTTGGGTTGTCTCTAGAGCCACCCCCTCCTCTTGCAGATGCCTGCTGCAGCTGGGTCAGTGCCAGGCAGGGCCATGCCGCTTTCCCCATCCCTTCCCTGTTGGTGCCTTGGAGGGAGCCGGTTTATGTAGCCGGGCCATCTGCTCCAGGGGAGCCCGCTGGTTCCTGGCCACGCTGCCAGGCAGACCCCCTGCGCCTCCGCGGGGTGCTAAGAATAACCAGAGCCGTCAGCAGCCGTGATATTTGCAGGCGCCCGCCGGTGCCACCCCCACTCCAGCCTGCTGGGCACAGGATGCATCTGCTGCCTGACGTCAGCCGCCAGCCACGCGGGGGGGGACGAGGTGGGCAGTCTGGGGGGGACCACGTGTGGCTGGTGAGAGGGGGCCTCATCCCCCTTCCTGCCTAAGCAGGAGCATGAATGCTATGGTGGGACATGGGGATTGCTGCCTGCATCCTTGTACTCCTCATGGGGACCTGGTGAGCTGCTGGCCCACCTTGTCCTGCTTTTCCTGGTGTCCCACAAACAGATGCCTTATCCTGAGCTCTGCAGGACCCCCAGGAGATGAGAGAAGCCTCCAGGGCTGGGTGACCATAGCTCTGCTTTCCTGCCTGGGCCCTGCTTCACAGCTGCCAACAGAGCCAGAGAATTGCAGGGGGATGGGAACCCAGCTGGGCTCTGTTTCCTGGCAAGGGGTCTCCTCCGTCCAGGGCGATGAGACATCCTGGAGCTGCTCATTGTGGTTCAGGGTGGTGTGTGGGGCAGCTTCCCTGGATACCTGAGCAGCCCTTTGCATGGACTGATGCAGCTTTCCTCTGGGCTTCATGTCTGCCTGAACCCCAGCTCTGCAGCTGGCAGAGGAGTGGGGCTGTGGGTGGCCCCAGCTGCTGCCACCCTGTTTTGGAGGGTGCCATCAAGCCCATGCTCTCCTGAAACCCAGCTGCCCTAGGGATGGGGTCAGACAGGGATGGGGCAAGTCAAGAGAGAGGACCCTGCCCCACTGACTGCAAATATGGGCGTGATGCCCCCCTCCCCAGCCTCTTGCTCTGCCTTCCCTTGTGCTGGGGGGGACAGACTACTCCCCAGAGCTCTGCCCAGCTCTGCCCTGCCTACTTGCCAGCTGCTTCTCTCCCAGTTGCACCGAGTGAGAGGGTCTCACCTCGGTGTGGCCGTCCTCATGCCTGCTCTCCTGAAGGCAGCAATCCAGATGGTGAGAAAACAGGACTTTGCAGGGGGGAAAAAAAATCCCCAATCCTTCCCCTTGCCAAGCTTTTCCCAAGCTTTTCCCACACCCAGCCCAGGTCATCTCTTCTGCCCCCACCCTGCAAACTCCTTATCCAGACACCTCCTCCTCTCCCGGGTCTGGCTAGGGGACCACCTGCCCCACACCCAGTTTGGGTGCCCATGGCGTGGCAACCATGGCACAGCCCTGCCGTTCCCAAGGCTGGGCCAGCAGAAAGCAGAACAGCACCCAGACCGTGCCCTAAAATGTGTGGGTTTTGCTGGGACAGAACGCTTTCACCAAGGGCTAACACAGCCCCAGCAGCTGCCAGCACTTGCATAAGCGGCAACGGAGCCCTTCCTCCCCAGGCGATGGTGAGTCATGCAGCCTGCCGCGAGTCTCGGATGTTTTTCTCTTTGTGTAACACTCCAGCAAATCATTTAGAATGCCCTGACAGGCCCCGGCCGAGGAGCTTCTTGGCACGTGGGTTTCCATGTGCTGCCCATCCTCCGGCGTGAGGACTTGGGCAGCCCCGGGGAGCGACTCCTGGGCTGAATGCCGGTCGTGGAAGGGTTCTCCCAGCTGGGCCAGAGGGTGATGCGTTATTTCAATGCAAGACTTTTCAGCTCATTTGGAAGGGGTTAAAGTCAAATTGGCTTTCCCACAGGGTCGGTGCAAGCCTGGGAATGAAGTTTGTCAGTGAAGGGGTAAAACTACAGCACAGCGACTTCGTGCTGCATCTGCTGGGGCGAGCACCCACTGGCATCAATAAACTACCCTCAGGATCTGTGAGGGGCACAGCAAAAGGGTGGTGGGAGCTTCAGGGATGCACTGAGGGGTGGGGTCTTGAAATAATTATGGCCACCCAGGGGTGTGGGTTTGCTGCTGGCCAGTCTGGCAGAGCACGGAGCAAGCCGAGGGCAGGCAGCAGGGCACAGTTCTGTGCTGCTCCTCCAGTCTAGAAATCAGGTTTTGGAGTTGACTGACTACTGCCCATGGCCTGAACCTGAGGAAAGCTTCTGAAAACCCCAGGTGAGTTTTTGCCTAGAGGCTGAGGAGTGATGAAGCCACAGTGGTGGTTTTGGCAGTTTTCAGTGGTGGTGTTTTGTGTTTTGGTTTTTTTTTTTTTTTAAAAAAATGTAAAATAGTCTGCACTTTCCTCTGGTGAGAAAGAATTGGTTTCGCCAGGGGTATAAAGGTAGTGGCTGCAATTAGACACATCATACCACAGTGAAAAACACTTCCCAGGGTGCCTGCTCCTTCTCAGAGTAGATGTGGGTGACAAGTCACCCAGCAGCGCCACACCACAGGCAGGTGCCCCTCTCTCCTCTGCCCAGAGTTTCTCACTTATTCTCTCCTCTGCCTTAATTTCCAGCTGGTTTCAGCTGGGATAGAGTTAATTTTCTTCACTGTAGCTGGTATAGTGCTGTGTTTTGGATTTGGTATGCGAATAATGTTGATAACTGATGTATTAGTTGTAGCTACGTAGTGCTTACACTAGTCAAGGACTTTTTCAGCTCTGCCAGGGGCACGAGGAGCTGGGAGGGGACACAGCTGGGACGGCTGATCCCAGCTGACCCCAGGGATGTCCCACACCATATGGGGTCATGGTCAGTATATAAAGCTGGTGGGAGAAGGAGGAAGGGAGGGATGTGCAAAGTGATGGCGTTTGCCTTCCCGAGTCACCATTATGCGTGATGGAGCTCTGCTTTCCTGGAGACGGCTGAGCCTCCTGGGGGAAGGAGGGAATAAGTTCCTTGCTTTGCTTTGCTTGCACATGCGGCTTTTGCTTTACCTATTAAACTGTCTTTATCTCAACCCACGAGTTTTCTCACTTTTAATCTTCTGATTCTCTCCCCCATCCCACTGGGGGGGAGCGAGTAAGCAGCTGCTTGGGGCTGAGTTTCTGACCGGGGCTGAACCACGGCACCTGCAGCTCCTGCCTTGCTCCCATGCGCCTGGGGAGGTTATTCCCTCCCTCTCACCTGCTGGCATTTCCATGCTTTAGGAGTGCCACCCCATTCCCCCTCGGCCGGCTCCAGGTGAAACAGACCCTGGTGCAACATGCAGGAGATGGTGGCTCTTGCCCAGCTGGCAGGTGGAACAAAGAGGACTTGGGGCATCGCTGGGGGCTGGGGAGACGGTGGGCACGGCGGGACACGCAACACAGGTGACGCTAGACCACGCCAGGATTGTCCTAGGTTAGGAGGGGACACGGGGCAGCTGAGGTGTTGCAGGGGACACAGAAGACGGTAGGAGCCGTCCCATCTCCCCACATCAGCGTGGCAGCGGCAGGCAGTGGTTTGGAGGGGAATGCAAACACTGCAAGCCCCAGGCTTCTCCCAGGCACGTGTGTGCCTCCACACATGCACACGCTTGTGTGCACTTCCCCTCCTCATCCTCATCCTCTCTGTGGGTCTTCTCTATTCTCCAGTCATTTTGGCAGCCACAGCAAGTACCAGGAATGTCTTATTTTTGGTTGCATTTGGAAGAAAGTACAAATATTCAACAAGACATTTATGTCTTTCTCTTGGGACTTGCTAGCTGTTTCCCCATGGCAATAAACTCCAGTTTTGAGCATTTTGAATTATGAGCAATGCTTTTGGCTGTGAATCCATCTTTCCAGCCCTTTTGGAGGAAAACCCTTTTCTAGGTAGAAAGGCCCAAGTAGAAGGTTTGTACACACTGAGAGGCAGCTTTGTAATAACCTATGGGACAGCCCCATCAGTGCTGTTGTTTCTCCTCCTCTCCGCTGGTGGAGGATAAACCAGGCCCGCCAGGACCATCCTGACTTTGTAGTTCAATGCAACATGTTGATGCAAGGGAGGAGACGGCCAAAGGCTCTTCGTTACGTACCCTTGATTCGAAAGCACCTGCTCATTTACAGGGCAGCAAGTCCCAGCACCTGGACTGGGATTTTATGGTCCCTATGTGGACAATGAAGGTGTGGAGTGTGACTGGACATCCCCTTCAGTCTCTGTGGCTGATGTGAGCTTGCCGTTTGGAAATCCACCCCTTGGGAGCACCAGGAGAGCCAAGGTCTTGCAGGACCCGTCTGAGGGAAGCAGACAAGTGCCCTGACCTTGGCTCCTAAGGACGTGCCAGGTAATGGCCTCCCTTTACAGGGAAATAATCTCAGAAAATTCTCTGGGGCTGGAGGGAGGCCATCACACCAAATACTCCTTGGGAAGAGGGAGCAGGATGTGCGGGTGCTGCCCCAGGGGATGCCCGCACGCCCACGCTGCCATCTCCTTCGCCAGCTTGGAGCAGCAGTGGTGGCATTAGCCTGACATCCTATTGCCTAGCAACTTCTGGTGTTGCAGATAGATCCTGGTGATAAATAACGGGTGTCACTGCAGACCTGATGCTGATGTCCCAGTCCTCTGGCAGGGCCCTCTGGGGTGCTGCTGGAGATACAGGAGATATATTCCCCTCCAGGCTCATCTCTGGGGGCTGAATGTTCATCTGGTAGGAACACGGGGGGTTGCAGATGTATTATGTCTGGAGTGGCCCAAGAGCATATTGGGGGGTCTCCTGCCTCATCCTGGCTGGGTACAAAGCAGGTCCTCATTCTCTGAGCCTTGTCCAGAGAGGTTTTTTGGGGGTACCACCCCATTCAGGCACCTTCCCCAGCACATTTCCTCTGCCTAGCCTCCTACACCTGCCTTTAAATCCCTGCTGTGGGCGTGCAGCAGGCAGGCAGCCTTGAAGACCTCCTTGCTGCAGTATCTCTTGCAGTGTCCCAAGGAGCAGTGTCCTGATTTGGCCCTCACCCATGGGGTCGGGCAGCTGGCAGAGGGTGAGGGACCACTGGGAAAGTCCAGCTGACCCTTCTCAGCCAGCCCAGATGCACACACCAGCTCTGTAGGAAGAGGAGCTGCACGTGTGCCCAGGGTCCCTGTGCATCAGTACATGCAAAAGAGGAAGACTTGGCACAGAGTACCTGGCGGAAGAGACAAGAGCTGTTTCGGGAGCCTTGGGCACCCTGCCCCCAGCATGTCCTCTCCAGAGTGCCTGATGAGGATTTCTCCCACCCTGGAGCCCAGACTTCAGAAGTAAAAGGTGATCCAGCTTCTCTGTTCCTTTCAGGCATCGCAGCCTTATTTCCCATCCTCTCCAACCCCCAAAGCCCAGCTCAGTGCTTTGCTAGTTCAGCTCAGGCAACAGAGAATGATGCTAGCTCCTGGATATCTCCTTCCTCCATGCTCCTAATGTCCCTTGTCTTCCCTGTCCCTAATCAGAAGGGAGGTGCCAGCGCCGGTGCCAAGCTGAGCAGGGCTGGGTGACTCCCGTCTAACGAAGGCACACAGTGCTGGGGTGATTGCAGTGTGCACAAAATTAGCTTAAGGGGCTCCCTGCCTTCTGTACAGAGCCAATGCCAGTGTGGGGGGAACAGGCCTTGCCTTCGGGGCCCTGAGGAGTGGGGCAAGGTGCAGGAGGCAACAGTCTCTATTTCCAAAGCTCAATAAGTTTCTGTGAGGTGAATTGTAGGCGACTGCACCCAATGCCAATCTGAGCAGTTGCTGTCTCCTGCAGCAAGGCTAATCCTCCCCAGGGAGGCTCTTGTTTGCACAGCTGTGAAGTGGTAGGAGCTACTCGACCTTGTTGGGATTGCACATGAGAAAAGGGCTCTGCATGCCAGTGCATGCGAGGGAGTTAATCCTCCTGCATAAGGACCTGCCCTGCCCATGGCATGGCCAGTTTTTGCAGGGAGCTGATGAGCAGGCAGCTGGCAATGGCAGCATCCCCTGGTTCTGATGAAATGGGTGACTGTGGCTTGGGGCCATCACCTCTTCGGGGACAGCTGAAAAAGCCACAGCCACCGCACTGAGCCCAGGAACCTGCTGGGATCCCATGGACTCACCCCGTCTTCAGCGGTGCCAGCCCCGTACAAAATCACTCAGTTGCCTTAGGGATACTGCGAGAGCCCTGGGCAGCGCCTGGGGAATGATCCCCCCAACCTGACCAAGGAGGAGGACTTACCCCATCCCTTGTCACCTATCCCAGCCCCATGGGTCGTGTTAGCATTTTTTAACATAGGCTTTCCGGTTCTGTTTCCCTGCAGCCACAAAACAAGAGGAAGGAGGGTGAGTTATGGCCTGTTAAAAGTGTTTGATTTCCCAGGTACGGATGTGGAAGCCCTGTGGAGCGGGAACAGGGATGGGCACAGGGAGGAATGGCTCAGAGGCTGAGGACAGTAAATTCCCTGTGCACAGATCTGAGACCTGGCAGCAGGTCAGCCGCATGCAGGGAAGGTAAGCCAGTCCTTCCTCCCTGCAGCACTGGCCTGTGAGGAGAGGGCTGGGTGGGTGAAGGATGGACGAGCTCTTGCTTCTGCCTTAGGAGGTCACATCACTGAGGCTAACGGGGGCTTTTCAGGGCAGACATGGCCGGACGAAGGCTTTCCTGATGCTGGGCTATCTGGGCTGGGTGCAGACTGCTTGTATTGGGTCCACTTCAGGTCCTGCACACCCAGCTTGGGGCATCCCAGCAGCAGAGCCTTGGGCCAAACCCTGAGTCAGCCACGAGTCCCATGGAAGACCCATCCCACTATCCAACGTCCTTTGCCCCTTGGGTGGCAGAGACCCCTGCTCGTGGCTTCATGCCCCCAGATGTCATTCCCAAGCGATCCCAGCTCCATGCCATGGCTCTCCAGCTCGCCATTGTGACACAGCCGTGGGGTGTTGGGAGCCAGGTGCCTTGGCCGCTCCGGCAGCCAAAGGGGCCTCTCCTCCAGCCACCTGCCTGGCTCTAGCCAGAGACCAGTGTTTGCTCCAGACAAGCTCACCCGCAAGGAATCCTCCACCTCCCTTGTCCTGGGACTGGTGAGTGCCCTGGTCCCTCGCTAGTCTCTCCCATGAAGGCAAAAGGGCCACTGTTGTTTACAGTCGCTGGTGGAGGAGGCGTGACGGAGCAGCGGCACTTCGGAAAACACGTCATTTGAGATATTAAAAAACAATCAGCCCGGCAAAGCAATTCACTTCCCTGGAAAGCCCCTCCAGTTATGGAATCGTTTCTTCCCTACCCTTGTTAATTTATGGGAGGTATTGTAACTTACCAAAAAGACAGAAACAGCACATCTGTGGTTATAATTTATAATTATTCCTTTAATTAACACTGGTGATGGGTTGCCCAGCTGTGGCACTGCCAGGAGCTGCCACATAGTAAATCCCTGCCTAAGACACTCATCTGAGTGACCATGGAAATCAGGTCTTTATTAATATGAATGAAGTTGCATTATGTTCAGTTGAGTGTGGAAACTAATTTAATCATGCTCAATGCTTGTCCAATCAGTGCCAAAACTGATGGACAAAGTCTCGTTCTTGCCAAGTTTTCCCATGGTCAGAGGATGAAGATGAAGGTTGTCCAAATTGTGGGCATTCCTGAAATAAGCTATGCCTGTTCCGGGTGCAGAGGATCAAATAGGGACCTGTGGCTCCAGCTGCCCACTCAGATGTCCCCAGGTGATGAGGGTCCATGGGGCCAGTCCTGCTCACAGACTGCCTGGGGAAAGCAGACCTGTCGCCGCTGGGTCCTTCCACGTCGGGCTGGGTGCCGTGGGACCACGCAGCTGGCGGAACGGGGCCATGGGGCCTCGCCTGGCTGCATTAGGGGGTGGTCAGGGGAGGTCACAGCAGCAGCAAGGTTGAACAGCCATTAGAAGTTACGCAGGGAATGGGTTGTACGAATTAATGACTCTGGTGGCAGGGACCTCCATGTACTGCCTTTGGGGAGGAAAGGGGCTGCCGTGTCCCTGATTTGTGCAGGGGGAGACTCCCACCTTGGCGATGCCCACAGTCATGGCTGGGACCAGGAGCTTGCTGCCACCCCCGTGGCTGTGACACCAGGGTTCATGCCCTGGGAAAGGGAAAGGAAGTGGGGGGCTGGAACATGACACACTGAGTTCTTTTCTGGAGGGTGCCATGGGGATGCTGCACCCCAAAACCCTGCATCCAGCTGCCGTGGGACCAGCTGCAGTCCAGTGACACCTACATGGCTGACCCGTGTTCTGTCCCCCACCTGGCACATGCTTGCGGATCCTCTGGGAGAAGGTGTCCTGCTGCTTTGGCTGACACGTGCCTCTGCATCTCACTTGGGGCTCCCAGCTGCAGGCAGTGGGATGAGCTGGGACCTTTAATGCCCAGCTGGGGTTGGCAGGCAAAGTTAAGGCTCCTTCTGCCTTGTACTCGCTGCTGATGGGGCAGATTGTCCTGGGTGATGGAGGCCACCCAGCACACTAGCAGCTTGCGGCAGGTCAGGGAGAGCTGTTTGGAGTGGGGCACCTCGGAGCTCTTCTGTGCCCAAGGAGGAGTGCTGTGCTGGAGAGACCTCCCTCTTCCCCATCTCACGTGCCTGCAGCTGGGTGGTAGATGCACATTGCCAAATAGAAAAGGCTTTCATTAAATACAGTTCAGCTCTGCCATCAATTACATGAAGCCTTGAGAGTGAGTGAAGATTTATCAGCACCAGCAGAGCCATATGCTCGGGAGCAGGTGCACAGTTCAGCAGCAGCTGGAGCAGAGCTGGCTCTCCCATTTTTCTCGGCGTGATGTGCTGGGCCAGGCAACACACATCCCCACAGTCTGCTGCTTCTGGCTCTGCAGACCTTGCAAGAACCACCCCGAGATGCCCCAGGAAACAGCCAAAACCAAAGGCTACACCAGCCAGGAGAGGATGCTGCTGTACATCCAGCCCAGCGCACTGGGAGTGTGTCCTGGCTGCCCTTTCCTTGCTGCTGGCTCTGCCGCCTGGAGCAGAGGTGCCAGCTCTCTCCAGAGCCTGCCCTGCTGCCTGCTCTCGTTTGCTGGGCTCTGTGTGAGCCTGTGAGCTGAGCCACACAGCTAGGGACAGGGACATGCTATGAGTGCGGCTGGGCCAAGCGACCTGCTCATGCTATCAGCTCTCGGAGCTGCAACACATGCACAGCCCACCCAGTCACGCACATGCCTGTGCACACACGCAATCACATGCTCTCTCATGCATGCACACTGGCTGCACTGGCCACTTGCACATCCTCCTGCACTAGACCGTGTCCTTGCTCACACACGTGCCCCGACCACGCGTGCACATGGGCAGATGCTTGTGAATGCAGGCGCACACTAACACACGCACTGGCAGACACCTGTCTGTGTGCAAACACTGACACACGTGTGAACACACTCACATACAGTTCTGCGAGTCCTTTTCACGCTGGGGCAGGCAGGAGCGGGGCTGGCACCCGGTGCTGGGCGAGAGCGGGTCCCCATCACTGTCTGCAGCAGCCACTGGGTGGCAGCAAGTCCCCAGTGCTGAGCCACCAGTGCCACCAGGAGAGGGGAGCTGGGCTGCCTTGTGCCAAGCAGAGGGGCAGAGGGTCTGGGGAACTTGTGGGGAGCAGACAAGGGGACGTGCTCCCTGGAGTGCCCCGGGGGCAGGCGGATGCACCGGCAGGGAGGAGGGGTTTCCTTGTGGTACAGGGTGGCTGGAGCCAGGGTGCCCTTTGCCGAGCCCAGTCAGATCTTAACATGAAGGATGACTACTTGGGGAGCAAATGAAATGGCAGAGATGGAGGGCAGCCGTGAAGCCAGGTCAGCAGGGGACAGGGCAGATCCTGCTGCAGACAGCCCAGCCGTGCTAAAAGCTCCCCCAGGAGTGGTGGGCACAGTGGCAGCCTGCAGAAATGCAAGTGGTCAATATACCGTAGAGCAAAATGATGCTCCTGTTTGGCCCGTCAAGCATCCTCTCGAGCCTTTGATGATAATTTTTGTAGACCTAATGAAAGCACACTGGCTGCAGTCCCTGTAGTGGCTGCTTGTATAAACATAGTGGGGAGAACAGCCCTTAAAACCGAGTATATTTCAGGCAGCAAATGCTTTCTCATCATAAAGGTACACCTTGCACTGACATGTGTATTTGCACAGGTGTTAGCATGACACCTTTACCTGATCCCAGGCATTTCATCCCTCTCTGCCACTTTTGGACTTTGCAAGAGAAAAGCAGGTCTCAGCCCACTGGCTGCAGAAACCCAGATGAACCCAGAGCTTCTCTGGAAGCGTTTCCAGTGGATGCAGAATGTGCTGTTCCAGTTGCAGAGGAGGCAAAACCCAGAGGACTTTGTCCTGAGAGGATGAAGTCTGCAAATGCCTTTGCATCCAGTGAAATGTCCCAAAGATGTACTGGGTATTAGCTCCACAGTACAACACATGAGGAGAGGGGCAAGGGGAGAACAGGGTACTGAGCACACACAGGCAGGGAGGGATTTAAAGCCTGCAACGCTGCTCACTTATCCAGACCCAGTGGAAGAAGAAGGGTTGGGAGACGACGCAGGGCAGTCAGAGCCGAGGACTGCAAGGACTAGGAGGATCTAGGGCAGCATGGTCCTGCCTGAAGCCAGGGCCACTTGTTTCCACATTTCTAGGGTCAGGAAGCCAGACCCCAGGGAGATGGTGGGGGAGGAAATCCAGGAGGAAGGAGCTGTCTGAGCCACGGGAGCCTGATGCCAGTACAGCTTTGCAAAGAACCTCATGCTCCCAACCCGCTTGAGCTTGGGTAGATGCTTTGGTGGTATTCCTCTGGGGATATCTCTAAGCTTCAGACACAAATTAATGGGCTCTCATGAACTGAATGCAAGTCTGAGGGGATTAGAGAAAGCTGGGGAGAATGTCACCTTTAACAGCTCACGTGCATCCCAGATGCACGAGTGGCTGAGGGAAGGCGGGAGGGTGGGAGAGCCGGTGCAGTCCCACCTGGCTACAGCTGTGCAGGATTCACAAATCCCCCCAAAATGCTGACGAAGTAACCGGGGCACTGGCAGCATCAGCACATCAGTAGCAGTATGGGGATTAAGATTTCCAGTGTGAAATAAACCAGGTAGCAACAGGCTGTGCTGTGAACAGGCCTCTGTTTGAACAGCTGAGAATTGCTCATCAGAAAGTTGGGGCAGAGCAAAAAAATAACCAGCATTAATAGTTTACGAATGAGATAAAATAAAAGTTTGTTCTAAGTTTAAGGTAAATTAGCCATTACATAATGGTGAGACGCACATTTACCAATGCCCTTTGGGCCTGTCTTATGTGTGTGGCCTTTATGAGTAAGAGCTGCTGGGATCACATCTACAGTGCAGGCGGGTGTAGGGAGGTGGGCAGCAGTGGGGGATCACTTGCACTGCGACCTGTTGGACTTGTGTTCCTGAGCGTGGTCTCTCTAGCTTGTCTTCTCCACCCTCTGGCAGCCAGGCTGGGTCTGCCTGCTCCTCGGGGTAAGGAATAGTCTTCGGCACAAAGCAGAAAAGCAAGGCAGGATGCTTTCCTGTCAAAGCCTGATAATTCAAATTCAAGCTCCTCTTCCCTCTCCAGAAAACAGTATGTCAAGAAACAGCAAGACTCCAGCACCAGCACTCTCCTGGGAGAAATGTTAAAAGTGGTATCTTAAGCATAAAATTTAGGTAATACAGGAAAGCCTTGTGGTTGTTTGTGCTTTGACTACCATCACCAGGCAGACTTCAAATGTGCCTCTCCCCTCCCCCAGCCCAAATATCTTCACCCAATGCAGGGTTTTGTCTAAGGAGACAAACCCCAGGTGGCAGAAAGAGCCCCTTGGAAGCTGAGGGAGCTGGGAGGCCTTGGAGAGGCAGTTTCAGTGTTAGCAGCACATCATGAAAGCTAGCACCCCTTTCTGTTTGGGATTCGGTGTAACAGTCTCCCTTGCTTCTGTGCTGCTGTTTGCCAGGCTGGCCAGAGTGACGCGAGGATGCTTGGTTAAGGCGGTGCACCCTCAAGGTACTGCCAGCACCCAGCTGGGCAGCCTCGGGAAGCCGGGAGAGGCCCTTTCTTACCCCAAAGGGCTGGTTTCCTTGGGCACTGCTTTGGGAGGCACGTGAGCCAGTGGTGCTCAGCACAACCAGGGAAGGACAGCCCGCCCGGTGCCTGCTTGCTCCCCTGGGTAAAAATAGCCCTGGCTGCCTGCCGCAGCCCTGGTTTTGCTTGACATCTTGCAGGGCTTCAATGCAAACAATGAGGGACCTCTGATGAGAGTATGGCACCAAAGCAAAGACCACAGCTGAGCGGCCGTGCAGCCATCCAGCAACATGCCTGTCTCCTCTGGAGTGTGGGCTCCAAGGACAGCACGGAACAGGACTGTCTTGTAGGTGGGCGGTGCCCTCCACGGGATGATGAAGCCTTCAGTCCCAGGTTGGTAGCAGGGCTGTGGTTGCCCTGGGGTTTGGTCTGGACCTAGCACCGCTATTGCCGACAGGAGCAAGCTGAACAAGAAGGCCCCTGTCCCTGGGGACTGCCAGGCTACAGCAAAGGTGGCAGAGCTGGTGAGGTTCAGAGAGGGAGCCTTTGCTCTCATGCTTCAGAGCTGCTGGGTTTTAAGATCTGCCCATTCACCAGTAGAAGGAAATTCTTTGGCACTCCAGTCCTTAGCACCTCTGTGAGTGTTTGGTGGGGGGTACCTGGGTAGAGTACCTGGGGAGAAGTGTGCCTGCCTAGGAAGTGAAGATGTTTTTTCCTGCAGTGTGTTCCTGCTGCCGTGTGCTCCAGTCTCGTGTCCTGGATTCACCAAGGATCTAGAGGCAGGAGTGGTGGAGAAGGGCAGAAGTCAACTCTATAATCAGAAAGGGGTGTTGCTTGGATACACTGCTAAGCAACTGCAGGGCTCTTCATGGATGGAAATAACCTTTTCTTTCTTCAGTTCTTCCTCTTCATTAGCATCAAGCTTAAGCCATGTTCTGGGACCATGAACATTATCCTGCTGCAGTCTGGGATGCTACTGTGGCCACATGGAGCCCTGCCAAGGCTAAGCTGGAGGGAACCTGCTGGCAGAGCATGAGGAGAGGGACACGGTGTGACAGCACTCGTCTCTCTGGGGTGAGGGCTGCCCTTGGCCAATGTTTGTTCAGCACGGGATGCTTTGACCATTAATTGCCAGTGCATAACCAAGGCACACCCAGCATGAGCTGTCCCACACAGGGGGACCTCAGGTGATGCCCGATGTCTCGCGCTGGCTGACAGCGCGAGCTGAACCCAACCTGACCCCTCTCAACCTTGGTGATGTTAGTGCATGCTTTGGGTGTACCCTGCCCTGTCTGGGACTCCTCCCCGGCTCCTCCAGGTGCTACATCCTCTGGTGCTGAGGCAGGGTTGCCAGGGCCATGTAAAAGCATGGGGACAGACCCCAAATCCCCTCTGCCTCAGAGAAGTCCCTCCCTATTAGCCTATTAGGTGCCACCCACCTCAGGTCTCCTTCCTGCGTGCCCGTGTGACCCAGCTGTGACCCGCTCTGGGTGCAGATGTCCCGTAAGGACAGGCTTAGGAGGGTGGGGACAGTGACACTGCGAGGGAGGTACCAGCTCATCCACAGCCATCACACCCAGCAGGCACCGCTGTGCACGCTGCCTGTCTGACTGCTTGGCACAGCCAGGGACGTGGTGCCAGTTTCCAGCCCCGTGCCTGCACCCCATCCTCTCCGTTTCAGATCCAGCCATTGCTCACAGTACAACTTTCAGGCTTTTAATTAAATCTCCATGAAACATCCATTTGAGATGCTTAATTTAAAGTGAGAGCTAATTAATTTTATGGGCGTTTGCCGCGTCTGTTTTATTTCTGAATTGATGCCTGGGATGTGATGGTAGGGAGCGCAGTGAGCAAGGCAGCCACCGACTCTTGGAAAATGCCTAGACAGTCACGGCTCATAAATGCATCTAGTGGCTGTGTGCGAGGCTGGTAGCTCGCTTACCTTCTCAACAGGCTCGCTGTCACTCCTCCAGCAAGATGCCCAGTTGAGCAAGTGGGAAAAGGGAAGGGTGCTGGGTTGGGCCCCTGTCCTGGCTGGGTTGTGCCCTGGTCCTGCACCAGATGAACCCAAGTCCATGTACCACGTGCCAGGAACGGGGTCTGCTCCACAGTGGTGTCCCTGTTTCTCAGGGACCAGCTCCCTGTGACATTGCCTCATCATGAGTTTGTCTCCTTTGCAAGGACTTTTTCCTCCCACTTTGGAGCAGAGTTAGGGCCGAAACTTTGCTTTCCAGTGCTGGCCTCCACGAGACACCCAGCTCCACTGCAAAGACCCCCACGGCTGTGGAAGCTTGGCGGAGCTCTTTCAGCAGCATTTTCTCAGGTGGGGATGCTCAGACTAGTCTACCCTGACTTTCCCATCCCCGGGGTGTTGCTAATGCTTGCCCCAGTCTGGAGAGCACCAGCGTGGGAGCCAGCCTCCACCCGCTCCCTCAGCCTGCTAAGCCCTGTTGCTGGGGGCTGCCGTGGGAGGGCAGTGGCCCCTGGCACAGCCCCTGGCCACTTGCTGCAGGGATGCTGGCAACTAAAGTGTGGGACGTGGAGAGCAAAGCCCTTGCCTGGAGCAGCCCCAGACTGAAGCATGTTGGTGGGGTTGGGGAAGAGGGATATTTCCCTGCTGGAGCTGACACCGTCCCTGGGGCATGGTGGGTCGGGTCTGTCTCTCCTGTGCACCGGATCTGCTGGGAAGGGGTTACAGGTGGCTCCGGTGAGGGTCTGCAGGTGTTGGGGTCCAGCTGAGCTTCTCGGCACTGCGACCCTCTCCCTGCAGTGCATCATGCCCAATGGTGCCTGCACCGGAGGAACTCAAGATGGGCTTGTTTTCAAAGGCCTGGCAGACCTGCAGGCTCCTGCTTTACTGCTGACTGTAAAAGGCCTGGTATTAAACTGTGATTGAAAACATGAATCATCTCTCTAATTAAACAGAGTTGCTCTGTGCCAGGAAATCTCTCTCTTTGTCAGGATCTTTGTTTTTAAAGGGGCATAAATCTCAGGCAAGGCTAAAGATTGGCTCCTGGACCCTTTATCACAGGGCGGCAATGATTTATACTGTGCACCATGGCACCAGGGAGGGAATAAAATTAATAATAAATATTTATTTATAGGCCTGAAAATGTCTAAACACCCACAAGAGTAGCATTATCATTCTGTAAACTGAGCTTGCTTTGGCTGTCATAAAATCTTGCCAAGGCCAGCCTTGCACAGCAGGAGGTGGGGACTGGGCCACTTCGGGGGGTGGCTGGCAGCAAAGAGAGTCTTTCAGAGGGGAGCAGGTGCTCCCCCACCATGCCAGCTGGGTGGGAGGGAAAAGGAGCAGACACAGAGGCCACAGAGGGCTGGTTTGTGCTTCAGGCCTTGCAGAGCAAAACATCAATAGACTCAATGCTCCACGCTGTAGTGCACTGGTTCCTGCTGGGACCAGTCTGGGCAAGGTGTAGGTTAATGCTTGTATCCCTTCTGAAGCATGGGGTGCTGGAACGAGGTTGGTTAGGTGTCCTCTGGACAGCACAGGCTTCAGGAGTGGGATGCAGGATCCCTGAGTCCCCATCCTGCCCAGATCTGGGTTTGCTGTGGCCATGAGCCATCTATCTTCTTCCCCATGCCTTGTATACCAAAGGAAGGTTGGGACTTGTGCTGTCCTTGGGGGGTTGTAGTGGAAACACACCGATTGCAAAGAGCCTGGGCACTTGCACATCACAGTAAATCCCCACAAACGCCACTTGAAAATTCCTTTCCGGAGCATTGGGAGAGATGGAGGACCACGGCAGGTTGTTAACGTCACCACGGCTGTGGCACCGTTGCTGCTCCTTGTCACATCAGCAACAAGCATTTCCCCTAGGTAAAGCTGCCCAGGGTGTGCTCCTCCTGCCCCAGCAGGTGGGAATCGAGCTCCTGCAGTCCCGCCCCAGCACCAAGGCTTTGCCTTGCTCAGGGCTCTGGATGCCCTGCCCAGCTCCTGGGAGCAACCACATCGTGATATTTGTGCCATTTACTCGTAATGCCTCACTGGTATTTACAGAGAGTTCCCAGAGGGTTACCTTGCATCCACCGACCCTTGGGTCAACATTGACAGAGCCTGCAAAAAAGGAGCGAGAAGTCACTGGCAAATAGTGGAATGTATTGACCTAGAAAGATATTCAGAGCTGCCTTTAGCATCTGAGCAATGCAAGGAAGAAACATGGAGCAGATCAGAGCAGTAGATACCGCAGACTGCAGCTGGAGCCAGATGTTAATGTCCCTACAATGGGGAGGAAGAAAACCCAGCCCTGAACCTCCTGCCCCTCAGTCTCCTCTCAGAGCAGGTTTATTTGCACTCATATCTTCAAGATAGCCCAGCAGAGCAGCAACCAGCAATGCACTCAGCAATCACACCTGCAAAATGGACGCAGTAACGCGGCAGAAATGATCATTAAGGATGGTTTGTCCCCTGCCCCGGGATGCCAGATGAAGCTGCTTACAGCCCGGGCGGTGGAGGAGGCTTGCACTGCTGCACAGCTATTGTGGGACATACGCCCCAGCTCAGCTTTTCCACCTGTAGATGTCGTCCCAAGGCCCCATCCAGGTTTTCAGAGCGTACCAAGGCAGGGGTTTCACTGCCTTACAACCTGTCCATGCCAGCCTGTTTCGGGACAAAGGAGGCCTGTGGAGTCCATCAGGATGCAGGAGGCCCATCTCCATGCACCGTTGTGATTGTGTCCATCATTGCTTGAAGGTTGTGGAGTGACCAAACTACTCTCAGCTCTGTACAAGTCATGGGGATCAGTGAAGAAGCTCTAGAGAGGGCTGGCTAAGAGGCTAGGCCCTCAGCTACCTACTTCTCCTGCAGCAAACCAGGCTGTGATCACTTTCCCACAGCCCAGTGTCCTGACACAGCCCTGCTGAGCTGGGCTGGATGCTACCTTTTGCTGGCTTCAGCCCACAGGCACTGGGAGGTATGGACAGTGCGGGCTGTCATCTTCAAAATGCCATTAAATTGGCCTGTCTGGTACCCCCGAGCCACTTCAGTCCTGCTAGTGTTCACAGTGAGAGCTAGGGACTGCCACCCAATCTTCCTTGGGGCCTAGGGTACCTCTCCATCTGTATCCCAGGAGGGAGATGGGGAGAACCCCGCTCTTGTCGCTGCCCTGGGGATGACTGGGCACTTTTGAGGCTAATACTGGGGTTTAGTCTCCAGCCAGAACAGGGAGCAGGGAGGGATTTGCACCCACATACACACACATGCACACACACGCAAGGATTTGTGCTGTGACCTACCATGCCTGGTGCCAGGGACGTTCACGTGCTGCTGGGCACAGGGACGAGTGCGTCCAGCTGCGGGGCACGGCTCCCCTGGGGGCTCTGCAAACCAGCCTGGCCGTTCCCAACACACCGGGTTTGTTATGGGTGGCTTTTACCCTCTAGCAGGCAACACTGATGGGATAATTAGAGCTAAAACATGAACTGCGGCAAAAGCTGGTACCCTCCGCTGCTACATCTGGGAGCTGTGACGTGTTTGGAAGTCTTTCTTCCCACAGCACCAGGAAGGTCTCCTGTGTAGATGCTGATAGAAAACTTACCAGCTCCCTGGGTGATTTTAAGCTAGTGACAGGAAGGAAACAACTTTATTGCCTTAAAAAAACCATCAACCCTCTATACTTCTGATGCAGACCACATGAGTGTCTGCAGAGACTGAGCCACGGACTGAAAACCTGTGTGGGAGAAGGCAGCAGCAGACGGAAGCCATCGTACGCTCATGCGGGGAGCGGAGCTGGAGCTGTGCCTGAGCTCCCTGCAAAGCATTTCAAAACACCTTGCTCCCTTTCAGCCAAACTTCCTTCAAGCTTCCATACGCAGCCAGTGCTGCAGACCTGACAAATTGCAACCCTGTCAGATATTTTCTCCTACTTTAAACGAGGGGTTTTCAAAGAAGATGGGTTTCAAAACCCACTGGAAAAGTGAAGAATAACAGACAGGGGTATCACTGACAGTACAAAAAGGCTGGGGGAGGGTGACAATGTTGCTGGGAAGGTTTTTTAGGTGAGCAAATTCTCTAGATTGCTTTGACTGCATTTTCTAGGCAGCTCCTGCTTATCTGGGGGGATGCTCTGGGTCAGCTGAATGTCTCAATTTCTGCTCAGACTCCTGAAACAAACCAGGGAAGTTACCGGTGAGAATCTTAACAAACACTCCTGATGGTTTTAACAAATGTTTGTGGTCTGGGACACCCAGCATAGCTGGTATATCAGACCACGTCCTGGCCAGAGCAGAGATTCAAGCGACGTCACCCACATTTTTTGTCAGCCACTACTGATAAAACAGCCACAGAGACAATTTGAAGTGTTATATTCACACGGGAGTCACTTGCATCTCTGACTTGTGGCTGTGATGGGGAGGGAGGTGCAGAGCTGTGTGCGTGACACCCCAGTGCGCCGGTGACGAGTGCTCCACGGTGCTGTGCGTGGCTTGGGGGGGATGTGGGTGGCAGAATCAGCTGGGCTGGGCTCTGTGGTCCTGCCGCGCATTTTGGGGACCTCTGCAGCCCTGTGCTTGCTTTCCCCACCCCACCCCTCCCCGCCGCCCCGTCCCATCTATGCTCTGATTCTGTCAGTTTTGGTGCTGCCTGAAGCTGGCTTTCCCAGGGTGGGCTGTCAGACTAATGTGGTTTGAAGCAGAAGCTCCTGACACACTAATAGTATGCGTAGATGAGAGGAAGTTTGCAGGAGCCATGGGAGCTGCAGAGCGATGCTGCAAGGAGCCGCTTTCAAGCAGGCAGTGGGGGCGGGAGCACTTGGGAGCAAGGAAAGGGGTCCCTGTGAGCGCTCCAGCCCACCCAATCCTCAGGCACCCCGGAGCAGGAGCCAAGCACTGCGGGTGCATAGAGGCAGGGCTGGGGCAGGCGGAGGAGCCACAGCACCCAGCAAACCCCTAACACTGTCCTCTCTGCAGGGCCCTGGCAGAGCCACGCTGCTGGGGTGGGACCCCTCGCCCCGCGCCCTGCCATGGGCTGGCGGCAGATGGGGGTCAGCTTTGCCCTAAGATCAGCCCTACTTGGAGGCAAAGCTTTTGAGCCCTGCAGCGCTGAGAATTTTTGCTGCAGTATTTCTGTGCTCCTGTCATGCACCACAGCCTCCCCCAGACCAGGAAGGCTAGCTCACAATCCTTGTCGTGCTCCCTCTTGCAAAACAGCATGGGTCTGGGAAAAGGGGGTCCGTGAAAGGGTAGGTATGTGGTGGTACCCCTCTTCCTGGGCTGCAGCCCACAGCAGCCAGCAAGTCCAGCATCCCCTGGCAGCCAGCGCTGCCTCGTGACTCTTCTCAGGGTAAGGGGATATAAGAAGTACTGCAAGTTTCAGATTAATTGCAAGTTCAATGACTGTGTGCATGAATATTTAATTAGCCACATCTTCCATGAATATGCATGGTATGCAAATGCAAGAGGGAGCAAGTAGTGAGACAGGGTGTAGGCACAAACCCAGGGGAAGGCAGAGAGCAGGAGGCAGAGCGGGAATGAGCAGCGCCTGCTCTTTCGGGACCCACTTGCCCCTGCAAAAAACCACGAACAAAAGGAGCTGTGGGACTGCAGGAGGCAACCTGGAGGTGGCAGCACGCACGTTTGGGGTCACGCATGCGCATGTTGGTGACACCTGTAGGCACATGGCTCTGCGATGTGCAAGTGTGCTTGTGTTGTGCAGGATGGGCTGGTTCCTCGTGGCAAGGAGAAGCGAGGAAACATTTAGGACTTTCCTCTTGTCCCAGAACATATTTCCCATTACCCCCTCTAGGACATGATCTCTCAAAGAGCTCCAGAGATGCCCCAGATCACCAACAGGCAGTGGAGGCCATAAGTCCTAAGAGCCCAGCCCTGCAACACCTTTCAGCTCAAGGTGCTGCAAGATGCAGTTTCAGACTCAGCAGCATCCCTGACCTGCAGCTCGAGGACCCTGGTGAAATGGAAAAAAGCCCCAGGGCACCAACTGAATTCAAACAACTCACATTGGCAGAGGGGTCATCACCCACTTTGGTCAACCCACCCCCTGCCAGCACCATCCCTCAAGACTCCCCACACACTTTGGGCAGTTCCTGCTTCTTCAGGGCTGCCCAGGCATCCGATGGCAATTCGGGGGTCAGCCATCACAGGGGTTAAAGGAGAAGGGTGGAGGGAGAGCAGTCTGCAGGCACAGGCGCTCTTCGTCCAAATACATCCCCTGAATTGACCTTAAGTCATCAGATCTGGGCTTCTGCATCTCTTAAGTGCCCTTGTAGGTCTATATCTGCCAGGGTTCAGGCCCAGGAGAGTCCATCTCACTCTCAGCAAAGCCACTCCACATTTGAACGGAAAAACTGCTGCTGATGTGCTGAAAACAGAACTAAAACATGAGAGCAGTAACAGTGCAAATACCTGTACTGCGGGGTCAGTGCAAAACCTGCGACCACCGAGCTACTGAGGTGTCTGCTCCAGCAGAGGCTTTGTTCCAAACCTTCAGAGCTGTGAAAGATGCTGGAACTGGGGGGGACAGCCCGCCTGACCGGGGTGGCGAGGCTCCCTGCCTCCCCTGCCCCGGCACTGCGTGCCTCCTCCAGCAAACCAGGACCGTGGCAGGGACAGACGCAGAGCGAAGGCTCGCAGGGAGAATCTTATCTCTAATTATTGTTAGGATTGTTATCATGATTAGTGTTAGTGGGGCCTGGCTGCCAGAGGCAGTTACTGGGGTGTTATATATCTGTCAGCACAGCTCTTTTTATGACTTGTAATTACAGCATGAAATAGCTTTTTTTTAAATTATTATTTTATTTTGGCGTTAGGAAAAGCTATTATGATGTGAGGATAAGACTGCTACTCTACTTAATTTTCACATAAAGAACACTCTCAGTGGCAGTTGGTGGCTCCTGGGGCATGGGGGCGATGGGGGGCAAGGGAGCCATCTGTCAGCTGGGCCCCTGCCTCCCACCGAGACCCCATCACAGCCCACGTGGGGCTTTGGTGGGCATGCAGCACCCCTGGTGAGGGTGCCCCCATGTGGGCCAGGTCTCCACCCCTGTAGCACGGGTGATACAGCTTTTCCTAAGCTTTTGTGAGACTGCCTCAAGATGAACAGCATATCTTGCCTCAAATTTTCTGGAAAGATTATTTTAGTCCAAAACATCATTTCACATCAAAATATATGAAATATGTACTCTGGATTCCTCCCAAGGAAGAAACAAATGTCTGACTTTGGACTCTGCCCTGGTAGAAGATCACCAGCCTAGCCTTCGGGGTAAATGCAGCGGTGAAGCGTCAGTGTCACCCCCAGTTCCTCTGCAGATGAGGGTTTGTGCAAGGCGCACGTCTACTCACTAGCCCTCCTACTGAAGGAGGTGATGAGCAGGTGTTCTCCATCTGCCTTCTCCAACACCCCAGTGTCTTGCAAGCCTTGATCTGGTTGTCCGTCAGTCTTCTCTCCAACTGATGGAGCCACGGCCTCCTCCTCTGGACCTTCACCACCTCCCTCCGGAGACGGGTGTCCAGAACTGTGCACAGCTCTCCAGGTACACAGGCTAAGTGACAGCCTCCGTCTTGCCTCCAGCACCCTCTCAGGTGATATCACAGCCTGAGACAGTTTTTTTCTGGCTGCTGCTGAACACTGATTTTAGAGATGCTGGAGGTGGCTCCAAGGTCCTTCCTGAGCTGTAACCACCAGCTCTGAATTCAGCATCATATAGACCTGACTTAGATTGCTTTTTTCTGGGTATATTTAGGGATGCCAGCCAGGGTATTTGGTCTAATATGCCCCACACAGTTAATTCAGCTTGATTCGACCCCTCTGATAGATGTGCTACAGAAAACCACAAGCCTCCTCAGCACTTTTGACAGTAAAGACCAACACAAAGAAATCATTGACCTTTGCTGTGGTCGCTCAGCATCCCCAGGCACCTGTTACCCCTTAGCCATCAAACTGGTTCCACCAATTTCAACACCTCTTGCTTTTGGTGGATTTCTTCTCTTCGATGCTGTTTCTTTCCTTTTTTTTCCTTTCTTTTTTCTTTTTTTTCCTTTTTTTTTTTTTTGACAACCTGTCTCATTTTTACATAGTTTCCTTTCCTAAAACTGAGTGTATGTATACTGGATTTCTTTGGTCTGCACTCTCCCTCTGCAGCACTGAACCTAACTGTACTGTGGTCCCTGTTACAGAGCGGTTCACCCACTGACACAGCTGGAACCAGGTCCTGTGCTGCACCCCACACTAAGTTCAGAACAGCATCATTTCTTGGGGGTTTTGGAGAATTTTGTTCAGGGATCATCATTTGTATCCAAGAATGTCATCTCTGCATCTGTCCCCACCTGTCTATCCTGACAAGAAAGCAGTCAGATCTACACAGGATAGCTGAAACCTCCTGCTGTCACCTTCCACTTGAAATCTGCAGTTTCTCTAATCCTAGTTAACTTTTCCAACCGGCCCTGTCACTGGTTCACTGGTCCCTGCAGGGAGCCTGATTTGCCTTGCTTATTCATTGTGATGTCACATCTCCCGCCAGGCTTTCCAGAGGCACACCGGGCTCTGGATGCATCCGTCCCTAAATCAGATCAGTCCGGACCACGTGCCCTTCTGGTTGCCTTCCCATGACCTCTAGTTTAAACCCCCCCCTCCCCTGGACTTCTCTGGTGCCAGCTAAGCTTTCCTGTCTCTCCTACCAAGAGACTCCCCAGAATCTGAGTTGCTAAATCCCTTTTCTCTGCTCCGTCTTCTCTCAGGCAAGGGCGATGTTTCAGGGAATGCCACCAGCTTTGCCACCTGCTTCTCATTCTTGGAAAACCTCCGTGACCCCTCAAAGTCTGCCCTGAGCTCAGCATAAGAGGAAAGACAGAGCAGAACAGCTGGCCGAGAGGGCCAAGCCTGAATCTTTCTTTGCCTGCTCTGCACCCTGTCTGTCCAGCCATCGTCCAGTCAAGGCACCCCCTGCCACAGGGTCCCAGAGCCTGGGGCAAGAAGCAGCACAGAAATGTCATTTTAATGTCTTTCACCTGGGAACAGCTCCCAAAGCCACATGCAGGTACAATCCAGCACCTTCTTCTGATCCGCAGGTGGCTCAGCATCCCTGCCGTGCCAGCATCCCGACCATGCCAGCATCCCTGCCCTGCCAGCATCCCTGCCGTGGCAGCATCCTTGCTACCTGACCCTCACCCCAGAGCAGGGCTCCCGGGCGCCCAGCATCCTGTGGGACCGAACTGCACACCTGAGCCCAGGCACAGTTAACTACAGTGCAGCACCTGCACGCTCAGCAGATCCACTGCTGTCTAGTGGGTTTGGTTTGACCCAGGGTAAAGAGGTGTCTCTTATTTATTCATGTTACCACCTTAATTTGGCAACTTCCTAGACACAGCTTGCCTGAATGTTGCTAATAAGGAGCTCTGGATTATAAAAGGCTCAGGGACTTTCTTATCCAAGCTGTGATCTGTTCCACACCTTACTTTCTCTAGTGGCTCTAGCCACATTGCGGAGTCACCTGCTGGGAGCCCAGACGCATGACCCGTTTCCTCTCTGCGATTAACATGCGGTTTTGATTAATATTGGCTAAATCTATTTCCATAAAGCCACATTCCCTCTGCGAGTTCACAGTGGAACAGCACTTCCTCCACTCCAGAAGAGATGTGGCAGAGATGTGAGATCATGTTGGGCTTTCTCCTTGCTTCCTAAGACAAGCAGAAGTCCAGGCTGTCACCAGCCTTCTTTGCAGAGGGTCATGTTTGGGCAGCACTTTGCTTCCTGCAATCTGTCTGAGTTTCCGTGCTCCCTCCTCTGCAGTGTGGGCTGGCTGAAATGGGAGCAGAGGCTGCCCAGTGGATGCAGGGGATGGAGAGTTTAGGGAACTGGGGTGACACCTCAGCCTTAAGGATGGGTGTTTCACCTCTGGAAATGCCAGACGTGGTCTACCCCAGAAAAATGTTACCTACAATAAATTCTGTCCATTCTCTGGCTGTGGACAGCCATCTCCTCCACCATCTCTGACAAAGCTGAGCAGGAAATCTGTCCTCAGATACGTGGAATTTGTGTTCATTGTGCAATGAATGCAACTGGCTCTTCCTATGCTGGTGAGAAGGGCAAGGACTATGCCAAGATGGGACGATTCTCAAGGCCAGTTTTGTCCTTCCAAAGGCCCCACAGCCCCACAGATAGCAGCTGTGATGCTTGCTTTGTTCCTGCCAGAGCTTTTCTTCTGCAGCGGAGACCAAAATGGACTATATTTGTCAACCCTCCCTTGCATTTTCTGTTGAACATGTTGCAGAAGAGGAAGAACAACATGAAGCTCCCTCCATCCATGAAAATGACCCCAAGTTTAGCCTCCTCTTCTCATTGCCTGTAATATCCAGAAAGATCATTTCTCCCTGCCCAGCTGTGTGATATTTTGCTTTGGCCTGCACTTGTGTGCCAAAGCAGAAGGAGGACACACTGAGAAGGACTTGCACTGAAGTATCCAACTCCTACTCTCAGCTTCTTGCAAGAGACGATTGGCAGGAAAAATGAAAGCCACCAATATGCCCAAAGAGTTGGCCCTTCCCAGAATCACTGCCTTGAACCATCTTGGCAGCGGAAGCAGTTTTTGCACTCGCATGTGTCCGCCCTCTCACACGCACCACAACTGGCAGCCTCTTGCCCTCCACAGCAGGGATTGGAGCAGGGTGCAGGACTCTGCTCAGGCAGGGCTGACGACTTGTTAATCGCATATAATTTCCATCCAGGTTGTCATTTAAACGTGGGACCTTTCCAGCAAAGGCTCCATCTTAGTTTGCCGCAGTACAGCAAAAGCAAGGGCGAGACTGAAGCCAAAGGGCAGCGGGAGAAGGGCTGTCTGCTCTTGTGCAAAGCAGGAGGCAAGCCTGGCCCTGGGCGGTGCCTTGTGCAGCACTGGAGGCAGTGAGGGATGTCCTGCAGAGACAGGGACAGCCCTGGGGTGGTGCCGGGAGTACGTCCATGGAGACGTACCAAGAAGGTACAGACTGTTTCCAGCACGGAGAGGACAGAGAGATGGGGAGATGGCAGTGATAAGAAAAAAGCATTTCTAGGCAGGGAAAGCCAGAGACCTGGGCTGGGTGCAGGGAAATGTAAAGTTAGGGAAAGAAAAACCAAGGAGTGTGCTGGGGAGGGGGCATGCTCCTGTGCACAGGGGGTGTATGGCAGAAGGGGTCCAGCACGTGGGGGGGTGTGAGGCTCTGCACGACTGTACATGGTGGTGCCTGGAGGTGGGTCCCCTCCCCTGCCTGTACATGCCAGGAGATGGAAGCCAGAGCCAGCAATTTTATCTCCTCCTTCCCCTTTTGTTGCCTGTACAGTGCCGGCTGCAGTCCCCACAGCAGCCGTGTGATGTTTTATTGAAGCCTCGTTATAGAGGTGGGCAGATGCCTGCAAACCCTCCAGCCCACTGTTCGCTGGAAATCATGGGCACATCAAGCTGGAGATGCTGCTGGAAAGCCATGTTAAAAAATGCAGGCTCTGGCATGAAGCGGGGCAAAAAGGCGAGCTGGCTCGATGCAATTACTGCTGACAGCTCCTCCGAGCGAGAGCATGAGAGAATCGACAAGGACTTTGAAGTCCTGGACAATTTGTGATGGAAAAATCCCAGGCTCTGAAGCTTCTAGGTATGTTTAGCTTTAGGTATTATAGTGCTGGGCTTACAGACTCAGAAACTCTGAACAGCCAGTCCAAAGGTCTCCATTCTCCAAAGAGGCAGAGTTACCTCCCATTAATCTGTCCAGATGTAGTCAAACTAGATTCAGAAAAGGTCTTGGTTCCCCTGGCAGGGCTTGAGGCAGAGACCTGCTTTCTTGTTCCTCCCTGAAAGGGGCTCAGAGAAACACCATTTAATAACCAGGGAGGATTAAAGTACCTTCAGGGGAACACCCCCATCACAAATTAAAAGCAGGTGATCCAGGATGGTTAAAGCCCAGATTTTCCTCCTGCTGCTGATCACTGGGCAAGGTGAGCACTGAGGATGGTGTTTGCAGTATGAGCAATGTTTGTGCTGACTGGATGGCTGCAGCTTTGCAAGCCAAGGTGTCAATTAGGGGACAGGTGGGAACACGGCAGCTGACGGCAGGTTCCTGGCCCCATCCTCTGCCCCAAACTGGCCCGTACCTCCCGGCCGTGAACCCAGCTAGACACTCCAGGTCCCTGCTGCAGCCATCTCTGCGCCTTTCAGCATTCCTCTCCCTGAAAAGGCTTTGTCCTTGTTATTTCTCATCCAGCCAAAGTCTGGAAATCTTGTGGGAGAGCCCTGTTTTTGTGAAATTTTTGGTTTGAAAAGACTCACGTGGGTTCTTTCCTTCTGTGGGGCATTGGAGAGACCAAGTGTGGGCAGTGGGTCCAGTCTGGCGTTCCTCAGTCCCACAAAGTCTAGTTATTCTCTCCAGTCCTTGCCCACGTGACAGGTTCGCCCTGCCTCATAGTCGCAGACCAGCATGTCCACAGCTGGTGGTGCCCCAGCCGCTCTCTGGAAAGGGCATGGCCCTGGGTCCTCTGGTATTTGCTCTCTGCTGAGCTCAGCCGCAGGAGAGTCATGAAGAGTTATAAAATTAACCCAGCTGCTGTATGTTTTAAATTGGGAGTGGGTAGCTGGTTGTTCCTGGAGAAATGAGCAACCTCCTGCAGCAAGAGATAGCACTGACTGTCACCTAATCCCTCCTTGGACAGGGATTTATCATCCACAAGCACTAAGCATGTCTCTGCCTGGTGATGAAGCCCGCATGAAGAGCAAAGAGCACACTGGAAAGTGGGAGCCTGTGACTCAGAGCTATTACTGAGCTGGTGTGCTTGTGGCTGCAGTCAGCCCTGGGTGTGCTGCTGGCTGGCAGGGGCAGCAGCAGGGACTGCAGCCGTGCTGTCCCAGCCCCATACTGACTTATCACCCCTGTTCTGGTCTCGCGGCCAAGCATGCGGTGAGGATATGGAGAGTAGATGTGCTGATGTGCTCCCAGGATTGAAGGAAATCTTCTGTATCTTGGCACAAGTCTGAATTTCACATCTACCGCTGCAATAAAAGGCAGAGAGATGCTAAGAGCTGGTGCTTTTGCCCCAGCACTTTCCAGAGCAAAGCTGTCCTGGGAGCCCAGAGGCCGGTTTGGTGCATGGGTTTTAAAAGCCTCAAAGCAGCTGTGGGGTAGGGATCCAGTCTGGCCCACCACTGTGTGCACGGCACAGCCCTGCACCAGCATGCACTCACCAAAACAACCCACCACCTGACAGTGACTTACCCCCACCCAGGCAGTTCCCGGCACTTGTGCTCCTTTGTTCTGGTATTGCAAGGGGTGGCTGGGGCCCCAGAAGGCACTCCCTGCCTGCTGACCGCGCCTGGACTCATAAAATATTGCTGTCATCTCTGGTGGAATTGCAGGCTGCATCTCTGATATCCCACAACAGGCCAGCGTTAGCATCCCCAGTAACGCTTGCTGCCAGAGCACCTCCTCGGAGCCACGGGAGGGGGCTTTTGGAAGCAAAAATTGCGCACATCAAGCCCTTTCGTGCACACTCTCACAAGCCATGGGTGACACGCAGCACCTGTGATACGGGTGTGCTCAAAAAGCATGGCTCCAGCAGGAGGGGCATCTGCACTGCTGGTACCTGCAGCTCCCTGACATACGGTGACACACGTGTCACGGGCATTTGGTCAGAGGTTCCTCCTCTGCTCCTCATGCGGCAAGACCTACCCGCAGTTCCATGCGCTTATACATAGCAATATGTGGACGCAGAAGACACAGACCCTGGGAAGGCATAGCCTCTCTGGGGGCCAAAAGGGTGAAAGCCAGATTTGCCTGGGCTCTTGCTCTGCCGCTCTGCTGCGAGCGGGGTTGCCGCAGCGCGGGCTGCAGCGGAGACTGAACGAGTATCCCTCAGGGCAGAAGAGCAAGCCCCCTGCTCATTATTAGCTGATTGCACAAGAACCACAGCACGGCTTGAGTTTATAAATTTGCAAAGCACCAATTATATGCTACAGCTGAGCTCCAAGAAATGACCTTGTCAATGTACAGTCAAAATGGATGAAAACTATTGGCAAGATGTGAACAGTATTAACAAGGACAAGCCCTTTTATAGGAAGTGGAAAGTGTGAATTATTAATTTTAAGTCTGTCCTACTTTCTTTGCATGAGATGGGGAGTTTCACCAAGCCAGTGGGAGAACTCATTGCCTCTGAGTATCACCGGTCTTATGGCTCGAAGCGATTCAAGAGTCTCTCCTGGCTCCCTGGGAGGGGTGGCGCAGGCTGCACGTTATCCTTGGCATGGGGCAGTTGGGTGCCGTCACCTGGGACTGGCAGCACGATTGCCTGAAGGGTCCCATCCCCCCTGCCTCACCTCTGCCTGGCCCCTGCCTGACAGCCCAGGGCTACATGGGGCCATGCTCTGCAGTGGCCGTACAGGGATCCCATAGAACAAGCGCTGCCGTGGACTCTTGTTAGATGAGACCAGCTCTGCCTGGTGGGATCTGAAGAGCACAGAGGAGTGTGCTCCACTAGCTATGGACTAGCAGGGATCCTGTCCTTGTGCATCCCAGCCCACCCCGGGAGGACAGCGAGTGATGGGAACCTGCCCAGGGCATGAACGTAAGGGGCTGGAGGGGGGAGGACACAGCATTAGGTCCTTTGGGTCCAGCAGCATTACAGGACAGTGCAAGGAAGGCTGCCTCATGCATTTATTTATAAGCCATCAATTTTCAGTTATTTGGCCTCTTGAATATGTTTATCACATTTGAAGTCATTCTCGGGGGGGGGGGGGCGGGGGTTGGGAAGGGGGCTTGCCTGCAGGCACTCTGATGGCTTGTTGCTTTCCCCTCCCCAGTCCCTGTTTGAAAGGGATTAGTTTAAAACATCAAAAGCACTTGCTTCAAGTTAACGTTTGATGTTCCCTTAGGCCAGCTTTATTTGAGCTTACAAAGGAGGAAACATGCGTATAGCATTAGCCCGTCGCAGTCTGCGCCCTCCTGCCTTGCGGTCCCGCTGGAAAGCATGTTTGCTCAACAGGATCGGTTTCAGCTACATCTATCCCAGGATTGACAGGGCGATGTGATGGCTGCAGTGAATCTCACGGCTTCTTGGCAGGCTGCTAGCCCTGCCGTGGCAAAGGGTCTGGCCATGCAACCAGCCCATGGGTCTGGCATGCTTGCAGTTCCCGTGGGTTTGCTGCAGACCCTACCGTGGCCATTCATGCTACCCCTCAACCCCTACGCCCTGCTCAGGACCCCTGGGGGAGGTCTCTAATGGATCGTTGCCAAATGGGCTTTTGGATTAGGTTTCAATTTCTCTGTTGCTTTTGCTAATACGCAGTAGTCAGTGCTGGTGTCGAATGCATTCCCTGGATTCTTTCAAATGTTTTGTTCCCCTGTGCTACACAGATCTTAACAGTAATCCTCCTTTCTGAAAAATGTGTTTAATATTTCTGAACTCGCTGTTCCCCGAGTATTTGGCCTCTGGGATCCCTTTTCCTCCCGATGCCATGTCATGCACATAATTTCTAGAGAACAACAGGCTTTGAGAAGGAAGTAAATGACATTCTTACAATTCCTCAAATAACAGAAGTTGCTCCATAAATGATGGGATTATATCTACTCCTTCGAGGTTGAAAGCCAAACTTGAGATGCTGTCACCAAGGGACAGGCAAAAAGGGGAAAAGACATTTATCCGTAGAGCAAGTGCCCAGCTTTGGTTTTGAAGTAATAGTTCACAGGGTGGTTGAGGCTGGAAGGGACCTCAGGAGGTCACCTCACCTCGCCCAGCCCCTTGCCCAAGCAGGGTCCCCCCACACTGGCTGTGTCTGGACGATTTGTTTGCATTCCTGGTCAAACTGGGAAGTTTGGCTCAGAGGTAGCTCACCTCGTTCCGCAGAGCCACTTTCTGAGAGGGTTCAGTTTCCAGTCTCTGGACCTTGCTGTGCCTGTAACCCCCAGCCAACCCCCGTCACCTCGGTCTCACCCAGCTCCAGCTCTCCATCAGGCCTGTGTGAGCATCCCCGTGTGCTAATGTGCTGGCACTGCAGCTGCTTTGCTTTGCTGGGCTGTGCTTTCGGTGGGATTTCTGTGCTGAAAGGGCTCGGGAAAGGCACAGCAAGCCCAGGGACAGGGCGAGGGCAGGGCCATGTGGCAGCTCCATCCAGTCAGCCCCATGCAGCTACACAAGGTCTGAGCCTTGTAAAGCCCCAAATGCTGCAAAGCTTGACCGCCAAAAGGTGTGGTGTTGCCTTCCCCCAATCCCATGGAACTGCTTCTGTGTCCCTGTAAGGAACAAATGCCAGGAGACACTGGCATTAAAACTTGCCTTTCTGCTTAGCCTGGTTAGATTTAACCCAAATCCTCCCTGAGTCAGGTTTGTGACACAGCTGCACATCCATTTTACAACGGTGGGGGGAACAGGGGGAGCTGGGGAAGGGACAAGGCAGAAGGACGTTTTTGTGTCAGTGATGATGCCTTGAAAGGAAACCTCTGGCCAGAACCAAGGTCTTGCTGTTTTCTTCAGCATTTGAGATTCACCACAAGGAAGCTGGGAGGAAGGGCAGGCGTTTGCAGCTTCTCACACTTTTGCAGTATCTGGGTTAATAAATAAATCAGTGTAGCTTTTTTCCTAGCCCAGATCCTTTCTGCACTCTGGTTTGCTGCACGTTCACATCAGCGAGAGGCAGGAGGCAAGCGGCATGGCTCCTGTGGACGACCAGACCTCCTGCGTGCACAGTGCAGCGGAGCCCTCGGGCCAGAACAGTGACCGGAGGACGTGCTCGCGATGGCGTGGCATTGGTGAACAGCGCGGTGGCACCGGGATGTGCCGTACGGCACACCTGGGGCAATGCTGTCCTACACGTCCCTGCCTCGGGGACCAGGGTGCCCATGGAGCACTCTGGCACCTTGTGAGTGTGCGACAAGACTGTCTCTGTTGCTAAAGCATTAATAAGAAGGCAAACACAGGTCCTTCAGCCTCTGGAAAGGTGGAGAGGAGGGCAGCAAGTGCTCCCCACCAAGCCCCTCAGAGGCAGTTGGTGCAGACCAGCCAGCACCGGCATTGCAAAGGGCCAGCCTGTAACACAGGCACCCAGGGAGCTCACTGCAGGGGCTTGGCCTCTCTGGGCAGGGGTGAAGGGAAAAGGGGGTCCCACCGATGCCAGGGGCTCCCATCCATAGCCCCAGAGCTGTGCTTCCAGCCCAGTGCTACCAGCATTCCAGCAGCCTTGGCAGGCCCTGCTTCCAGCTCTGCCCCCACGGAGCTGGAGACTTGGAGGCTTGTTTGCGAGTTACCATGGTAAATGTAAATTTAATTTAAATGTAAAGTTAACTATGCCTGAGCCCTGTCTAAAGAGCTGAGATCATTTGCGATGGGGTGACAAGCTGGGTTAACAAAAGTCGTCGTGCTCACTACCTCTTGCGAGGGTTTGACTTAGTGTTCACAACTGATTCAAAAGTTACTGCTCTGTAAAATCATAGACCACATAGATGAGATCTTTCCTGGCTGATAGAGCTTGCCTGTGAGTTGGAGAGCATTGCACTGTGGGGATATTGCAAGGGGATGCTGCAGGTCTCCCTCCTCGGCTCGGTGCTACCCAAATGCTCCATCAGTGAGCTGGAGGAAAAAAAAGAGGCATTTTCTGGGATGGTTTCAGGCTGCCAGAGTTTAAATATTGATAGAAACAAGTCATGTTTACAGCATGGTTGAAAGCCAGAGGTAAGCTGGGCTTGCTGGGTGGTGTGGCTGTGGGCTCTGCTCTCTGCAAGGGGCTTCCAGCTGCTCCTGCCTTCGCTCAGGAGCCTGGGACGTGCGTGCCTGTGCACGGTCAGGAGGCTGAGGTGTGGAAGAGGCTTAAAAGTTGATTTCAGGGAGGGTGGGCCTTGTCAGAAGGACTCACTTCAGTCTGCAAAATCACAGAAGCACGTGGCAAGATTAATGTGACAGGGCAGGGCTGCAGCTTGCCGCTGTGCTGACTAGCTGCACCATCACTTCCATTTTGCATCCATCGGCATTTTTGCCATTGCTTGTACCCGCGCTACCAGACTCGCCTCCCTGACTACCTTTCCTCACTGAAACACAATGGGCAGAGGGCCTGAGGGGGTCACCTCGGCTGGAGGAACGTGTACCCATGCCCAAGGACTACAGGACTCCATAGAAACCCATCCCTGGCCTGCACATGGGGCAGAACTGCTCCCTGCTCCAAGAAATCAAGCCCAGGAGGCAGGAGCCCACGCAACCTTAGCGCAGGGAGAAAGGTCCTGCCATGACTGTGAAGCGGCCAACACATGAAAAGAGCACCTCTAGCCCCCAGCAATGCCCCATTCTCCCACAAAGGTCTTTAAGACCTTTTATTTAGAGATGCAGAGCTGGCCAGCTCACCCCGCTGTCTGGGGAGGCAGCCTCGGGTGTCCTTGGCAGGACCGAGCGCCACGGATGCCAGGGCAGCAACGTGGGCAGTCGAGCTGCCCAGGGCGAAGGCAGCTGCCCCGACAGAGCAGGCAGGAGAACCTTCCGCAGTGCGGAGGCTGCAGATGTGGGGCTCCAGCTGTCCTTCTGGTTGCAGGCAGCGGTGGGACTGCTGGCTGCACAAACCGTCTTGTGCTCCTGCTGCTCTTCCAGAGCAAGTCCCTATCATCAGAGCCCCTGCCACTGAGAAAATGGAAAGTTTTGGGCAAACTGCTGGGGTGGGAAGGATGGGGTTGCTATGCTACACAGTCTGTGCTGCCAGGCTCCGCTGTCTGCAGCCTCTGGCGTTGTCTGTCCAGCTTCAGTGAGCAATAAGCAACTTCAGTCACCCCAGGAAGGCAAGAGCAGAGAGGACAGAATGAAGGTGAAGCTTCACATTGGCTTCTTGTGGGCTCAGTCATGCCACGAGTCTTCAGCAAAACTCCGCTCTTGCTGAGCATGACAGCTGTGGACCTTGATGGATAAAGTGTTGCCCTAACACCCTGCACCTCCCATCACCTTTTGTTCACAGAGACGAGCAGGCATCTCTTGTGAAGAGCCATTAAGTATCTGTCGATACCAAAATTGTCTCTCCCTGCAGAAGTACACAGCACAATTGTTTGCAGCTGGCACACCAGGATGATCAACTGCCTGGATGACAAGGGGATGTGATGGAAGGAGTGTTACAAACGCCCAGCACAAAGGCAGCCATGAACTGCCCAGACACCTGAGTGTCTTCATGGCTGCCTTCTTCCTAAGGACAGTGACAGATGTCCTTAGCTCAGGACCGGTGCTTGTGGATGGCCCCTGGCTCGGCTCCAACCCTCAAGCAGTTCCAAACCCTGGGCTGCCCTGGAGCTCAGGGCAGCAAATGGTCCAGGGCAGGAGGGAGGATGGCATCAGTCCTGGTCACAGTCCTCACCTCCTTCTCCACCTTAGCTCATCCCTGCCCTTGCACTGAGACAGCACGGAATGAACCAGACTGAAGAAATGAGACAGCTGAAAAATAATCCCTCTTTCTTTTCTTTTCTTTTTTTTTTGGGGGGGGTTTGTGTGTGTTATTTCTCAGTTGGATTTTTTCCCTGCTCTGGTTCACAACGCTTGCCCCTGCAGCAAGGGACAAATGATGAAGGGTAGAAGCAGCATGAGCTCAAACTGCCCCAGAGGCCGCAGGAGGGCCGGGGGCACTGGCTGGCAGCCAGCGCGATCATCCCCAGCATTTCCCAGCCAGACTGACCTCCAGAGCGTCCTTCAGGCAGCGTGGGAACTCAGCGGAGAGCCCAGGAAGGGACAGGAGTGCTCTGTCCTGCAGGCAAAGCCAGCGCCGCCCCCCTGGCCGATGGGCACAGACCATCGAGCACTGGGACCATGGGGTATCGCTGTCTGGTTTGATTAAGAGCCAGCCTGGAAACGGGGGGAAATTTAAGTGTACATGATTTGTGAATGGCAGCACCTTTCCCCTGATTGCCCTTGGCTCCTGCCAGTCTCTGCTCGCCGGCTCGGCGTCTCAGAGTGACCCTGACAGTGTATTTTGTTCATTTAAATTCTGTTGTATTTTATGGTCCGTATGAGGTTTAATTCTCCGTCAGCTTTTGCAGCTCCAAAGACTCGGTCAAGGCTGGTGAAGTTCAGGGGAGTGTAATCAGCATTACCCCTTCCCGACTCTGCCCTAGGTTGGTCCAGCGGGTTAGTCCAGCCCGGGGCTGCACAGCCATTGACCTCAAAAAGTCAAATGACAAAAAGCCATTTTGTTGCTTGAATAAAACATTCTGTTCAACTGGATATAAAGCGGTTGGGTTTGTTACCCAGACAAGGGGGTGTCTCCACCCGAGGAGGTTCCCAACCCGTGGAGCGACACAGCCGGGCTGCCTCGACCTAGAGCTGCTGACAGTCCTGCCCTGAGAGGGCAGCCAGACTGGGGACCCTGGGAACCCCCCTCCCGCCTCTGAAGCTGTGTGATTTCTGGCATGCGTCCAAAGTTGGGGTTTTTTTAGAGAACTTGAGAAGGGGGTTGGGTGTGAAAAATGGGTCTATTTTGGAAAAGGGAAGTGTTATGGGAATGGTCATTCAAACAGAGTCGACAGAAACATAATCATAAACAAGACATTAGAATTAAACCCAAATCTTTTTTTTTTATTATTTTTAACCCTGAGGGTTGGCACTATGTTGCAGAGCAGCTGCTGTGCCCATGGGAAACAAGAAGTCAGCTCTCCATATCTGAACGGAGGCACTGCCAAGAAACCAGCAACACCGGTGAAGAAGTTCAGTTTTCAGACTCTCCTCCCACTTCACTGGTATCAAGTGTTCCTGCTCAATCAGGGACATGCAAAGAAATATAATTCTGAGATCAGGGCAGCATTCCCAGTGGGTTCTCTGCGTGTGGGAGAGCTGTTCCCTGAGGTCTCCTCCCAGTGAGGGGCTGCTCCAGCTCTGGCTGAATTGCTGGGTGTTTCCATAGTGGAGGAGTGCATGAGATTTTCAGTCTGACACAGCAGCTTTGTACCTGCTGGCTGCTCTGCATCTCACCATGTTGGTATGCCAGGTGCCAGTTTACAGGGAAACAAAGACAGCACGGGTAAACAACACAGAGACAAAGCCAGGATTCCTGATTTCAGGCTTTGATGTGTGTTTATTTCCAAAGAATCTGGATTCAGATAAAAACCCTGGGCAGATGAGATAATCTCTTTAACTGCAGTGGGCCTGCTCTTTTCTGGTATTTCTGGTGCTGGGATAGATTTGATCTTTTCATGCAGGTTTCCTTTTAGACTCGTAATTCTTTGTATTTCTTAAGCCCAGTAAATTTGCAGGCTTTGGGGCAGTGTCTTTAGAGATGGGGAGGAGGCACAGCACACAAAATGCCCCTCAGCCATCCCGTGCTCCATGTGCTTCTACAGAGAATGCAGCACCATTATTTTTTAATTCTCAGACAAACTCTGCAAGCCAGACAGCTGCTTTCCATTGCAAATTGGGCAGAACTGGGCCATTTTGACAAACACTGTTGACTTCAGCAGTCAGGTACCTTCAGATAAGCCATGTTTTTCAGTGGTGTTTTCCTGCCCATCCATCCCCACTGCCCGTCAGAAGCACAAGGGCCAGGCCTCTGTCTCTCTTTGCTTATCCCTCCCACCGCTTTTCACCATCACAGCGCTGGGCTGTCGGGTGCGACTGCATCCCCCCATGCTGGGCAATGCCCACCCACCGCCGCTGTGGGACCCGCTCGCCATCCAAGGCTGGCTTGCGCTGTGTTTCGCGTTGGTTCTGCGAACTTCCCGTACCAGAGACTGAGCTGATGTGGAGTGTCTGAGCCCTTCTTTCAGGAAAAAACTGGGACTAAACTGACATACCAGCTGCAGGGATGTTGTCCTCACTGAAGCTCTCCACAGCTGGTCTGCAAGGGTCACCGCAGCAGAAGGGGCTGCTTTGCACGGGGAGCCATGCCAGCTCCGTCCCTGCTTTGCTGCTAACCACGGTCAGGATTTCCTCTGTCTCCCTCTGCTTCTTTGTTTCCCTGTATCTCACTAATCCTTGCCAGGTTCAGGACGTCTATTTACTTCCAAAGATAATGATTTGGTTGTTGCTTTCTGCGTTCTTCCATGGGATCACATGTGTTTGGTCAGGTGCTGTGTATTCGGTGCCGCACATCTGCTCTGCGTTAGCAGCCGGCTGCTCCCACCAACCTTTCTCGTGGATCACATCCATACCTCGGTGCTGTGTTTTCAGCAGCCTGTCCTCGGGACTGCAGAAGCCGTGAGCTATGGAAAATGCAATCCAGGGCATTAGACCTCCTTTCTGTTCGGGAGGGGTCTGCCTCAAACAAACCAGAAGCTATTTTTGCTCTCAGAAGCTATTGGAAGATGTTGCTGAGAGAGCACTCTTGCATGTGCCATCCGGAGCCCGTGACACCCTGCCCATAGCAGATAAGAGCATTTTTTCTTTCTTGTCCTCCTTGCTTTTCCCTTTCATCTAGGCTGTTGCAATTCTGCAGTTTGCCTGCTGTGATCAAAGGCAGACCAGGTGGTGAACACATCTGCCTCCAGCTCCTCCGTGTGGGAATAGGCTCTGCAAAACTGCCATGGACCATGTTTTCTCGCTGCCTCAGCCTGGGCATAGCCATAATCTCCTCTCCTCATTTCCTGCAACCTGCTGGCCTCCCCCATCAAATGCACCATGAAAGCTGAACAATCATCCCAAATCCCAGCCGTAGTCAGATAGCAGCACCCTGTCTTGCAAGCTGAGAAGTGTAGATCCAAGCACGTCGCCAGCCGAGCTCCTCAGAACTCCTCTGCACTCTGCCAACGTTGATCTATCAGCTCCTTTCTTGGGCTCCATTTCACATCCTACCACCAGGATAAGCGGTTGCACCAAACTCACATGAACCAACGGCACAGAGGGAAGTGAACCCAGGAGTTTGGTGCTGGGTGTGCTTTGAAACCAAGCTGCTGTCCCAGTCACACGGCCATGTGTCTGGCTAAGGGAGCCCGATTCTCTGTGGGGACGCAGGCAGGGACCACCTTTTGCCTGGGACAGGGCAGTTCCCAGCCCTCCCTGTTCTCATGGTTGGAAATGCAGCTGTACTGATCCCTGATGGGGTTAGCCTCGTTTTTGTGCCGACATTGCTTTTAAATAACTGCTTTATCC